>NW_005179334.1:39807-409940 GCF_000350225.1 Chondrus crispus
TTGTGACGGGGATTACGCTGCGGATGCTCAAGTCGGCGCCGTTAGACGCGGCGGTGACGTTCCGGTTCCGGTGGCCGCTGGGGCGCGCGGGCGAGGTGCTGGAGAAGTGGGCGCGGTACGGGGAGGAGGGGGGTGACGTGTGGTTCCGGGTGGAGATGTTCCTGGACAAGGGCGGGGAACGCGGGGTGTACGGCTACGGGGCGTGCTACAGTGTGGCGAGCACGGAGGCGTGCGTGCGGCGGCTGGGGCGGGCGGCGTTCTTCAACGTCGGCGGGAGGGAGACGGTGCTCCTGCGCAAGGCGAGGAGCGCGCTGGACGTGCACGCGTTCCTCGGGCCGGAGGGCGGGTGGGGGCGGAAGGCGGCGGCGGATGTGAAGCGGGCGATGCTCGGGCAGCGTGGAAAGTCCGGCGGTGGGGCGAATGGGCGGACATATCAGTCGACGTTCCTTAGCGCGCGCGCAGGGAAGATGCCCGGCAGGGCGTTCTGGCAGAAGTATGCGCAGTTCTGCGCGAGGCCCGGGAGGGGGAGCATTCCGTGGGTGGTGTGCGAGATGAACTTGTTCGGGAACGCGATCAATAAGAGGCGGAATAACGCGTTCGCGCACCGCGGGGCGAGGATAATCACGCACTACATTATTGGGGGCGGGACGTTCGGAGATCGCATGTTTGCTTACGGGTGGATGAGGAGGCACTTGGCGCCGTTTACTAGTGGGGTTTATGTGAATTACTCGGAGAGGGAGCTTGGGGGGTCGTATGCGAAGATGTACTGGGGAAAGAGCTTGCAGAGGCTCAAAAAGATTAAGAGGACGTACGATCCGGAGGGGTTCTTTGCCAACCCGCAGCCCATTCCCAAGTAGGAAGTGCAGGGTTGCGCTGCACGTAGCTGTTTGTATGCGTTGGGCATTAAAGTGGATGAGGTATGTCGAGGCATACTGTCCGTTTGTGTTCTTTGTTGTTGCGGGGAGGGGAAGCTCAGCCGAGCTCGACAGAGCTCGGCGTAGCTCTGTTGCGCAGCTGCGTACTGTACGATACCGTTGTACGGTACCAAGGGTACAACAAATGAGTGGGTTGCCTCCCCTGAGTTGCTTCCGGTGGGCAGGTGGGGTGGTGTTTGAATGAGATTGTTTGAATGAGATTGTTTGAATGAGATTGGTTGCCTCCGTGCCGTTGCTTGAGCGGCTTGAGAGCCACGTACGGTAGATCAGACGCCAAACTCGCACGAGAACGTACAACCGAACATATCGTGCAGTCTCCAGTAAGGGACAAGAGGACACATGCTAGCTGCTGACATCAGCAGTGCAAAACGCCCGTTGCCATTACAGTAATTTTAATTACAGTATAGCAGTACAGTTCCCTGTACAGTACTGCACAACCCATGAAGAAGACCCGGATCTAATCTCCATGATCTAATCTAAAGCACCAATTTCCCAACATGAAAATGTCAGCTTCCGTCTTGAGAGTCAAGACGGAAGCTGACATTTTCCTGTGACAAGTGTCAAGACTCTTGACAGAGCCGTCCCTCCCCCCCCTTTCCGTGCGACCGCCTGCTACGCTCTCCAGCACTAGATCATGAAAACCAACGCGACGGCGCGTAGTGAATCGAGCATCGAGCATCGAGCATCGACGCCGGTTTTGTAACTGAGGCGGCAAGGATGGGAAGATCCCACGAGCGAGTGCCTGAACGCGTGACGTTTCTTTTGGTCTAACGAGGGTGTCCAAAAGCAATGCCCGTGTGGTGCAAGGAACGACACCTCGTTTATTGTCCGCTCGAAGCCGGATCGCCCTAAGAGGCAGACGCCGCCGTCGCGTGGCGAGCGGCGTGTGTGCATGTGTTACGTGGACACGTATGGCGGACTATGGCTATCATGACAGCCCGCTAAAGAAGAAGCAACAACATGGCCGCAGGCCCAGTTGCTCTGCACGCAGAGCGACTCTTGAGCATTTCTGAATCCCGTACAGTACTGTACACTGTTCGTACTGTATACACGTGTCCTGCACACACGTGCCGTGTCCTCATTACAGAGACTGTTCCTGGCTTACAGCTCAACCAACAACCGCAACCTCGTTCGGTTGACAATTGCTTCATAGCTTCATCAGTCGCTACGCACATGGTCATGAACATGCGGGGCTGATACGATGGAAACGCACTGTTATTGCAACGGCGGAGTGAAAAGAAGACTCGTATTGTGATGGCAGCAAGTATCCACTGCTTTCTGCCGTCTAGCGAGCACGTCCGTCTCGCCAATAAGCAGCACTGGCCGCTTTCCCGGTCCCAATATTGACACTGTGACTGCTGTTAAACACTGTATTGCGTTGCTCCCATTTTCTAATATCCACACAACCACTTGGACGCGTACAGCGCTCATAAACTTCGTCATGGACATAGAGAACAATTCCTTCGTTGACACGAAGAGACGAAACCTCACCTGCAAGTGTAAGTCTATGCCGACTCGCTATGCAGACCCAAACCCCAACAAAAGGCTAAGTCAAACGCTTTATTCCCCACAAAAGCCACTCATAGTGACAAGCCTCTTGCCGTTCCTTTCACCAAAGCAACTACACATAGCAGTCCCAGAAACGCACTCAACCCTAGCCCCGCACCCGCCACCACCGAAGCCACCATGCTGTCATTAGGGACGCACTATTGCCTCCTCTTTAAAATTCACATTCGAAGATACACCATTGCACCCACAACCCACAACACTGCCACACAACCATCTGCAATCGTATCGTCAGGTGTCACTCCTCACCGTCGCCGCCTCCCCTCAAAACTGAGCCATGCCCCATACTGTACCACAACGAAGACCTCACATCAAATCATTCCTACATTCTCTATAGTTCCCGTGTCAAAAGCTGCATATGGGCGCGCATCTGCACTGTTCACCCACCTCGCACCGGATGGCAGGTTACGATATGTTTTTCTTCACAACCGGATGCCTTATTCATCTAATCGATCACCCGACAACCACTACAGTACGTACACTAAACGCAATATGTCTTATCGCCCCGTATCAGACACACTCGCTATAATCTATTTGTTTCCTCATGACAGAAAAGTGTTCAGGCAGATTTAATTCTACGTCACTGTGTGATGTAAACTTTAGAAAACGAAAACAATAAAGATTGAAGCAGTCCACAACAATATATGCAATTGCACAAACCCGAGAACATACAGTATGCTTGCCACGTCTTCCACAACATCCGTCCCACGCGTTCCGGGAATTACAGGTCTTTCGGGATTCTTCCATGCGACTGTAGAAGGGCACACTTCTCAATTCAAACATGCGCATCATAATCGACGCATCGCAATTTGTTCACTCTTCTCTGGTGATGACTGCGAATTGGTTTTCGTTTCCTCTTCATTCGTGTCACTTGCGATTCAAGTAAACATGAAACTTTTCGCTATTTCGTGGAGTGTCGAAACATCGGTGTTTTCAATTCAGCAAACAGGACTATACCTTCTGTTTGTGCAAACTCATACCTAAAGTTTACCGATGTTTTCGACCGCATCAAATGCAACTTGCACAGCATTATGGCCTCAAGTTTCCGGGTTGTGCCAACCCAACCGCAGGCCAAATCAACTCTATTGTTCTCTACGCTTTCCGGACCGCATGAAGGTGGCATGCTGGTCCCAAGATGAACTCCGTCGAGGCTAAGGCAAACCACCTCATCACTGATTCCGAATCAGCAACTACACCAAGTTTCGCTAGTCGCACCTCTACGCCTTTTCAGTTCCAAATGAGACCTGCTAAATAGGGCATGCACAGTGCACAACCAACCATCCCGTCAGCCAAGGAAACACTATCTGCTTCAGGCCTCGTTCCCCTTCTATTATTTCGTCGCACAACGAGCTGAATCAGCTCACATTCTTGTGTCCGGCGAAAATCTGAAGAGATCATTCCCACGCCGTACACCAAAAGCAACTGCATCGACGAAGCCAACATATTTCTCCAAGACACAGATGTCGTTTTGCATTGTTTACTTATCGTAGAAAGGAAAGAGATTCTGGGCCACGTCTTTGCGAACTGAAGACCTTACCTAAACCTACGGATAATGATGATGATAATCCAGTCCCACCAGATGATAATGATCCTAATGCGCAACAGGAAGCGCCCAAAGAAACTGCGGCTGCCAGCCTTCTCGGCAAGACTCGCTAGCTCTAAAGCCGTCCTCCTCATCAACATGCACGTCTCCATAGCCACCGGTAACAAACGCCTGTTGCGAAGAGACCTGGCAGGTAGTGTTGAAGACATGCGCATGAGCTTGAGAATCGAATTCCGATTCATGTCCCCCACGAGGTCTTCTACATCTTCGTCGGTCATCAGTTCCATTTCAGAGACTCGAACAGTGTCCGCGGGAGCGACAAGGGTTCCATCTTCAATGTTGTCAGTTCCAGCTGCGAATGTCAAGAGGGCCACAAAGAGAAGGACTGAAATGGAGGTTCTCATCTTGCGTTTCGGAGATGCAGTTGCTTTACAAAGGTATGGCTGCGGTTGGTGAGGTGAACTGACTGCGCACTTCAGCACGGAAGCATGTAGTAGCTTAAATAGGCACAACTACGTTACCCAGTACCATGCACTCGTAGGTGGAGGATGCGCTTTCGTCTTTTTGCAGATACTCCCAAATCTACCTCATTGTTTTCGGGCAGACCCCACTGGAACTATGATAGAGATTAAAGATGTCCAATGCCACAGACCAATTAGAGGTCCGTCCGCCGGACCTACACTACCCTCGTCTGTACAAAAGCCCCGTTCTTGATTAGGAGGTTCTGATTGTACGTTCACAATACTAACGTTTCTGGACGACCCCATTCTTCGAAACAGATTGCGTAGGGCATCAAGATATCCGGAACCCTCGTTGGTCCTCATAAACGACAGGAATCTAGCTGGACACCCCATGTCAATGTGGTCTTTGCAGTCTTGAAGATTTCTATCCGAAGCTTATTTTCTTTGAACAACGTTTTTACGTTGTTTGGGCCACAGGTTTTGAGTTTGTTTATGTCAAAGGCAAACAAATAGCCCCCTGCACCTTACGGAAATCGAAAAGAATGCAAGCTACATTGTCATCGTTGAGCCCGTTCATCCTTCGATCTGGACGCACCACCGAGCCCTACCGGAACATTTCATCTACTGAAGATCAATTTGGTAAAATCATATCGCAGCACTAACTCAAAGAGTCGGCGGATATCTGTAAAGGACTGCACATGGATGCACGATCGCTACCACTTCAAAGGTGCACTCTATCCCACGCACCCCCTACTACTGGAAGACGAATCAGCTCAAATCTGCTCTGATCAAGCGATCGACATTGTTATCGTACTAATACAGAAAATTGAGGATCGCTGAATTGAAAAGCCACGTTGCGGCCCTCTTCGAACGCAAACGAGAGGCCACCTCATCGTAGGACGCATGCTGAGTTCGGCAACGGACTTCACGAGTTTGGCCCGATTCAATCTGCCGTTCAGTCCCCAAAGTGATTTCATAAATGCGGCTCTCTTGGGTCGTTGAAGTAAAAGACAACTTCCGTCTCGATTTTTTCTGCTTGACAATCGCATATCTGAAAGGGGCTGAGATTGTAGGTCGTGTCAGGAAGCTTACAGAAAAGAGAGTAGGTGTCCGCTCGTTGAGACCAATGGAGATCAGCGACGTGCAGATTTGCCTCCCAGTGGTGCCTGAGATTCATTGTTGTACAAGGTATGATGCGCATGCGCTAAACTCAGGTCCTCTCTCCTGAACAGCAAAAGATTCTCCTGTGCGGGGTGGTTGCAGCTTCCCCGGAAGGGCATCCGCAAGAAAGGCGAAGGGGTGATATGGACACGCCCTGCGAGAAAGGGATTACAGTTGGGAACGCGGCAAAGTCTGCATTCATTCCGCAAGCCCTCCCGCGTCGGGTCAAATGCGTCCGACCCCGAAGAATATCTGACGCAGAGACGTGGCACCCCTTTCAAGACTTCAAGAAAGTATGAGAATTCTGGCTGCTCCCCAAAGAGGCAGTCAAATTTTGTACACCGCCTTGCGTGTGTGCACTGCATGTGGCCGTAGTACCGTACGGTCACAGATCGGCACTGCAGATCTGATGCAGGTTATACTGTAAGCAATCTGTGCACCACACGGCCCATCTGGGTGCAATTCAGATGCCTGACATCACCCCGCTTTTCGGTTGCCCTTGCAACCAAACAACTGGAAAAGCTCTCTCCGAGCACTGCGGTGCGGTAAGCACTTGACCTACAGTATGCTTCCACTCCCGTTTTAGTCATTTGTATCACGGGAGAGAGACACTCTTCGCAACAGTGCAGTTTCTTGTAGACGCAGGACACGCCACATACCGTAGTCGTGGCCTCGACGTGGCCCTCATTATGGGAAAAGCCTACCCATATGATATTTTTCGATATGTAGAGGGGGCGAGGCATTTCCTGCGGAGTTAACGCTGTTGGATGAGGAATACTACCCATTAGAATAAGACCTCGTAGTCTCGGTGCATCCAAATCTCTCTGCCCCTTCCAGCACGTTTCAGCAAGAAGGGTATTGCCTTCTCTAATTCCACACAAGCAAGGACCATGCCCTGCTGGCTGAAAATGATGCAAAGGCGTACACGACGCGGTAAGACTGGGAGTTTTCAAGATAAGAAATATTACATACTGCCTGAACATTCTTTCAAAATCAGGAGGCTTTTATCTGCCTTATTATGATCCAAAGAGTTGCACATACTGTAGAGTATCACATCGAGATACACATTTAGGGCTTCCACAGGAAGTATTGTTAGGTTGGGTACGTTGTGCAACGTGCTTCAAGGCGTCGTGTCAGGGGCCAGCGCAACCTAGTGCTTGGTCGGATGGATCTATCCGACCAAGCGTTATCATATCATAAAAATCTGCGAATTCTATTTCTATTCAACTTTGATGTCCACGGTTTCTATTTTTCTTTGGTAGGTTAACTCGTCTTTAAATTTTCTGAAGTTGGAGACGGACAGGAAGCCCTCAACGCAATGTTTATATGCTGCAGTACTAGTATAAAGTTAGCTTAAAGAAAATGTGCACTTTAAGCCGACTTTTTCTTTTGAACAGCTTTACGTGCGTCAAAGATTTGATTTTCTCTATAATTGACGAGCAAGTGCTTTACCTGTGCCCAGGGACTTTTAGTTCCTTGTCCTCATATGAGGACCAACGGTCCGATAGACACTTGACGACAAGCGACTTGCCTCATACTGTATGAGGTCAGGCATGGCCTCCTATGAGGCCAGTTTTTTGCAAAAATATACACATTAAATCGAACCTTTGTAAAATCAGCTTGTACGTCATTTCTTTAACGTAGATGCCCTCGGCAATTACATCTTGCAAAACAGTGAGATAGTATTTGTCAATACACAGAGAGACCAAGGATATAATGAAATTTCAATTTTGGTTGACATTTTAAACAGCCGTTTTGGTTTCGAAGATATCAACACATAACGTTTTGAGGTTGGGCAGAAAGGCTTCTTTTGTAGGCATTCTAAAATGGCTGGAAAAGATGTGCAGATCCTACCAAACTGTACCCTTCCGCAACGCAGAAGTCAGCGGCAGTGGCAAGAGTATATTTTTCCTTCTTGTTCAGCATGCGCAAGTCGAGAAAAAATAAGTTGAAAGTAGCCTCATACGAGATTACTTCTCGTCTGGGCATCAGAGAGCAAGTTTTACTGCCAGTGGCTTAAGCAGCCTAAAAGTGTGTAAGCAATTACAATTCCGGAGATGGTACGCCAAACACTTGCGGAGCAGCTCGCAGCCAAACAGCTGCCATCTACGAGCTCATGCTGCACTGTTCAAAAGAGTAGAGCCGGTACTGTACAACTGTACAGTGCTTTTGGCTCGTTTTCGGGCAGTGTGTCATGGTTTCCCGTCTAATTTTCTTCGTAGGTAGAAATAGCCATATGCTTACCTTCATTGGAATACCAGTCGCAATTAGTGAACATACAGGAAACCGGGATAGCATGCACGGAGCGAATTGCCTGAAGAACATAAAGGAAATCAGTACGACATAGAGAGCGCAGACATCGAGGAAGTCGCGATGACCCAGAGAATTACGACTGCCGAGAGAGCAGAAGCGAAAGCATCGCAGTGAAAGTACGAGTGAGAGAAGTTCGTATATAAATGGAACAGAAGAGGGACAGAAAAAGAAAGGGGAGAGGTAGCAGGGCTACAACTTATCTTTTCCCATCTCCCCACCCTTGCCTCTGATTCTTTCTTCCCGTGGACACACAATAGGATCCTTCTCACATTCGACACCATTGTTTGCACCAGAAAAGGCGTTGAATCTTTCAACAGTATATGCAACAGTACAAGGTAACAGTAATGCTCATCGCAAAGTGGACAAGCAGAAGGGTTTGGCTGTGGATTGTCGCCGGGCAAGGTGAGAAGGTACAACACCTGAGAGTGCCCTCTCTCTTTCATTCGCCTTTATCCTCTACTATTTATGCTGCCTGTTTGTAATCAGTACGCTCTAACTCACGCTCCAACGGTCGGGTACCCAGAGAGCCAGGGCATCCAACTCCCTTGCGCTCTAAATACTGCATCACTTATTTGCAAAGCCCATATGTTGCCCAACCCTTCGGCGTCCATGCGCCCCTTCCTCTACAAGCATAACCTGTAACTTGTCCCTTACCCCTCTGCAATTGCGATAGTCTCCTCTCTCGCCACAGAGTCTCAAAATTGGCCTGAACATGATCTTGAAAACCTCCAATTCACCAGCCACATTACGGTATGCAACAGGATATCAGGCCAGGAGAAACTCCTTCTCCACTGTTGCTCTCATCCTTTTTTGTGCTCTGCTTCAGTTTCTTTTCACTACAGTGCTACGGTCTTTGTCTAGGGGCGAAGTGTTCTCCTAATTATATCAACTATATATTTTAATTGAACATCGAAGCAAAGATGTTTAAATACGTTTGAAAACCATGGAAATCTCAACTGCTCAGAGACGCCGCCTCTTGTTCGAGTTGCTGCTTCTATCTCCATGATTCGTTTCCATATGCTTAGAAAAATCCCACTGTCTGCTAAACGACTTGTCACATTTTGGACAGTTGAAGCGCTTCTCTTTGTGGACGTCCTTTTCGTGTCGCCTTAATTGAGTGTTCTCAAAAAACTTCGCCTCACATCCAGCATACCCACATTCAATTGACCGTTCTTTCCTATGAACTGCCCGCCAATGTTTTTCTTTTTTGTTTGAATCCGTAAATACAACCTCACAGCCTGGCACATCGCATTTTAAACGTCCGTGCCTCCCTCTTTCGTTGTAGCCTCTCTCTCGTCGCTTTAAAGCCTCGTCAGCAATAAAAAGCGCCTCAACATTAGAGCTATTGTACTGCTCTTCAATATTTTGCCGTCTTGTTGATGATGAACCCCTTTCCATTTTCTTGTTACTTGTATTTATAATTAAATGTGACGGCTTGAGTGTGTCTTATCGTACTGGGAGAAATGCCAATGAGTTTTCTCTGAAGATATGAACCTCAGTAGTATATATACCCATCACAAAGAATGTGTCTCCCCTATGTACTACGTCTGTAAATGGCATAATCAGCCGGATGGAATTTTTAAGGCATTCCCGCTCCCACGACCCTCTTTGATTACCTGGGACATTGAAACCGGTTGCGGAGTGTATATACCTGAGTCCCGAAAAAGAAAGAAACAATATATAATGGGTGCGAGGTCACAGAGCGGCCGTTGCCGCCGACCTAAATAATGCACCGGAGTGCCAACTGTAGTTCAGTATCCTTAGTATCCTTCCCCTCTCATACCTCAACCATCACCACATCGACATGTACACCACCCTACAAATATTCTTGTACCAAACGAGTGTGATATGCTGACTTTCAACCGCTCTGTACCTTCTGTCTCTATACCGGGGGAGTTTTCAGTAGAGATTTTCTTGTTCCTTATGGGCGTCAAACACACGAACATATGACGAGTATGGCTGTTCGAAGTTTGTAGCGGGCGGTCGGAAAGAAGTAAAAAAGGATTCAAGTTGAATGTCTTCTGTCAGGCCAAACGACAAGTTCCTCGTTCTATAACATGAAAAACGTAGCTCGAGTGAGACCCGAGAGGTCGCCAGTGTCGTATCACTCCATTTTAATGCTTGTTTGTTTCTTTTTTTGGACTCGGATATCTACATTCGACAACTGCTCTTATGTCAAAAGACGACTAAATAAGGACAAGCGACCGTAAATACCTCGAAATATCCATGCTGTTGATGATGCCATTTACAGAAGTAATACAAAGAACACAAGCACGCTATTTGACAGGTATATATACTGATGGGTCAATTCTAGAGACGTCGACGGGAAAACGCCAGAGCACGCCTACGCAATGTGGGATACAGGCGCAAATAGAGGTCTGCGGATGTAGCCCTGTAGGACGTTATCTGAAGGGGACGTCACTTGGCTGGGAAAAGGCCTTTTTTCGTTAGCTGTTAGCTGCTGGTTCTTTAGTTCGCTGTTTTTTGTTCTCCTAGCATATGAGGGAATCGTGAGACGAAATGCTAGGGATGGCACCCGCGGCGGTGAAGCGAAAGGGACCTGGTGGTACTGAAACCAAATCGGATCATGCGGTATACTCAAGGAGCACCGCCCCTGATCCTCCAATTGTCTTTCTCAATCATACTGCGCGCGGCCAATCAGATACCGTAGCTTGTTCATCTACATGTGTACTGTATGAGTCGGGGTTCGCGTGTTTCACAAAAGATCTGAGCGTCTACACCGCCCCTTAAGTGTGTTCACGTATTGCACACGCTTAAAAAGATAGAGAGAGGATCTCTTTGGCCATCGTGACGAGTCCCTTGCGGCCACGTACGTTCCGGAGGAATTCCGTTACCATGTCAGGCACGTCACCATGTAGTTCTTGAATTGGATTCCACGTCCTGTCTCGTTTGTCGGGTAGCCCGACCCATTCAACATGTAAGAAAAGACCGTCTTTGTCCTCACCGATGTCATGAAAGCGTTTCACAACTTCGTACTTGGCCTCCGTACGTTCTGCTAGCTCGAGCAGCGATTCCTGTTTAGTTGTGTTTTCCTCCGCAGCTCGATACATCTTGATGCGGGCACAGTGGACTCGTTCAGTAGACTTCCCATCTAGTTTGGTTACGTCGTAGACGAGGTTACTGACTACGTTGGTGATCCGCCTAGGTCCGAGCCATCGAAAGTTCAGCTTGTGGCCCGTGTCTTGTGCTCGACGTACGAGCACAAAATCTCCTACGGTAAAGTTTGGCGGCACGACTTTCGTTTTTTGATTGTGGGCGCGGAGCTGACGAGCGCGATTTTCGGATACTACACGCACAACTTGTTTATGCATTTCCAGTAAAGACAACTGTAACAAATCGATGCGTGTGACTTTCTCAGCTTGCACACGTTCCAGTGTCATCCGTTTGACGTTATCCGGCGTTGGCTCTGTCCCAATTGTCAACGTGCGTCGTGGACGAATGCCCGTCATCACTTCTAGCGGGCAACGCAACGTTCCGTCGCCACGTTTACCTAGCCGTGCGAGTGGTGCCTCGTTCAAGACGTTTTGAATTATGCCTAGTACGTCAGGCCAGTCGTGTGGTCCAAGGCGCAGCTCCGTTGTCAGCGCCCGGCACGCTGCCATTACGTGCTTGTTCACTACTTCGACCGTGCCGTTGGCCCACGGCGAGTAGGCGACGGTAAAACGGTGACGTATACGGTAGTCAGATGCAAGCAATTCCATCACGGTGTTCTTGAAATGAGACCCTTGGTCGCTCACCCATACGTGCATGGAACTGAACGTACGGATCCATGCTGACAACTCCGTAGCTGCTGTCGCTGCATCTGTGGCTACGTCCTTACGAAGCCATACATAGATTGAAAGATCATCCTTGATCACCAATACGTATCGGTAATCGTCGTGACACGGTCCCATGTATAAAAAGTCAAAGTGAACGACTTCGTTCGGGTTCGTCGCATGTAACATTTCTGCCATTGGGCGTGGTATCTTGTGGCCAGACTTGGCCATGAGACAATGGATGCAATCCGCGACGAACTCACGTGAGTCCTCTTTCAATGTATTCCACGTAAACTCTTCGAGTATCTTGCTGGACGTTGCGTCCGTGCCACGATGGCCACCGAGTCCGCAGTGCGCGACGACAAGCAGGCGTAGTTGCAAGTCGTCTGCTTCGTCCGGGATCCAGACACGTTCGTCTATTGTCCAGGGTGCGGTGCCTACACGTTTTGCACCGTTCGGTAGTTTAGCGGAGTGCTTTTCTTGAGCAGCCATAATCTGCTTAAGGTCTGGCCATTTGAATACGTCTGACTCTGGCGACGGCACTATAGAGTTCTCGAGGAGTCTATATGTCACGCGTCTTATCGCGGCTCGTTTTCCGCGGTAGCCACGCATCCATCTGGTCATGATATCGGCCATGATGTTGCTCGTCCCATCGATGTGCTCAATGCGGTACTGGAACTGGGAGAGAAACACAGCCCACCGTAAGACCTTGACTATCTTGTGTCGTGCAAGCGAAGGTTCTAACGCGACCGGCGCGTAACAGAACAGAAGATTTCTGTGATCGGTGAACACTCGTGTCTCTTCGCATAGAAGGAGGTAGTCCAGGCGCTGGAAAGTTTGCCTTGTCGCATACCCCTCCTTCTCGTACGTGGTCCACGCCACTTCTGGCCCCGTAAACTCGCCACTTAGGAAGGCGAGGGGCTCGTGGCGCTGATCGATAACGTCTTTCTCCAAGTCACTGGGAACACATTGCGTTACGACGCCGGCCCAGTACCGCACCGCGCTGGCATCCGTGTATACGCACATTTGGTTCCCCGGATCACGATGAGACAGCTTCACCGCCCTTCGGAGTTGTTCTTGAAGCTTATCGAACGCTTCAATGTGATCACGCCCCCAACCAAGAGAGGAGACGGTGTAGTTCTGTACTGAACGCTTCTTACGGGAGCCGCTACGCTTGTGTGCTTGTTCGAGTAGATTCCTAAGCGGCGCGATACGTTCTGCGAAGTCCGGGATACAATTTTGCATCCACGTTACGCAATTCACGTATTCGCATACCTCTGAAGCGTTCTCAGGCGCAGATACGTCCACTAGCCCAGACAACCTACGTGGGTCGAGACGCACGCCTTCAGAGTCGACAACACGTCCGCACCACTTCAAAGTTGGAGTGAAGAACGTACTCTTCCGTACAGAGACCTTCAGATTACGTTCGCGGCACGTTGTCAGAAACTTACGTAGTTCCTTCAGGAGTTGCTCTTCGGTTGGTGCATGAATCGCGAAGTCGTCTAGCCAGGCAATGAGTGCGTGCCGCATGTGATGGAAGCACGGTTCCACTCGGCTTTGGAAGTTTGCGGCGCTATTCCGTGCTCCCTGTAACGTTCTCGTGGGCATGACACATGCCCGAGTCGTCATGAATGAATGGTACGCTTGACAACTTTCGTCAAGCGGTAGTTGCCAGTACCCCGACACGAAGTCGATAGCGGCAAAGAATCGAGATTCACGTAAGTCTCCGAGCTCGCTCTCGATATTTGGCATCGGCCATGTCATTGGCTTCGTTGCCGAGTTGACTGGTCGTAGATCAATTGTCAAGCGGAATTTCGTCGGTGGTGCTTTAGGCACTATGAGCGGTGCCGCCACCCAATCGGCCTCAGTGGACAGTTTGAGGAATCCGTATTCCAACAATTTGCCTGTGACGCGTTCGAGGAATTGACGTTTCGCCGGTGGGTAGCGACGTTGTGCAGCCCGAACTGGGCGTGCTCCATCCTTCACCTCAATGATCATAGGCTGTACGTCAGCCGGTGGTCCTTTTCCAAGGCGTATCCGGAGGACGTCTGATAACTCTTGGAGGATCCCGGCCAGTGTGGAGCTTCCTTTCTCCGATAAACCGTTATCGACAGCTTCACTTATTGCCATTCTTACTGCTCCGTCCTTCTCTTCCGTCTCGTCTTCGCCGAAGTCCAGCCAATTTTTGGAATCGTTGTCGTATTCTTCCACCCCTCCGTTTGAGTGGAAGACACCTTCTTCGATGATGCGCGAAATGCGTCTAGGAATGGCTCCATCGTTGAAGCCTAACTCAGCGACATCCACTTCACCACCGAGACGATCCGCCGCACGTGCGAGGATGTCTCGGGTGTTCAGACCAATACGCTCGAGAACCGGCCTGCTGAGTAACGACTCCGTGCATGTCTGTTCCGTTACCATCCACTGAACGTTTCGCAGTACTAACGTTGTGCCATGCCGTATGTGCAATTCAATGGGCATCACTGCCGTCTTACCACATACGATATTGACCTGCTCAGATGTTTCCGAGTTTTGTACTGCCACGTTGTACACGCGTTGATTCGGTAAATTCTGGACGGCAACGTTACCGCCCTCACGCACGATACGCTCCAGTAGGTCGCTACCCATCAGATTGACGTGGGCCCCGATGTCCGCCGTCACAGAATCGCGAGTACAGCCGGCATACGTACATGCGAATATGACGCTGCTCTCGTCGTGCGTAACTTTGTTTTTCCTCGCGACACGTTTAGCAGAACGTTCTACCTTATCGCCCCGATTCCGCTTGAGCTCCTCACGGTGGACATCGAGAAACTTCTTCTTCTCGTCATCAGGGCATGAACGACAGTCCATTATCTTATGTCGTAAACCCCTCGCCTTATGCGCTGGATACAGGCATACTGGTACCTTGGACGTGGGCACCGGACGACAATACGACGTCGTCTTCTCCGGCTTGTTACTCGATTTCGGGGCGGTTGGTACGGACTTGCCTTGCCCGTACTTCTCACACGCTTTTGCTTCCGATATGAGCTCCTTGACGAACATCTTCACATTCCTCTTCAGTGATGGATCGTATTCCACCCGTTGTATTACCGTGTCCCGCAGTGCGTACGGGACTATGTTTTGACATAGAAGTTCGACTGTCCTTTTAGGGTTCTCCACGCAAAATTCTCCATATCCAACCGCGTCTAACCTTTGGAAGTAGTCGTTGACGTAATGAAGCATACGTGCTTCAGGATCAGCGATGGTGATCGGGTCACGTAACCCTTTGAGGGCTCTCTCTACCACCTTTGGATCAAATCCGGACGTTGGTACCGTTACCATTCCGTTTATGTAGGTTTTAATGTCCTTGGACGTGAGATCATCGGCCTCTACGTTAGGTGCGATCTCGTCAAACTTTCCGAGGAACACCAACGTTGCCAGCAATCCCGCGTCTATTGACACAGTATAGGAGGCTGCCGTTAATGTAGGCAGCTCCGTACTCTTTTCTGCGACTTGTCGTTCGTACCGCTGTCTCTCGCGGATGAAAGTCGATACTGCAACCGGATCGACGGATTTCAACACCGGATGAGAAATTGGTGCAAATACCGTCACGGCCCTGACGGCTTCTTCGCCGTCTGATGCCATTCCGCCTTCTTCTTGCTTCTGGGTCGTCTCGTGGACACCACGTCGTTGGTAATACGTTCGTCCAGGTCGGCTTGGATAGTTCGACCGGCGTGTCGTTACCATACAGCGTAGTCTCGAAGTCTTCTGGCCAGATAGAAATTTCTAGAGACGTCGACGGGAAAACGCCAGAGCACGCCTACGCAATGTGGGATACAGGCGCAAATAGAGGTCTGCGGATGTAGCCCTGTAGGACGTTATCTGAAGGGGACGTCACTTGGCTGGGAAAAGGCCTTTTTTCGTTAGCTGTTAGCTGCTGGTTCTTTAGTTCGCTGTTTTTTGTTCTCCTAGCATATGAGGGAATCGTGAGACGAAATGCTAGGGATGGCACCCGCGGCGGTGAAGCGAAAGAGACCTGGTGGTACTGAAACCAAATCGGATCATGCGGTATACTCAAGGAGCACCGCCCCTGATCCTCCAATTGTCTTTCTCAATCATACTGCGCGCGGCCAATCAGATACTGTAGCTTGTTCATCTACATTTGTACTGTATGAGTCGGGGTTCGCGTGTTTCACAAGAGATCTGAGCGTCTACAATTCTTGTCTTCATCCAACGACACACAACTACGATCCTCTTGTAAGATAGAAGAAACTCGAAACGACGCAAGTAAGAAAAACTACTGAAAACAAGAAAATGGAAAGTGGTCGATCATCGAAAGCACGAAGGGAAATTAGTAGGCAGTACAAGAGCTCTGGAGTCAGTGCGCTGTTTATTGCAGACGAGGCTCTAAAGCGAAGAGAGCGAGGCTACGAGGAACGGGGGAGGAACGGATATTTGAAGTGCGACGTGCCAGGCTGTGAGTTTTTATTTGTGAATGCAAGCGCAAAGGAAAGCCATTGGCGGAGTGTGCATAGAAGGTAACGGCGGTATGAGTGTGAGGTCTCAGGGTGTGAAGCGAGTCTTTTCGAGATATCTCAGCTAAGGAGACACGAAAACGACATCCATAAAAATATGCGCTTCGACTGTCCAAAATGTGACAAGTCTAATAGCAGGCAGTGGACTTTGCCTAATCATTTGGAAAAATAATGAGGTGGGCAGCAGGAATTCAAACAGGAAGCAGCGTCGCTCATGAGTTGTTCTTTCTCCAGGCTTTAAAAGTATAGACGTGTCGATAGTTAATGAGAATATAAAGGTAACTGGTCCTGAGCTTTGTGAGCGTCCACAGTGGAAAATGCCATTCAATTGAATGTAGAAAGGCTACTAATGGTGCGATTGTGAAGATCAGATGACTGGCTAACTTGTTGAGTCGTTACCCCTTGCTTCTCTTTTGTTGAAGTTCTGTGTGTTTTATTTTCTTAGAGTTGCTGCCCGAGATCCAATTTGTACTACTGCGCATCTCCAGATGTGGTCTCGGTGCGTTCCAGATCATGTGCGGTAGTCGGCCTCAATTCTACTGAATTAAGGAAATCAATACAGTAGCTTGTTGGATAGGGCCATTGACTACGGGTCCGATAACACCGAATCTAGTCTATCTATGGTGTCACTACCGAACAGTTTTAACGTACTACGTGATCCTCTCGTGGAACCATAGAGAAAGAGTGAAGGTGTAGAGCTATTATCGGCAATTGCCACAAGTACACAACAGCTACTTTATAATTCGAAGTGATCATACAATAAAGGGGCTCAAGGTTGATGGGAGTGCCAAATAATTTACCAGGTGGGTAAGACGTCAAGAAACAATTATTACTGTCCTGAACGCTTATGAAATAATTACGCAACGCTTCCCCATCTGCTTCACAAGTTCGTCTACAAAACATGGAAGTGGTAGTAGTATAAATGCGCGAGTAGCCACGATAAATAAAAGGGCAAGGAAGGATAGCCCCACTTTCTTCAACAGAATTTGGTAGCATCGCTACAGTGCTACGGACCGCGTGCAGAATGGATGAGGATGTGAAGCGCATTGCCAAGTTTAGCGCAAAACGGGGTGAAGACTATAGCTTATGGTCTATGCGAATGGAAGCGTTGCTCGAATCAAGGGGACTTTTGGAAGTCGTGCTACGAGACATATCAGGGCCTTCTTTAAGACAGCATGGACGGGCATGTTTGGACATGTATGGACGTCAGCGTGCACCTGATTGGTCCATTTAATACTTTTCTTAACAGTATGATGGCGCACACAAAGTTAAAATAATGGAATCTGCCGCTACCAACGTGCCATACGAGAGCACACCATTGGCTGTCGCCTACCGCATAAGTGCGATTGAATTCAATCTTGATCCAATTTAGCATACATTAAAATTCAATTGAATCATTTTATTGACGTCCCTGAATGCCAGTACACGGGGATCGCGATATAGTGCCTCCCTCTGTCAGTGGGCCGAAAACGGCACTATATCGAACCAGGCACTGTAAGATAATGAGATTTGCGGCTTTTTTGCAGCCACTTCCTTGCATCACTGCTCAGAAAGACCGTTCGCTTCCCTATCGATAGCCCGGTATGATGCACCGCTTGAGCCAATTTACAGATCACGGCGCGCTGACACAATACATTAAATTATTGGACATGTAATATTTTGAAAATCGCAAACATATACATCCAAACATGGCTGTCCATGCTGTCTTAAAGGAGGCCCTCAGACGGGCAAACAGATTTGCAGAGCAGTGATGAGTACAAATTGAAAATGGCGAGGGCTAGGAGCCCGATCGT
This sequence comes from Chondrus crispus, assembly GCF_000350225.1. Lineage (NCBI taxonomy): Eukaryota > Rhodophyta > Florideophyceae > Gigartinales > Gigartinaceae > Chondrus > Chondrus crispus. The sequence goes on from NW_005179334.1 coordinate 57,867, forward strand.
CCAGGGTTTGGGAGACAAACCATTGCGTACAAATTTATCAGAGAAGAAAGATCCTGCCGCGATGTATAAAAAGCTCAATGATCGTTACGCAACAAAAAGTGCTGCATCAAGAGTGCAATTGCAGACAGAGCTGCATTACATGAGATATAAACCTGGAAAGTCAATGTCCGAATACATTGACGAAATGGAGAGCATATTCAATAGATTGGAGTCTATGGATAGTACAGTTCCCTCATCGCTTCAGGTTGCAATTTTGCTGGCTAGTTTCGGCAACAAGGAAAAGTCGCCATTTGGTTCTGTGGTTTCAGCCTTACAGACTTTGAAGGATGACGATTTAACCTGGGATTCAGCAACAAGCAGATTGCTGCAAGAGTATGAGTCAATGCAGAGTTTCGAAAATGACAAGCATAAAAATGATTTCTTAGACAAGGCGCTCATCGGGAGGAAAGGAATAATTGCTTTTTGGCTGTGGTAAGAAAGGTCACATAAAGCGTAACTGCTGGCATTCTAAAGGAAAACCACATAATAGATACAAGAATAACCAATACTCCAGCCACCGACGTAAGTTCCACAAGTACGAAGAACCGCATGAGGAAAATGCAATGACGGCACGTTCAATCAAAAGCGAATTTGAGGACAGTTTTATTGTTGATTCCGGAGCAAGTCAACACATGGTACACAGGAGAAGTATTTTGGAAAACGTCAACAGCTCCGTCAAGAATACAGTAGTTATTGAAGATGGCAGAAAATTATCTTCGGCGGGATGTGGTTCAGTTTTTATCTCTAGTAATGGAAAGGAGCCTCAAACAGGCATTGCCTTAACAAACGTATTGTACGTTCCGAAACTCGATACTAATTTAATCTCTTGTGATGCGTTAAGTCGTGACGGCTACTCAACAACATTTCGGAATGGATACTGCACTATAACAAAGGACTGCAAAATTTTGCACAACATAAAGGTGCAAAATGGTCTCTATACGATCCCGTTGTACAGTGTCAAGGCAAATCACGTACATAATGTTCAATCCTGTGTCCCTTCCAATGATTCGCGAAGTCTATGTCATCAACGGTTTGGTCACCAAGACAAGTGTGGGATAACTCCTCTCCGCCCTGGGTTGGGTGAGAGGCGGAGGCTTTAGCGAGGGAGCACGCAGCGCAGACGCGACGCGCTAATTGAACCGATCGGACGAGCTCGCGAAAAGGGAGTGGCTCACTGGCCGGTTACGCGCAGTCGCCCCCTGGTGCGTGAACGGGAGCGACCGGTAACGGGTTAGAAGCCAGCGCGCGCGATAGACAACCGAAACGGACGTATATAGGCGCGAAAGGGACGGGGGCAAGCTTGCCCCCGTTTACTGGTGCGGACGGGTGCCAGGTCTTAACCCCGCAGAGGGACGCCTCCGACACCTGTCGCAGTACAGTAGTACAGTACCTGCCGCCTAGTGCGTGCCGGGTACTGTACTCAATTAAAAAGGTAGCGCCGTAATTACTACTACCGCACGGACACTGCTACTACACGTGTGCACTACTGTACACGCGTGTTGCTTACAGACTACCGCACGGACGACACGTGTGCTAACGCGCACACGTAACACGCGTAGACTATCGCTCAGACGACACGTGTGCTACTGTACACGTGCGCCACGCCACGGCCGGTCGGTCAACGCGCGCGCTCCCTACACGTGGGCACACCCGCCCACGTGTGCACCGTGCACGGCCGCACGGTTAATAAGCTCCCCGCGCGCTCGCCGGTCGTTATACTACGACAAGAAGGCGATCAAGCAGATGGAAATTTTGAAAGCAGTGTCTGGAATAGACACAAATAAGAGAATCCATATAAACACTTGCCAAGATTGCAAGGCTGGAAAAATGACTCGGTCCACATTGAAGCCCCGAGTCCTCAAATCAAAAGCACCTGGACAGGTCATATTTTCTGATGTGTGTGGACCATTCCCAACAGAGAGTTTGGGAGGCGGGAAATATTTTGTCACCTTCATAGATGGGTACAGTTCCTATCTGAGTACGTATATCATTCAACAAAAATCAGAAGTCAAGGAAAAATTCATACACTTCAAAACATTTTTCGAGAAGCAGTTCGATGCTGTGATAAAGAAGTTGTACGCAGACAACGGTGGTGAATATGTAGCTTTGTCGGGATATTTGCAGAAAAATGGGATTGTATGGGAGAGCACAGCTCCATACACTCCTCAACAAAAAGGCATATCAGAAAGGACAAACAGAACATTGATGAATATGGTTAGAGCTATGCTGAACGAGTCTGCCCTACCGCCAGATTTTTGGGCAGAAGCCGTGATGACCGCTTCATCTCTCAGAAACATAACAGGGCAACGAAAACTGCAAATGAGGACTCCGATCGAAGCAATAACTGGAAATGTACCCAATGTGCAACACTTGCGAACTTTTGGGTGCCATGTGTGGTATTTCAATCGCACACAAAACATGCTAGAGAAGAGAGGTAGAGAGGGCCTTCTCCTCAGATGTATGCCGCACCGTCTTTATCGAATAATGGACTTACAGTCTAGAAAAATTCTCACTGTGCGACATGTATCATTCAATGAGACTAAATTTCCCGAACATGGATGGAACAAGCCCGAGTCTGAAGCTAATCTCGATAATATAGAAGATGAGGTTGAACCAATTTATGTCATGGAACAGAATGCTTCAGAGGGAAATCAAGATGGAAGTGACAACACAATGGGAACCGGAACTTTTGCTATGCAGGGTCAAAATGATGGAACCGCTGCTCTGGAAGACAGGGATTTATTGTTAACGCATATTCCTGAAACTATTTCTGATGATGAAGACATTGTAGAAACTGAATCAGAAAATCAGCGCACTGTAGAGAATGAATCAAGAAATTCTCGTTACCCGAGGAGAGATCGGACAACCCCAGATCGATCTGTTTTCCATGGTACGATTTCAAACGAAGAACAAACAATTGACCAGGCCCTCAGCGGGCCAAACGCTGCAGATTGGAGAGAAGCTATTGATGCGGAGGTCAAAGCACTCCAAGACAATAAGACATGGAAAGCTCAAGTTCCTCCTCGCGATACTCATGTAATGGACTCGAAGCTAATTTTGACCATCAAAAGGGACCTAATCCTCTCTGCGGATATTTTTAAAGCGCGTATTGTTGCGAAGGGCTTCCAGCAAAGGCAAGTCGAGGATACTTATTCACCGGTGATTGACATCACTTCTCTCAGATTGTTGCTAAATTTAATGACGGCAATGGGCGGTCATGTTCATCAAATGGACGTCAAAACGGCATTTTTGAATGGCAAACCGGACGAGTCTGAGATCATATATATGCGTCCTCCAAAAGGCATCGAGTTTGGTCTAAAGAAGGGAGAATGCTTGAGGCTGTTAAAGGCGATTTATGGACTGAAGAATGCCTCAAAAATATGGAATAGACGTTGGAATGCTGTAATGAAAAGATTGAAGTATATTCAGCTGAAAAGCGACCAATGCATATTTGTTCGATGGAACAAAACCGGAGATTCCGTATGGATAATCATCTATGTTGATGACATCCTTCTGTTTGCATTGCGTGAAAGCATGATTATAAATGCGAAGAAGGAGCTGATGGCTGAATTTGAAATGCAGGATCTAGGTCGTGTTACTGTATTTCTAGGTGTGAGGTTTCACTTTCTCAAGGAAGGGCTATTCCTGGAACAGCAAGAATATTCCAAGCAGCTTTTGGCAACTTTCTCGATGGACAAGTGTAATCATACCAGCATGCCCATGTTGCCTGCGAGGAACAAGGGAAATGGAGATAGCACGGATAAGAAAAATCCCTTCTCGGAATCAATTTATCGGAAAGCAATTGGTGGTCTGCTACACCTATCCACACGGACCAGGCCAGATATTGCATATGCTGTCGGGTTTTTATCAAGAAAATCGTCGTCGCCGTCTGAGTCCGATTGGACTGATGTTAAAAGAATAATGAGGTACATTCAGGGATCATTATCTTTTGGGCTGTTTTACAAAATGACTGAGAAACTTGTTCCGGATGTTTTTGGATTTTCAGATGCCGATTGGGGTGGTGAAAGTGATAAGAGAAAGTCAACAAGTGGAAATGTTTTTCAGTTGCATTCTGGAACAGTCAGTTGGATGAGCAGAAAACAAACATGCACTGCACTTTCGTCGACAGAAGCCGAATATATTGCTTTGTCAGACTGCGGGAAAGAAGCAAGATGGATACGTCAGATGTTGTTCGAATTGAGATATGGTTCTGAGAAACCAACTGTCATCTACGAAGACAACACAGGAGCTTTCAGCTGGGCGTACAAACAAAAACGCACAAAACACATTGAAATCAAGTATCATTTTGTACAAGAGCTGGTCGAGCGAGAAGTGATACGTCTGCAATATTGCCCAACAACCAGAATGATTGCAGATGTGATGAAGAAGGCGTTTACACAGACACGCTTTGAATACTTACGTCAAAGTTTGGGAGTAATATCATTTGGCAAGGAATGGAATGATGGGAGTGCCAAATAATTTACCAGGTGGGTAAGACGTCAAGAAATAACTATTACTGTCCTGAACGCTTACGAAATAATTACGCAACGCTTCCCCATCTGCTTCACAAGTTCGTCTACAAAACATGGAAGTGGTAGTAGTATAAGTTGCGCGAGTAGCCACGATAAATAAAAGGGCAAGGAAGGATAGCCCAGCCCCACTTTCTTCAACAAAGGTGACTGTGATGACCACGGAGGGTGTGTCTTAACATGCCCCGTTTTTCTGCAGTTTGCTTTGCTTTGCCCAAACAGGTGATTTGGCGTGCTATAAGTGGCTCCTACGTTTTAATTTTTGAGTTTTAAGAAAAGCAAGGCCTTAAGGAGCATACGGTATTTGTTAAGAATTTCAAAGTATTCCTGGCAAAACCGGGCAACGGAAGCAAAAACCAGCCTGTTAAGACAAACCCTGAGCAAAAGGGGAAGTGCCGTTGGCCAACGACAGGAGGGAGGAATGACTGAGAGTCATATGAAGGAATCATCAGAGAAGGAATCATTGCGAAGTGGGAGTGAGCAGACGCGTGAAAATGAAGGCGTGAAAATGAAGGGGATGACTGAAACGCGTTGGCGTTGAAGGAATCACCACAGTCCCCCTGAACTCGCATGTGAGTGTCTCAATGAGAAGGATTTCCGAACTAACTTGAAAGTATGAGCGCAGGTTTACCCTGAACCTGAAGGTTTTTGATGCGTGTTGATGACGTCTTACAGTGCGGGGTGGACCTTGGAACCTGATGAAATGGGGTTTTTGGCGTCATGTTTGTGGAGGGCCGACGCCGACAGTCAGGCGAGCCCCTCGGGGCTGGTGTTTGACGGTAAGCACGAAGCAGATGGTGCTAAGTTCTTCTGCGTCTATGAGAATGTCGTGATGCGAGAAAAATCCGAAGAAGACAAGGCTGGAGAACTGTTATGCTACCTGCAATGTGATGCCTTTGGGTTCTACTTCGACACCTATAGCTGTAATGGCAAGCTGACGGACGACGCTGGTGACTATCAGGCGGTTAAGAAGGCCATGATATTCCGCTTCGAGTCAGTTGCCGGACCAGAAGAACACATTCGTCTAGCAGTCTCCAGCCGTCTGAATCAAAGCGACCTGTTGGGATCGCTGAGCGAGATGGACCGCTGTTTCGACAAAGCGGCGTTTAACGCCGAAGCTAGGTTTGGGCTGCTCCGAAACGCGGTCATGGGGCACGGCGATGTCGCTCAGTTCGTATTGTACCGGGCACCAGGTACTTATAGAGAGCTTCGTAAGGCAATCAAAGACTTCGATGGTGGACGTAAGGCATTTTTTTCGGTACAATCAATGTCCCAGCCAAAGTACGTTGCACCGAAAAGCATTTTACAACGACCAGACCGTTTTCAACGTTCGAGTAAGGTCGAGGAAAAAGTAGACATGCTGGCGGACAAGTTGACCAAGCTCTCTCTTTTGATGAAAAAGAATAATTCAGGCCAGTCATCCTTAGACACTCGTACTTGCTCTTTCTGCAAGGATGTCGGGCATGGTGTGACTAGGTGTCCGTCAAACTCTTACCGTGATACACGCTGTCCCAGTTGTGGGAAGCTTGGTCACGGAGAAGAAAGCTGCTGGTCGAAGGCCAAGGCCCCGGACCAAGCCTGCCCCCGTCATTAAAGATAGCCGAAGCTCAGGGCAGGTCACCTACATTGTAGAGACAATGCAAGAAGATATGTTGGCTGCCGCTAAGCGTAACACCGGAGGCGAAGCGCTCCCGAAGCAGAGTCGCATGCAGCGCAAGGCTGCGATCCCCCACCTTCTGAACCCGCCTACAACGGCAGGGCTAAGTCAAGGGGCCTGTGCCCTTCCGCCATTCCTCGCAGGCCAAAGAAGGACTCGCCGCAAGAAGGCTGGTAGGAAGACAACTAACAAGGCTGCTCTTCAGGAGCATGTCGGGAAGTACAATTTTATCGCAGAGCTAGCAAACGCATCGTCTGGATTGACGTTTGGCCAGCTAATCCGTGGAGATGCGGAGGCTGCAAAGAAAGAAATCGGTCGCTTACTCTCTAGGCAAAGAAATCGTACCCGTGCCTATGCAGGTCATGTTGACCCGGCCTAAGAGGCTGAGGTTGGAGATTAGTTCTAGACTTAAGTGATAGTTTCTTATAGTCTAACGCCTAATGTATCGTTCAAAGTAGCTACTTGGATCTCAATAAAAGGCGCGGAGTTCGGACAGAGAAAGCAAAAAGTGGTACGGCATAACCTCTCACTCTCCCTGAGAGCTCCCAACCTGCAAACCCAGTGTGTCGAACTTAAGAACCGCTTTGCAAAACCGACTCAACAAAATTAAGTCACTCTGTTGAATTTATTAACCGTGTGCACCGCAAAAGTAAGCATCGAGTAATTCCGATAAGCACGTGAGTGGAACAGTATTAAATGTATTGGAAAATTTGCTGGCGGTTAGTGAAACGATATCAGCAAGGTTCACGACAACGTTGGTATAAATATATTTCGGTCCATCGCTCTTAGATGGATGGAAGACAGAACGAATCAGTAGGCAAGTCAATTTTGTTGCAAACCTTGGCAGAGTTCTCCTATGCGAGCGTCCGCGCGTTTTGTTCTCGCAGACTCGAGTTAAATAGTTAGAGGGCGGATGAGCAAGACTTAAGTTGACTCGATCGATAAGCGATGGTCTCTGGTCCCTCTGAATTTACTTGACTCAGTACTTATAGGAAATTATAGCAGAGGAAAACCCACCTAAACCCTGCAGATAAACACAAGTATGCCACTATCAGCGGGGAACATCGAACATTAATACAGCGCGCGGCTAATGGGCGCACGACAAGCTCATTATCCAGCTCTGCGAACACCTTAGGATCTAATTTGTTCCACGTTAACATATCAAAAATACAGCACCCTGAATTAACCGTCCTTTCTCGCGTTTGCCATCCAATGTGTACCATTTCATCGCATCTGCGCTCTCATACCCCTGTTACTCACACATGCGTCCACACAGCATTCCATGTCGAGAAATGACCACTACATCAACCGAGTTCCTCTTTCAGGAAGGGCATAGGATCACGAGCGCCTATTGTCGGAGTCCAGTGCTTAAGGAAGCTCAAAGGAGTCTTCCGACATCTATTGATGAACGAGAAGGACTGTACATCGTCGTCATTCTCAGTCGGTCTCTCACCCTGCTATGGATATCTCTGAAAATGCAACAGGCAATCGAATATGTATTAAAGTATTAAACAAAGAAACAAGAGATAAGACGGAAATGCGACACTGAAGACTTCTCAGGTGTGACACGTTGGCCATGTCACACAACAAAAAATGTCGTTCAGCACGAGAACGTAGGCAATGAAACAGAATACTATTTTAGTCTTTCGGCTCATCTCGACCACTACGCACATGAACATATTTACTCGTAATTCCTTCGCACGACTGTGGCCCAAAAACAACATCTGAACGCGACCTACTACCCCACTAGATGTGAGAACAGAAGATACCAAGCCGTTGAAAGTTGTTGAGGATACAGTTGTACACCACAAATCATTCTCTCTGGTTCGACGAGAGGATCACGAAACACGTCAGTACTCTAATGTAATGAAACCAAAGGTAGATTGGATTCGGTATAATGGGACTCGTAGTCAATGACCCTATCCCACAAATGAGAGTATTCAATTCGTCAATTCAGCAGAGTTGGGGCTGACTACCTCACATGATCTCAAACGCACTGAGATCGAATCTGCAGATGCAACTTAATACAAATTGGGTCTCGTGTAGCAACTTTGAGAAGAAAACATACAACTCTAACAGGTTTTGGTGCGCAGACGCTACACGCATTACTGCACATCTCTGATACCGTGTTTTGGGTACCTACCGAGATGGATGACACCCGAAAAGAGACCGTTCGTATTTCTAGGCACGGCCTCACCTCGCTCAGCGCGAGCAACTATTTCCTTTGGTCAAACGAATTCGCGTTTGTCCTGCGTGCGAAAAGACTATGGCAGATCGTCACTGGGGAAGAAGAGATACCCTCTCATGCGACTGACCGAGCGAAATATGAGCGTAGAAGTGACATGGCGTTGACGAATACTATCTTTTCTATTGAGGATTCTGTTAGCGCCGCGGTGATCACCATTTGAGACCCAAAGAAAGTGCGGGAACTTCTGAAAGAAATGAATGTCACAGTGTCAGAAGCACGAATGGATGCGTATCTGCAAAAGTTCAAGAACGCACAAGTGCTTCAAGAAGAAAGCATCAGTCTCTTCGTAAACATACTACAGGATCTCGAGAATATGCTGGCTTCTACCGGTCACGTCATACCGGATGTGGCGATATGGAGAAGCACCGCGCACTGAAAAGAGGATTTTCGTCAGAGTGGAACATCCCTACAGGAATCATCCGGGCCACTGGTAACACTTACCTTGAGTCAGAAGATTTCCTCATTTCTGCAGAACCTGAGAAGCGTGAAGATCAAGATTGGCACATTGGTTTCTAGGGCAACGCTGCACTATACGTAAGGAACAACAGCGCACAGGGCACGTTTTGTAGTCGCAGTGGTCATGACAAGGCCAAATGCAACTATAATGACGAAAGCAGATCCTACAGACCGCAGCTAGCTGGAAAGCGAGTTAACCGTAGGAAGAACTACCAAATGCGCGGACAGAGTCGTCCATCGCGTAAGTCTCAGAAACCGATCGAAGACACAAGCCAGAACCAAGCCGTGAATTTTAATGTGTCTTTCATGTCTGCTGTAAACTGTTCTCGACCAATTCTGGAAGGAACGTTCAAGGACAAGTAGTACATAGACTTAGGGGCATCAGCCCACATGTGAAACGATAGGTCAGCGTTTGACAAGCTGGAACCGTATGAAGGACGTAATGCACCAGTCGGAACGTGCCGATTGATGCCCTCCAGTGCACTGGAGAGCCCGCTGCTGTGCTTGGCTCAGGTTCAAGTGTCTGAACAAGTACAGTAGGTGCAGTTACTAAAACGATTCCACTGGAAGACGTACTGTATGTGCCTTCCTCCGTCGGCAACCTCGTTTCTGTAAGTGGCATGCGAAAAGCAGAATACAAGGTGGTCTTCGACACAGATGACAACCATTCCGAAATCTGTTAAGTGACACTACGGGACGAGTCAAAGGTGTTGCGCAAGGCTTTGAGCACCAACAAGGAGGACTTTATGAGGCCACTATATGCCCGGAAAGTATATACTGTCCGCGTTAAATACTATCTTCTGACGATTGGCATGCTTGAATGGGGCCCATCGCGCAAAGGACGGTGGAGAAAACACTCCCAACGGTCAAGGGCGTACCACTTCAGCAAGGGCAGAAACTCTCACGCTGCGAACTATGCAAGATGACCGAGTCACCTCTCGTACCTCGGCTCTCATCATCGAGTTCAGAACAGACTCAAGACCTCGAATTACTTCACACAGACCTCGTCGGACCAATGTCGACGCCTTCACCACCCAGATGCCGGTACTTCATGCCTGTCTACAACGACTGCACCGCCTTTTGTCGTGCACTGAGGGGGAAGAAAGTGAGACCCCCTCAGACAGAGCGACGCGCGTTTGTGGGGCGCAAAACGTGACTCGGGAGACCACCCGTGGGGTAACCGGCACTGGATCCGGGCGCGTAAGGCGGTAGGGATCCGTTTCTTCCTTTTCCCATAATTCGAATTAAGGGAAAAGTAAGTAACGCACACGCCTAGGAGGGGCGGGGCGGTAGGGACAGGCTAGCGTGCGTAGTACTGTAGGGACCGGAAGCGCGCGCGGTAGAGGTGGGTGGGACCTGGGGCGAGGTAGATTTGCTCGCGTAGAATAGCGGTATGCTAATACTAGGCGCGAGGCTACAACTCCCAGTTCCAAAGACCCAGGTTGATGACCCAAGGCTTCTTCATGATTTGCATACGGTTAAACCTCGACTATATAGAAGTCGACTTCGGAATATAATACTAATAATATCTAATTAAAATAAAGGGGCATGAAACCCGTGACACGTGTTGGTGGGTCACGGATATCCGTGGGGCACGGGTATCCGTTGGGAATGATACGAGTACACATGGGGAATGCCACGAGTACACGTGGGTTACGACTATCAGTACTTCAACAGGGTTCTATGGAGCTCCCACCCGGACGAGGCCGGTGGTTAGTGTACACGATTACACTTGGTAGGTCACTTATGATAGCGTGGGGTGCCGTGTGCGCTACAGTGCAGCGCCGCGATTAAGTGGGGCGGTCAGAGCCCTACACCTTTTCCATTGTCAAGTTCGTGAAGACTAAGTGTGAGGCTCCTATAGCAATATAGGACTCCGTGAAAGAGCTCGAACGCATCCCTGCTTGTAGGAAAAGGAATTTTCGCGTCGCTCGCACTCGGTCTGACAATGCGAAGGAGTTTGCTGCTTGGAAGCTCAAACATTGGTTAGACAAAAAGGGAATCGGACAGGAGTTCGGTACCACGTACTCTCCCGATTCCAACGGTAAAGCCGAGCGGCTAAACGGAGCAGTTATGGACATAGCACGCACTCTCTTGGCCTCCACTGGAAACGTTCCCGGCAAGAATGCCCTTTGAGTGGGGGTAGTGAATCACGAAAACTACCTACGTAACCGCCTACACAGCGTCAGCTTGCAGTATTCCTGATAGTACACCTTAGGAGGCCGTGGTTGGAAGAAAACCCGCATTTGGACACAAATCTCAAACTTGGTTCAGTAGCAAACGTTCATATCACGAAACCGACCCGCACAGAAAATTTATGCGCCCGAGCGAAAAAGGGCTTCTGCGTTGGCCTGTCTACTAGTAATAGTCACAGGACATTCATTCCCAGTTAGAGGCAAGTCATTGTCACAAGATACAAGAGATGCATACTTTTTAGAGGATGGAACTTACATACAGGTGATCAAAGACAGCACGTCTACGCAAGTATTTGAGGGCGAATTGACCAACGAAACCTCCGAAACTGAAGTCGAAATACAAACGTCTCCCTCAAACACCAGCAACGGCATAAATGCAGACAGGGAAGGAAATACTGTACCTAGAACCCCCGAAAGGTCACATATCTTCCCTCGAGACCACGTAGATCCGGGCGAGGTGCACAACCGACACTGTTCTACAGTACGCATGATCCGACACTGATATTTTCGCTCTCCATCAAATGGGAAATGATGAATCTCAAGCACCGCTCTCATACCTCCAGGGAGTAAATTGCAGTGAAGGAGATGACTAGAAGAAAGCTATGGATGCTGAAATCGCGCAGCACAGGAAGCACACATGGAAATTGGTTTCGGTTCCAGACGGAGAGAAACCGATGAAGTTGAAGTGGGGTTTCATGAACAGAACGAACGATCGTGGGAATGTAAGTCGGAAGCGAGCTCAACTTGGGGCAAAGGGATTTACCCAAGGGTACGGAATTGACTTTGAGGAGGTTTTCTCTCCAGTGGCAAAATACACTACATTTGGATTCATGTTCGCATTTTCCGCACAACAGGGCCTCTAATTACTGCCACTAAACGTCAAAGCGGTATTCCTCGACGGCGAAATAGATGAAGAGATAGATCTCGAGCAGCCTGCCGGATATGGCAGTTCTAATTTCCAACCCACCTTTAAAGGCCTCTACGTGCCCTATATGGATTGAAGCAAGCATCCAGAGCGGCCACAGGATGATTGACGCCTACTTCCGCTCTATTGGAGGAAGATACTCCGAGCCGGACAGCACAATGTACGTACTCATTGTAAGAGGAACCACCGTTTTCATACTTGTGTACGTGTACGATATACTGCTGATTGGAAGAGGAATAGAAGTACTCAGAACTGTAGCCCAGTAGATCGGTAGCCGCTTTGAGATATGCATCGAACCAAACATCACAAATTTCCCGGCATAGTCATATATAGATGCAGAGAAAAGGGGGGTTCTAAAACTGCATGCACGTCTCAAGGTGGGACGTTTGCTTCCGACGTTTGGGATTTCCGGCAAGTCTCCAGTCCCGTAAGGGACTGGAGACTTGCCATAATTACTGCAGAGCATCGAAATCTAGAGCTGTGATCCCATTGAGAGTCACGAACCATCAACAACGCAGTCCGAATACCGAAATCTCGTTAGATCGTTACCGTGCTTAAGTAATATGATACTCCTTGCCTTAATATCTCCTTCGCCACAGGATACCTGTAAGGGGTTTAGACTACTGTGACGAGCAGCATCTACAAACCGCAGAGAGGGTCCTGAGGTACCTCGCACGCTCTCCAACTATGAGAGTATTGCATATCAGGAGGGATAAGACCGGTCTGCAAGCATATTGGGACTCAATCTTAGCGGCAAACAAGGAATATCGCGAAAACGTGAGCGGATTTGCGTACAAGTGTGGCGGTGGCGCAGAAAGTTGGCGTAGCAAAAGAAACCGACACCGGCCCAGTCCACTCTAGAGGCCGAGTTTGTCGCAATGTCGTTTGTAGTAGAAGAGGCTACATGGATGCGGCGCCTTGGACTGGAATGTTTTGCGAATAAGAAAGCCATGCCTCATACAGTCTGGTTCGGAGATAATGAAAGAGCACAAAACATCGCATTTACGGACACCTCGAGCGAGAAACAAAACATATCGCTGTCAAGTGTTTCCTGTGTTGGGAGAAAGTTGCTGACGGATCCGTTGTATTAAACTATATACTAAGTAAGGAATAATATACTTCTGACATTTTTATAAAGGCCTTAACTGTTCAAGAACACCAGCACTTGGTTCGAATGATGCGCATGCAAGAGCACCCTTGAGCAAACCGTCTAAGCAGAAGAGTTACAGATGAGGGGGAGTGTTTAGGATACGGTTGTACACCTTAACTCTTCCTCTCTGGTTCTACAAAAGGATCACGTAACACGTCTGGTGCCACTACATTACAGTTCTGAGTCAGAACTGTAATGTAGTGGCACCAGAGGTAAATTGGATTCGGTATAATCGGACCAGTCGGCAGTGGCCCTTTCCAACAAGTTACAGTATTCAATTCCTCAATTCAGCAGATTTGAGGCCGACTACCTCACATGATCTGGAACGCACTGAGATCGTAACTGCGGATGTAAAGCAGTACAAATTGGGTCTGAGACCAAAGTTGTGTGTTCTTTTTCTTAGAGACTCTAAGAAAAAGAACACACAACTTTAACAAAAAGTCATATGGCCACCTTGAGCCCCTTTATTGTATGATCACTTCGAATTATAAAGTAGCCTTTCTACATTCAATTGAATGGCATTTTCCACTGTGGACTCTCACAAAGCTCAGGACCAGTTAACTTTTTATTCTCATCAACTATCAACACGTCTATACTTTCGAAGCCCAGAGAAGAAGATATCTTGAGCGACGCTGCCTCCTGTTCGAATTCCTGCTGCCCACCTCATGATTTTTCCACATGGTTAGACAAAGTCGAAAAACATTGGCGGGCAGTTCATAGGAAAGAACGGTCAATTGAATGTGGGTATGCTGGATGTGAGGCGAAGTTTTTTGAGAACACTCAATTAAGGCGACACGAAAAGGACGTCCACAAAGAGAAGCGCTTCAACTGTCCAAAATGTGACAAGTCGTTTAGCAGACAGTGGGATTTTTCTAAGCATATGGAAACGAATCATGGAGATAGAAGCAGCAACTCGAACAAGAGGCGGCGTCTCTGAGCAGTTGAGATTTCCATGGTTTTCAAACGTATTTAAACATCTTTGCTTCGATGTTCAATTAAAATATATAGTTGATATAATTAGGAGAACACTTCGCCCCTAGACAAAGACCGTAGCACTGTAGTGAAAAGAAACTGAAGCAGAGCACAAAAAAAGGATGAGAGCAACAGTGGAGAAGGAGTTTCTCCTGGCCTGATATCCTGTTGCATACCGTAATGTGGCTGGTGAATTGGAGGTTTTCAAGATCATGTTCAGGCCAATTTTGAGACTCTGTGGCGAGAGAGGAGACTATCGCAATTGCAGAGGGGTAAAGGACAAGTTACAGGTTATGCTTGTAGAGAAAGGGGCGCATGGACGCCGAAGGGTTGGGCAACATATGGGCTTTGCAAAGAAGTGATGCACAATTTAGAGCGCAAGGGAGTTGGATGCACTGGCTCTCTGGGTACGCCGACAGGAACGGCGCTGACCGTTGGAGCGTGAGTTAGAGCGTACTGATTACAAACAGGCAGCATAAATAGTAAAGGATAGAGGCGAATGAAAGAGAAAGGGCACTCTCAAGTGTTGTACCTTCTCACCTTGTCCGGCGACAATCCACAACCAAACCCTTCTGCTTGTCCACTTTGCGATGAGCAATTCTGTTACCTTGTACTGTTGCATATACTGTTGCAAGATTCAACGCCTTTTCTGGTGCAAACAATGGTGTCGAATGTGAGAAGGATCCTATTGAATCGTATTTCCGTTTTAGATATAATACAGTATTTTGACCACATTTCAAGCTCATGAACCCGCACTGCTCCCTTCCCACCGTAAGCTGCCGAGATAGAAAATCCATAGGGCTCCTCCGCATCGAAATAACACATGTCCATCTAATTTTCCCTTGCCCATTCCGCCGGTCTTCACAATGACCCACACAGAAATAGGTAAAGGTTGACTGGGAAGGAAAGAGTCTGGTAACTATATTTGTACTGGCCGTGATCACGTTTGCCGTGGCGTCTTTAATGGATTGTCTGGGTGTACGGACGCGCGCGCGGTCGGCAAGAAAAAGGGCACGACCTCAGAAAGTTGCTGAGATCGATTCCCCCAAGCTGGAGCTCAGCTTGGGATTTTATGTTCAACTCGGACCCTGACCGGACCCCGGCTTGGACCGACCCCTGACCCTACGTTGGCGGGCCGAGCGTGGGTTGCTCTCCTCACTAGCGCACCCTGGGTAGACAAACTGATTGCAGGGTAACCCTTACTAATTTTTCCAAACCCTTACTAATTTTTCCAAACCCTTACTAATTTTCCCAAGAACTCGGGTGTCGCAACAGCGCCCCATACGTCTTAGCACGCAAGAAATGAAGGCGTATTAAATGGAAGAAACCAGAGTTCGCTGACGTGTAGACCCATTCTCCTTGATATCAGCGAAAAAATCTTTGACGAGAACTGGTACGTCTTCTGTGAGGGTGGAAAGAGCTACCCAGTCGGTCTCCTCATCAGTAAAACCTCTCTATTTGACCTCCAACTCAACATTCCCCTGTTTACGGCGGATGTCGTCAAAACGTTCGATAACGAGGAGTTCGTTTTTCTGATACGACAGGTGTTCTTTCAGTTCTTCCGTAATTCCGTAGTCCTTGTTTTGAAAGAACTTTAGGCGACGCCCATGCACTTCTTCTTGCTTGCCAGTGAGCAGATGTTGAACGAGGAATATGTACTCCGATTTGCATTCGACTACCCGAAATGGACCCTTCCAACGTAGAGACGGTTTTCGGCCTCTTTCGCCAGACAGCGTGCCGCGAAGAACGAAATCCCCTTCAGAAAAATTGATAGGGCGAACTCCTACTTTGCGATTGTAGGAGTCTACAGCTATTTGTCGTTTTTGAGTAGATTTTTCTGCTACATCTTTGTGCATACCATCCATCGAAGCATGGATACGGTCGGCGTTAATCTTCTTCAGAACACGGACTTCGTTGATGGAATGGACAGATCGTATACTGCGACAAGAAATCGTGATTGAAGTCAGAGGAGAGTTCGGCGGCAGCTGTGTGAAGACGGTGAGAGGACACCGGCTACCTAGTCGTTGCAATTTAGAGTTATTGAGAGCCGACTGTACTATAGGCAGAACACTTGGCCAACAGCGTTGCGAGAGTTGGAACTCGGAGAGAAGAGCTCGTGTAGCTCTTAGTAGTTCTCTATCTACGACTTCTACTGTCCCGTTTGACCACGGACAGTACGCGAGAGTGAAGTGGTGGTTCGCCTTATAAGCGTCACGCAATAGGCTTACGAGTTCGTTCTTGAAATGGGTGCCGCGATCGGACACCCATTGTGTTACGACACCGAATAGAGCAAACCATTCAATGAGGTGGTGTGCGGCGGTGTCCGCGTCTGTTGTCTTCGTAGGCTTGAGCCAAACTAACCCACTGTGGTCGTCCTTAAGCACCAGGACGTACCTGAAATCGTTTTCTCCAGGAGACATATAGCAGAAATCGAAATGAAGAATCTTGTTTGGGAGCACAGCATGGAGAGCGTGGCCAAGTGAACGAGGAACTATTTTCCCAGTGGTAGTGCAGGGACAGTGTAGACAGGAATGAACGAACTGCCTGATATCTTCGTTCATCTTCGGCCAGTTGAAGTGAGCCTTAACTGCTGCTGCTGTTACATTCGGACCTCGATGTCCACCCCATCCAGTATCGGCTGCAATGAGGACACGAATCTTGATAAGCTCATCCTGGCTTGGTATCCATATGGTGTCCTTGTTCTTTATTAGTCCATGTCCAGTTTTATTGAATCCTTTTGGCGGCGATTCGGTCGACTTCTCCTGTGACGACTTTATATCGCCAAGTGATGGCCAATCCAATCTTCTGTCCAAACCTGGATTCACAAGGGCTAGTATTAAAGACTTGATTGTGGCAACACGCTTGACGTTGACATGCCTTTTGGGTTCAACTGCCCATCTAGTCAGCATATCAGCCCATACGTTGCGATCGCCTGGAAGATGTTCAACTACATAGCCAAAATGCGCTGAGATTGATTGCCCAGCGCATCAACTTAGTCGCTGTTTAACGTGAAAGGCTAGGATTATGTCCGTATGGGTCGTAAATATAAACCAAGTTGGCATGGTCCGTGAAGATACTTACGGTGTGTACCGTCACTAGGTAGTCTAAGCGACACATGGCTTCGACTATAGCGAATCCTTCCTTTTCTGGTACTGACCAGTTCATTGTTCGCCCCTTGAACGCACCAGACAGAAAACAAAGAGGCTCGTGATGTTGGTCTTCTATTTGGACCCGTCGTTCATGGTCGGGGACCTGTGTAAGTATAGCTGCCCAGTGGGTGTCCGATGCATCTGTGAAGAGACACATGGAATGTCCCCTCTTTGGGTGAGCAAGCTTGACTGAGGCGGCAAGTTGTGTTTTGATGTTAGCGAAAGCTTCATCATGTCCGGCGCCCCACTCGTCGGCAATGGAAATTTTGCAAACTGCCAGCTTTGTTCGTTTTCCGGCCTTGGCGTATGCGGATTCCAGTAGATTATGGAGAGGAGCGATTGTCACTGCGTATGCTGGTATACTGTTTCTCATCCAGTTGGTGCACATAGGAGTTGTTGAAGCTCGTCTGCCTTTGTCGGCCTTTGCATGGCCAACAGCGATTCGAAATTGCGCGGATGGTACTGTACGCCTTCTTTGGTAATGATGCGCCCGCAAAATTGCGCTGCATTAGTGAAGAGGAAACATTTTTCGGCATGTACCTTGACCCCCACTTCGGTGCATACGCGAAAAAATTCGCCCATGTGATCCAAAAGGGCTCGTTCATCCTTTGCGTAGAATAGAAAATCGTCGATCCATTGCAGCATGTTAATGACGCGTCCATCGAACTTTTCTTGAAGCAATGCTTGGAAATGGTTGCCAGAATCGGTACCTCCTTGAAGGAGTCGTTTTGATGAGTAAACGCCGATTGGTGTTTGGATTAACATGATCTCCTGACTTTCCTTGGACAGTGGTACCTGCCAATATCCGTGAGCGAGGTCCAGGTTTGCGAAACAAGTACTGCCTTCGATATCCTGAAGGTGTGACTCCAGGTGTGGCATCGCAGACGTAATTGGAACAGTCCTGGCGTTTGGTCCCTGCAGATCCACTGTAAAACGTAGCTTTGACGAGCCCGGTTTTGTAACTGCGAGCGCAGGACTAGCCCAACATGCCTTCGGGTTTTTGTAGATAGCTTCCACCGCTTCCAGCTCTTTGATTGTTCGCACGATAAAATCGCGTTGTTGAGAGGCATATCGACGTTGAGGGGAGCGATATGGGTGAGCATTCTCGACAAGGGTGCTCCGAAGTGGCTCGACTTTAGCTGGAGGATCAGGACCCAGTTTGATACGAAAAATATCTCGGTAATCCTCCAGCATCTTGGTGAGGCGCGATAGCCCTTCTTCTGTAAGTCCATTGCTCTGGGCTTCGCCGAGCATCTTGGAAAAAGCAGAATCGATGGAGTCTTTCGAATCTTTGCCTATACCGGAGGCTAATGCTTCTGGTAATTCGATTGGGTCGTCGTCAGTTGATTGGTAGGCGAGTCCCCTGTAGTTCAGCGTCAAGAACTCAGCGTGTCCAGATTTTATGTTGGAGATGTCCTGATTGTGAACGACTTCACGGACTTGTTTCAGGTGTTGGTGAAGATTGAAACCGATTGCTTTCAAAAAAGGGCGCCCCAAAAGCACCTCGTTCATTTCTTGGTCGGTTACGAGGAACTCGATCCCACGGATACGAACAGGGATATTAGAGCCCGGTAAGAAAATGGTGATGGAAAGAACTACCGAGCGTGACGCTGAGAACTTTACAGTAAGGTCGGTTTTGAAGGCGCTCTCTAAAACCATGGGTGAGTCAAATTTTTTGATGTTGATAGTGGTATCCGCTGTTGAAAGCTTGGCGGCTGTTGCCGCAGAGATCGCGCTGAAATCTGCCCCCGTGTCGCCGAGAGCGATAGCCGAGACCTTGTCTTCGATTAGGATTCGGTACCGTCCTTCTTCAGCATTTGGCGGTTGGGTTATATCGGTGTACGCGTTAATAGATTTAGAGGATTTATTTTTCTTATTTGAGTCGTAGAAATCTTTAAAAAGCTGCTTCTTCTCTTCAGGGGACGTATTGATGCAATCTTTGAGACGATGCGTTCCGTCGCAATTTGGGTTTAGACAACCGTCAGTTCATTGCTTCGATTCTACATCTTTGCGTTGGCCTCTCTTGCCCGAACCTTCACCATACTTTTGCTTTTTAATGTTCTTCTCGACATCAGCTCCACGACCACTTTCGCGGTCATGTTTCTTGTTCTGCTTCATTCCGAGGATTGCTTCCTCGAAATCTCGAGCAAGAACTGCTTGCGCAACAGGATGCTTCTTGAAATGCGCGATAGAGCCGCGCTCATCCTTAGACCAATATTTGCGTTCGTACTTGATCTTCTTGCGCAGGATAGCTCGCTCTACCTTTTCTTGTAACATGTCGATTACCTTAGTTGAATTCTCACAGTCTTTGAGAACATCGGACGCATTTTGCTGATCAAGCGCGCGGACAGCATCGACACAGAAAGTGAGAGCAGCACCAGCCGGATCTTCGTTGCATAATTTGTACTTGACAGAATTCACGGCGGTCTTGAGTCTGGTTCCAATACCGCGAGAAGACATGGCGAGTTGGGCGTCAAACCAGTCTTTGACTTCTTCCGTAGTCGCTTTTTCCACAGAGGACGCTCCTTTTATTTCACCCATGATGCATAAGGCATGGAGAAGGTTGTCGTCCATGCAGTCACGGATTGACGCCATCTTGATTTGGTTGTCTTCACCTCTTTCCTTATTCACGTCGGAAACTTTTCGTGAATACATCGAATACTTTGTTTCGAATTCGATAAGGTCAGGTTGCGTCAGTTTCGTAATTTTCGGAGCCTGTATGAAGCTAACCAGCCCATAGTCCGATGCCATGTTCACGCAAACGACGCGTCGCCACCCGCACAAAATGCTCTTAGAACTAAAGCGCTGTAATGGATTGTCTGGGTGTACGGACGCGCGCGCGGTCGGCAAGAAAAAGGGCACGACCTCAGAAAGTTGCTGAGATCGATTCCCCCAAGCTGGAGCTCAGCTTGGGATTTTATGTTCAACTCGGACCCTGACCGGACCCCGGCTTGGACCGACCCCTGACCCTACGTTGGCGGGCCGAGCGTGGGTTGCTCTCCTCACTAGCGCACCCTGGGTAGACAAACTGATTGCAGGGTAACCCTTACTAATTTTTCCAAACCCTTACTAATTTTTCCAAACCCTTACTAATTTTCCCAAGAACTCGGGTGTCGCAACAGTCTTGCTACCTCGGCGGGACTTTAAACCATAGATGAATAGAAGAAACGTCCGGAAGAATGTCTAGCGTTGCCTAAGCACATTAAATCGAGTTAATGTGGGCAGATTGACACAAGATATAAATAGTTTTACGAGGGTGCGTCAAACAATTATGTCTCTCGCAAGATGCCTTAAGGGAAGTTGTGGCCTGGCGACGGTATTACAGGTCCCCCAGACTGCGAATAGAGCCCTCGCATGAGTCAAATGACATCATCCAGCTTACTTTTTTTGCTAATGGTGGGAGGCTCGCTTCGGAAAGCACGTCGGCTTACCATGAAGACAAGACGAGATGGCCAAACAGGCGTGCAGATGAGCGGCTACACAAGGATGGAAGTTGCAAGGGTACGTCACACCATAGCAAACCCCCTGTTCTGTCACTGCGAATCCACCTTCTCTACGACTGGGCAGTTGCTGTCACGAAGGACAAGTTCTTGCAATACCCAAACCAACAATGCTACGGTCTCACACTGTACGAGACTTCTGTTCACACTCCCTGACGGTGTTCATACAGCCAAATTGTCACTCCTGCTTTTTGAGGATTTTGTTCATGTGAGATCCTGTTCTTTCGAACTCCTCTGAATCCCCCTATTCCCATTCCTGGTCCTATACATACCTCGCGTTGGATGAATTTTTCATCTGCGTATTTCCATTACCCGCAAATTAAACAAAGTCAGGGGATGCTCAACGGAACATTTGATTCAAACAAGCAAACGTCGTGGCATCGGCGTCCAACAACGGCCGAAACCCACTGCTTGTAGTGCGCATACAGCCCGACCCGATATATAAAAATTTGTTAGGATGTCACTCTCAGTATTGACGGGGCATCTAGTTAGCAATGAACGGGGAGCGCAACAATCCAGCGGCACTCTCTTTCATTCACCGGGAGATCTTGCTTGTCAACTCGCAATTTTGCTGTGACAACACTTGATCAAATGTTACTCTCAATCCAACAAGCCGACTCACGTTTCGCGGAAGATGGCACGAAAAATGACTAAACGCATGCCCTTGTTCAGCTCCTACTCCAAGGCTTTATGCTTTACAGACGGTCCTCGTACAACTCGTGCGGCAGCAAGGACAGACTTTGTCGCGCCTTTAACGTAGCTGCGCATCATGCTTCGAAGACAGAGGAAAGCGATTTGTCTTCTATACTTGTACTGTCAAACCAAAACCGTCATTACAGCCCCAGATTATCTGAGTGTGTAGTGGCGGTTTTGTTTGACCGTGACATGCCCTGGGTATGCTTACTTTGCAAACATGGTTGTTCCTTGTTTCCCTGGACTGAACTGATCCATGTGAAGCATAGAACAGAGACCTGAATTTGTGATGGCACCCCTTCCACTTTCAAGGTCGCGTGCGCTGGGACGGGCCAAAAAATGAACGAATTGCTTTGCATTCGTTCATTTTTTGGCCCGTCCACTCGTTTTCAATTTCATGCATTGCTGTCCGGGATGATACGAGGACCGCACCTTCACCGCACAGAGCCTTTCGCTGTTGGCAGTCCCAGTGCCTGTTTCTATGCGGTTTTGAATGGACGCTTCGCGTGATCACGCACGAGGCCCCAGTCGAGAAAAAGAGAGTACCAAGTTATAGCCCTTGCAGCTATATAGATACATCTCGAGATTGGATCACAATTTGCAGGTTCACTCTCACAGCCTCATCGAGATCTCTACTTGCTACCTCCCCAAATGGCTCTAGGCAGTTCGTTTTTCTCGTTTCTTGCTTTCTTCTTTGTCGGGGTCAGCATCACCGCACTTGCAGACGGCCAGGCATGGTCCTTGTCTTACGACCAGCGCCGTCAGTTCTTGAGATATTATGCCCCATTGCTATTCAAACGCGCAGACGAAAGCTCGGAGCGCAGAGGGTACGACTGGCTCACCAACTTCGACTTTGACAGCGACAAGGACTTTTCGAACAACAAAGAAAACTGGGAGGATCTCAACAGTTTCATCGATGGCTCTTCCCACTCGGACTGGAATATCCGCCCGACGATGTACACATCCATGATCGAGTACATGACTGAAGATGGGACGCAGAAAGAGGCAACGTTGTTGTATCACGTCTACCACGCCAAGCAGGACCGGTCAATCCATGACTGGGAAAGGATAGAAGTTCGCCTGATGGGTATCACTGGCGACCCGGGTTCCGGCGAAACAGCGGTGTACGTGGTCATCACAGAACATTCTGACGACACTATACGTCGACGCGGGGATGGAGACCTGAACTTCATGAGTACAGGTTCTGGGTCGCACCCGATGATATGGCAAGCCGAGCAGCGAAAGGAGCGCAATCTTTTTGGAATTATGACCGGCTTCTACGGGGGCGAGCTGCACTTTGTGGAAGATGCCTTTGACACGGTCTCAAGACACGTCGCTTCAGACGACAAGGCTGAAGTCGATGTGAACGGCGATGACGAAAAGAACGTTCACTACATATTCGTCCCACAAGATGACAGCGAAGCCGTGTCATACTGGAACGCTCAGACTCTGACACAATCAAACGCAAACGACTTGCAGCACGGCAAAGACCGCGACGGGCTTACATTTAGCAATATACCGCGAATCAAGTACGAGCTGCAGGACCTCGCCGACATATTCCCGACGCACTGGTCCGGCGGGCGCTACAGCGTGCACTGGGGCACGGAGTCGTCACGCAGGGTTTACTTGGAGGAGCCGCTTGCGGGAGGGATTGACGGCGGCCCCCCGGTGCCGACAGGCCTACAGACGTTTTACGCACGCTCGCTGGACGATGAAGACGAGGACGAGGACAGGAGCGGGTACCCCACGAAGTCGTGGTTCTGGGGCTTCTATCGGCTTGACGGGGGGGCTGACACGGATGCTGCTTGGTCCGACCCGGAGCGCATAGCGGCTAATGGAGACCCAAGCAGTTTGGAGGAGTCGTACTTTAGACAGCACGACTTTTTCTCGCATGACGGAAACGTCGGAGGTGGGCGATGGCTTCCACAGGGCTGGCACCTGGAGGAGAATGGCGGGTTTGATGGTAGGTGGGTTCAGCTTTTTTAGAGCTGCAGTATGATGATCGGTCCTTTTCGAATTGAAAACTGGGACTGGTCCTAGGTTTTATGTGTCTGTTGCTCCGGAGCCGTCTTTAACATTAGGTAAATAATTCCTTGCAGCTACTTCTTTCTCTAGTCATGCATTTACATCATTCTCTTTCGTTTGCTTGTTGCTTCGCAGGACGTTGTCCTTTTGCTTTGGTGTCTTTAATTCACGTTGTGCTCCTGCACAAACCAATTGTCACGTCTCACGAAGTGTCGCGACGCAAGCCGTTGTTCTCACCACATGATATTCGTTAGTTTCAAAACTATTCTTTTAATCAAGTAGTGCCACATACTTCAGGAAAAGGGTGACTTTTATTCTTATTAAATACCGACACGTCTATACTCTTGAAACCTTGAGAAAGAACAACTCATGAGCAACGCTGCCTCCTGTTCGAATTCCTGCTGCCCTCCCCATGATTTTTCTCCACATGATTGGACAAAGTCCACTGCCTGCTATAAGACTTGTCACATTGTGGACAGTCGAAGCGCTTACTGTTATGGATGTCGTTTTCGTGTCTCCTTAGCTGAGATTTCTCGAAAAGACTCGCTTCGCACCCTGAGGCCTCACACTCATACCGTCGTTACCTCCTATGCACACTCTGCCAATGGCTTTCCTTTGCGCTTGCATTCACAAATAAAAACTCACAGCCTGGCACGTCGCACTTCAAATATCCGTTGCTCCCCCGTTCCTTGTAGCCTCGCTCTCGTCGCTTTAGAGCTTCGTCTGCAATAAATAGCGAATTGACGTGAGAGCTCCTGTACTCCTTAGCAATTTCCTTTCGTGGTTTCGATGAGCGGCCCCTTTCCATTTTTGTTGTTTTCGGTAACTTTTATCACTCGTGATGACTTGAATGTGTTTTATCTTACAGGAAGAAGTGCAACTGTGCTTCGTTTGGAGAAGGCAAGAATTGACTCATCCTTATATATACCTGTCAAAGAGCGTGCTTGTGTTCTATGTATTACTTCTCTAAACGGCATCATCGGCCAGATGAATCTTTCGAGGCATTTCCGGTCGCGGGCCCTTGTTCGCTCATCTTGGACACTGAAACCAGTTGCCGAATGTATGTACCCGAAAATAAACAAGCGATAAGGGAGAAACGTGACACTGACAACCTCTTAGGTCTCATCCACGTTTTCCACGTGACCGAACAAAATATTTGTCGCTAAGCTCGACGGCAGAGATATTGAAGCACACTATTTTTCGGGGTTTCGACACAGCCCGACCGCTACGCACGTCGAAAAGCATTTTCTCGTGTAGCGCTTGCATAAAGAGATCCAGACGCCCGGCCGTACTGGTATTCACCCCAGATGTGGAGGTATACGGTACGGAGTGGTCGAGAGTGATGGAAGTATTTCATTCTCGTTTCAAACCCAGGTCCTTTGCATGGCGTTCGACTTTGAAGCAACCTCCATCAATCTCCCTTCCTCGGTCTTCTTCGTGTAGAGGCTCCAAACGTGATTGTCAGACCTCCCACGCCCGCCCGCCGACAGATGGAGCCATATGAAGCTTTTTCCGTTTTCGTCCTCAGGCCAAGCTTTTTGGAGGTGGGCCAGTTTCATTTCTTGTACTCCGATGGCAAATACATAAAGGTGCCTCGACCATCTCTTGTTTCCGACCTCACGCCCTCCTCATCTGCATACTATTGCTCATCTATTCAGCCTCTTTACACATACATTTCTCTATTACCGTACAGGCATCAGCCGTACTAATATCGTAGCTATTTCAACATCGAAAGAAATTCAGCCAACCATTAACTTCCAAAGGATGGGCTTCTCTAATACTAAGAAAACGATGAGAAAGTGCATCCAAATTATCAAGGCAATGGTCAAAACATGTCTCCCGTCTCGCTCTAAAAACGCAATTCGAGCCCCGCCAGCAGATACAGATCTGTATCGTCCTGTCAAAAATTTTGATTCGAACGTCTTCACCACTGTCAAGAGTGATCTCCCTCAAGAGCCGCCGAAAGTTGCTCCGGTTCTCGAAGATCGACCATGCAAAGTGCTGTTCGGGAGAAAAAATTTGACGCGAAGCGAAGAAATCGCAATTAAGAACTACAGAGTGATTGTTGAACGCCAGCGACAAGCCAAGGATAACCACATGCGGGAAGGTCGTGGTGAATGCCGTATTGTATATGCAGATGCGGTGGAGGTGGTCTTCGGGAAGCCTATCTACATGCACGCGTTGACTGAAACGGAAGTGAATATTATTGTTGGACGTCGGCGCATGGAAAAGGAGTCTCGCGGAAGGCAGAATGAGTTTAAGTAGCGTTGATATGTTGGAAGATAGTAGCGAAGGAAGGTGTAATAGAGCATTGTGATGTGCACGGCACTCATGAAACTCTGAGAGAAGAACATGAGCAAAGTATTGTGATGCAGAGTCATACTAAATAAATAAAAAATTGTCGAAAAATATTAACTACGGTACCGTTGTCGAGTTATGGGTCATGGCGAGCTGGTTACAGTGGAAGTCAGTGCAACGTATCGAGCAAGGAAATGTGTAGAGGTGTCAACACGGTATCCGACGCGACGGGCGTAGTAGGTAGAGGACACTCTTCTGATGAAGAGAGCGTAGCGGCCGAAGGGTAAGGATGGCAAAGATTGGTCAGCACTAATTGCTGGGGCTTCCTCCTTGTGCGCTTGCCGGTTGGGAAGGCGCAAAGGTTGGTGAGAGTTGTGAGGCTCGATACCTCCGATTTACGGAAGGGGCACAGATTGGTGTCTTAAGTACACCAATTCTGTCCCAAAAAGGGGTCGAACAAAACCTACCTAAAATGGTATGCTACCTAAGCATGTATGATGCTGGCCTGTGTGGGTGAGTGTGTACCGAAGTGAATGGGTTCCATTCACTACAATCCTCCCTCTATCCTCTTTTTACTGCTCATTCCTCTTTCTTAAGTATCCGCTTTTCGCTCGAACGCCGGTACTGTTCTACTGCTTTGCCGCTCTAATTCCGTGGTTGTAGATACATGTTGCACATATTGGATTGCACGTATCGGAATTAGCTGTCTGCCCCACCCTCGTCCATCTCGAATTGGGCCGCGTGCCATTTTGCCGTTCTCTTGCAATGAAAACAATTGCGCTTGCTTCTCAGACTGTCGCGCTCGTCTGAGGTACTCTATATCCACATGCATGGCCTTAGCTTTCCCCTTCTGTGCAAGGTGTTTCTGTTGCCTCTTTCCCTGTGACCGTTGGCGCGGTGGTGCTCACTGCTCCCTGGGTCTGCGTTTCTGCTTGCTTGTGTTGGTAAGTGCGTCTTACCAACAACCAATTCCTCATCAAACGATGAGCCGTTCTCATGCTTGCTCACTCGAAGATATCCTTTTGGCAGGGCTCGTTGTGAACAGGGGCTGTCACCCAGTGGATCCAATTCTCACAAGTGTCAAAATCTCTATGGTCTCATTTCACACTGATCAGATTACAAACCCCCCAGTCACGTGAATACATTCGAAGTGACTTAACATCATCACTTCCAATCAGCGCTATGTAATGCTTGCCCCTTCAGAAGCTGTGGGTCAAGTTTTTCCAGTGGTGCAGATATTATTGAGGAGTTTTCACAGGGTGAAGTTCCTCTTGGTTAAGGCGTCGGCAATGTTTTGCGTACCAGGTATCCATCTGACGACGTTGACATCTGCTGCCTCGAGGCTGTCCCGGATCCGTTGCACGGTCTGCCTCAGCCTGTCCTCGTTTCCTTCGTGAAGGGTTGTGATTGTATCGAATAGCCCCATTGAATCGACGAGGACCTCATTGCGCATCCTGATCTTTGGAAACAATGAGTTGATTCCCATCTTCAGGTAGAAGCCACGATCATCACCTTCTGCACAGGCCAGGATCTCGGCTCCATAACTAGAATGGCTTATACGCCTTTGCTTTGTGCTCGCCCAGTCCAGTACGTGGAAGAGTTCCGATCCATCTTGCATCGTTGTTCGTACACCTGATACTAACCCGGTTTGCCCATACGATTTGCGAGCGGTGATGTTGAACGACGCGTCCGAAAATGTCGATAGAATAGCGTTGGAGACATTACCAGGACTGTGATACACGATGGTGGGGTCCAACTTCCTAATATCCCGCACTGTGTCATTCGCCTCTACGATATGTCCGACTTTGAGGAGGGAAAATTTTTGTTGCATGTTGGAGCTAGCATAATCAGCCGGCGGTAAGACACCTTTTCCGAGCCATAACAGAGTACCAGCGAGACTTCGGAATTGTGTAATCTCACGCTCAGTTGCATTATCTCCGGGTTGCTTACGTCTTTCCCCGGAAATGGGTATCTCCTGCAGCTGTTTCATGTATCCGTGCATGGAAATCCGAATCGACCCACTTGCGTCCTGGTCAATTTCACAACCGTTAAAGAAGAACTTACTGTTGATGATGACCTTACCGACGTCGAATCTTTTCTTCAATTTTTCCACAAATTCCGTTATCACGGCTACTGCGCCGCAGCATATGAAGTCGTCGGTGACTTTTGCAACTGCCATTGATATCTGTCCCAGGCTGTTTCTGAGTACATATATCTGGTTCAGCCCGGGCACACGCTCTAGACCCGCTTTCATAGTCATCCAGTATTCAACTGTCTTCGCCCATTGTCTCCCAGCCTCCACAATTCCGTATGGTAACTTTATCAATCTCGAGAGCTTACCGCGGGTGCCATTCCATTCTCTTGGTGGCCGTACGAAAATCTGTCGCGTGATTGGTCCGCTCTGAAGGTAGGCTCCACTGACGTCGGCCATGGCTAGCCTCATCTCAAGGAACGTGGTTATGGCAAGAAGAATTCTTATGACGTCGAACTGTGCGGCGGAGGAGTCTTTTCTGATCTTATCTTTTTCGTCGTCTCGATTTCCGTGTGGCACTATCCTGGCTTTAAGGACTTGCAAGCCATCTTCGTTGCTTTTGACCTTGTACACAACGTGGGAAGAGATTACGTTGGCGTCTCGTGGCACCTCTGACTCGTCCACCTCCTCGTATGCATCCCTCCAATTGGAGGAGTGTTCCTTCTCGAAGGCTTCTCGCACTATCCAGGACGGCGCGGATTCCAAGCCTTTGCGGCTGACTTGGTCTTTTCCAATTGTTTTGTAGATGCTCTGTATGACTCTCGCGCGATCGGATGTGAGCGTTGTGTTTCTTGGAAGTGATCCTGTCACCCTCAACTTTCCAATGTCGGCTGCAGGGTTTTCCGCTTGCGGTGGTTTGCTATCAGCGAGCAGGGTCGGAGATGGGCGTGCGTCGGACACTTCATGCGGTGGCCTTTCTTTATTCTCCCCCTGTCCGATGAGACGCATTTTCCCGATATTGCTTCTGGGAGTATGGCATTCGCGTGAATTTCACAGTCGTCTTCTGTGGCCAGTTCGTCTTCCAAAGAGCGAGACATCAGGTCTTGCGTGAGCTGGCTCTTTGGAGCCACGCAGACGTCTTCGTACGCGATCCTCATAGGCGGACCTTTCGTTGATCGTCTTGCCAGAACTCGATGCTGTTGGGCCTCGATAACCGTGGCTTTGACCCATTCGTTTTTCTTCGATTTGCTGGAGGTCTCGAAATACACCGAGATTGGTTCCCCCTTTTTTAGGATTTGGCTTGGTAGGGTTCTATTGTTTTTACTGTTGAGCAAAGTTTGCAGAGCGCGAGTTGCGGCTTGTTCCTTGTTAGCGTCGAGCAGCTCCGGTGTGACTGGAGAGCTGGGCATTCCAAGAATGGAAGGCGAATACCCTTTTGCGAGTTGAAACGAGCTAAGCGTCCTCGAACCGAAGAAGAGGTTTGAAAGAAACACTGCCCTGGAGACGATTGTTTCAG
Source organism: Chondrus crispus (assembly GCF_000350225.1). Taxonomy (NCBI): domain Eukaryota; phylum Rhodophyta; class Florideophyceae; order Gigartinales; family Gigartinaceae; genus Chondrus; species Chondrus crispus. Next base: position 87,191 of record NW_005179334.1, read on the forward strand.
CGTCAGCGTCGGTGATGTCGCTGTCCAGCTTGCGAATGATTGCCTTGATCGTTCCGTTTTTTCGCTCAACGGTTCCCACCTTGTTGTGACGGCGTGACGGCCGTGACTTGTACGTGATGCCATACTGTTTCAACAACTTATGAAAAGCTGTCTTATCGTATGCGTCGTCCGCTGAGATGGCTTGCGGTGCTCCGTGTACGCAAATCCAGAACTGTTCCAGATATCGTTGCCTCGTGTGAACGGATTGGTTTGTTACAATTCGCGTTTCAGACCAACCCGTTCCGCGGTCTGTCATGTTAATGAGGGTGTATTTGACATCTTTTATGTTGCAGTGCATGAAGTCTGTTTGTACTTCTTGGTTGAAGGCGGCGTTAACATAAGTCAGTGACACTTTGCGGGTGCTTGCCGGTCGCCCGTTCTTCGTACATACTTCACATTCGCTATCCACGACATCGATTGCGTTTGCCAGTTGGCTGTCGAGTGTGCCTGCGGTTTTGCATATGCTTTTGATCTCTTCAGCTGGGGCGTGAGTATAGCGATGGATTTTTTTTGAGAAGTCGAGAGGTGTACGCTTCCCTAAGTTGCTGATATTTGCCATGAGTGTTGCGACGGAGGACTGTTTATGAGGGATGATTTCGAGTCTTAGTCTCTTAGTCTTGCTGTTTTTGTGTTCATACTCAATGTATGTGAGCAGCGAGAATGACCTTGTGTCGGTAGGACGCCGAAATCTGATGTGCCTCGGTATTTTTGTGTTGATGACGTCGGCATGCTGCATGACATCAAGTCCGACTATGAGTGGTGATTCACCTCGTACAAGATCGAAGGTGAGGGCCACAGGTTTACTGTGTTGGTCCATGGTTGTCAATTTCCAGGTTGCTACGATTGGCCTTCCGTCATGGCAGTCGTCGCCCCATCCGTGTTCATAATACTCTCGTGGTGCAACAAGTATCAGCGGGATCCCGAGCAAGTCACAGAGTGTAGCAGCTTTGAATATGCCGCCTGTAGAAGAAGGAGCTCCTTCGTCGATTATGGGATTGGGATCGGTTTGGAGCTTAACGGATCCCATCATTGAAAATACGCTGCAGATTGGTTGGTTGTGACGTTCTTGTCGTTGGTTTCCTGAGCCTTCTTCGCATTGCTCTCCGCCCACTGCTGCTGTATGGGATGTTCTTCACACACAAAGTCGCCCTTCCAGTGACCTACCTTCTTGCAAGCATGACAAACGCTGTCCTTCTTTTTGCCTGTACCCGCCGGAATGTACGGTTTGTACTTCTTTATGTTGGACGGCCCAGCGCCCTGGTATTCTTTACGCTTACCCATCATCGTCCCTTTCTTCTGCGAGTATGATTCAGCCTTGTACTCATCGTCCCGAATACGAGGCTTTCCACTCTCAATTTCTTCATCGGCTTTTATGTCACATAGTGCATCGACGGCATCATCAAGTGTGATGCCATGTGTGGAGTGGCCCAGGTTGCTCGAGTTGATAGATCTTCTGCGCACATTGGAAGCTGTATTTCACACTGTCCCAACCATATTGCGGGTTTGGTCGATGACCATCTGGATATTCTGGTTGAGCACTGTAGGCCCATCTGCGGCTTCCCATGCCGAAAGGGCTGTCGACGCTGTCTCAGCCTTCTCCAGCATTTCTGTGAATATCGATACGGGAACGTTGACGGTATCCTCCGGGGGCTGCTCATTTCTGCTGCTCGATTTTGTCACGAGCTGGGTGACAATGTTGTTGAAGGTTGCTGACGGGAGCTTTGCATTCTCAAGAAGAAAAATGGCAAAATTCTGGCTTTCTTGCATGCCTTGGGAGGAACTGCACATGTTCAAGTAACGCTTGGCGAGCCCTTGGAACTTCCTTGCGAACGCGTGCGGTTTTTCTCCCTTGGTCCTGATGCATTTGTAGATGCTCTGGGAGATCCCTACCAAGCGCCGAATGCCATCAGTCGGACTGTCTTTTGCGATGATCTGCACGATTTCGTTTATAAGCTTAAATTGCTCCTTGGCCATATTGGCCACACTCATATCTTCACCGTCATCGTCGAGGTTGAGGGATATCTGGTTTCGTTGTACGGCGTTATCCAAAATGTTTCGCTGGTCTTGCTCGAGAGAAAAGTACAAAGTGAGCCCCAAAGCGCTAAGCATACCTTTTGCTCTGTTATCGCCACCTTTCGCATAGCGTTTCAAGATTTGACACCATGTTCTCACATCCAGCCGCCACTGATACTTATCTGTCTCATGCGTCAGCTTTGGAGGTTCGATAAGTGATCGATTTGAAAAGTTAGCGTCTGGACCCATAACTGTCGAGTTATAGGTCATGGCGAGCTGGTTACAGTGGAAGTCAGTGCAACGTATCGAGCAAGGAAATGTGTAGAGGTGTCAACACGGTATCCGAAGCGACGGGCGTAGTAGGTAGAGCACACTCTTCTGATGAAGAGAGCGTAGCGGCCGAAGGGTAAGGATGGCAAAGATTGGTCAGCACCAATTGCTGGGGCTTCCTCCTCTCTCTATCCTCTTTTTACTGCTCATTCCTCTTTCTTAAGTATCCGCTTTTCGCTCGAACGCCGGTACTGTTCTACTGCTTTGCCGCTCTAATTCCGTGGTTGTAGATACATGTTGCACATATTGGATTGCACGTATCGGAATTAGCTGTCTGCCCCACCCTCGTCCATCTCGAATTGGGCCGCGTGCCATTTTGCCGTTCTCTTGCAATGAAAACAATTGCGCTTGCTTCTCAGACTGTCGCGCTCGTCTGAGGTACTCTATATCCACATGCATGGCCTTAGCTTTCCCCTTCTGTGCAAGGTGTTTCTGTTGCCTCTTTCCCTGTGACCGTTGGCGCGGTGGTGCTCACTGCTCCCTGGGTCTGCGTTTCTGCTTGCTTGTGTTGGTAAGTGCGTCTTACCAACAACCAATTCCTCATCAAACGATGAGCCGTTCTCATGCTTGCTCACTCGAAGATATCCTTTTGGCAGAGCTCGTTGCGAACAGGGGCTGTCACCCAATGGATCCAATTCTAACAAGTGTCAAAATCTCTATGGTCTCATTTCACACTGATCAGATTACAACCGTACGTACAGTATGCAACGGAAGTTGCCTTCGTACTGTATATCATCTCTTAAATTGCTTATGATTGGACAGCTTTACTCTTTCTCGTCCGGTATATAACGGTTACACTCTTTACGTAAAGTCAGTACCCCAAACTCCGTTTCATGGCATATAGCTTGTCTGCTACCTGCCGATACGGATGAATTGTGGACATGTAGCACTGTGGGGCAGGGCTGTGTATCAATCGTTCTCAGAGACTGTACATACTGTACTATGTTGACTACAGTGGCGAATAACTCTGGAGATTCGACAGGAGGTCTCGAAGCCGTATTGCGCATACTGTCTCACGATGCTAAGCTAATTGGCCCCTCGTACCCCGCTGCAGATGGCAGAAGGAGCAGTGGACGAGGCACATGGGACGAGTGACACCGTTGAATGACATGCCGGCTAGAGATCTGGTCGATCTGTCAGCTTCTTAAGAGGAGGGCCGACCTGCTACCTGAACTGCTTCTACTGCTTGTAAAATGCTTTACAACTTCTGCACAGGCCACAAAATGAGCTGCGCCGAGTGCTTTGCATGAATACATGTACGGTATACATGATAGCAGGAACACACAAACCGCGTGACTATTCAGAATCCCGTTTGCGTAAGCTCACTTGTGTCAACATTTCGAGACCATTCGTATTTCTCGATAATTCTTATTTGTGTATGATCTTTGACGGGTCTACCCTATTCTAAAAAAACGCATTTACTCGGCACTTGGTAATTTCCAAACCTTTTCAACACAAGTCCACACGTTTATGAATGCGATTCAACGTTTGTTGCGTGCGATTCGTCGAGACGATGGCGTCCCTTGGAGTCGCTCCCTCCTCTGGAGTGGTCGGGTCACTTCCCCTTCTGCCGGGTGGTCATCTCTCACAGATGAAGAGATTTTCCAGCCAACCAATCCGAATGCCTCTCCAGAGCAGCGGTCCTCTCCTTCTCGTTCTTACAACAAAAGCTTTCCTTGTTGCCAAACCTGGCGCATTGTTGCCGTCTCGGAGCCTCATCATCTCCAACACATCTCAAACTGTGGTGAAATTAAAGCTCAACACTGCTTCCTTCTATAGTATGTGCATCACACCGCCTCGCTCATCATCAGAATACAACACACACCTCAGCCTGATAGCGTACTCTCTCTTCCCAACTCTACACGGGTTCATGATATCATTTCCGCATCGCCATGAAATTCATCCTCTTGCTCATCCTTTCCCTACTTACGGAGCTCTCATCTGCGCAACGACACACGTTCGACCACTGCAAATCGTCTGCCGAATGCTCTAACGGAAATCGATGCATCCACTTTGCCAACACAGCACTCCGTGAATGCACAACTTCCACCTTCACGCTCATATGTGCATGCACCACTACCCTCCCCACGTCCCCGCCCATCTGCCTGTCGTCCTTCGATTGCCGGGCAGAGGAAATGTGCACGAACCAAGTGCAGGGCGGCAAGGCTAGCGGCGTATGCGTTTCCCGAGAATGGGCTGTCTGGATAGCGTCCATCAACCCCAGGTTCAAACTCTCGGACTCTAGCAGCCTTGCTCCTTCTCCAGAACAAGTCGATTCAACTCTCCAGCTTTTGGACGACGGGTACAGCGTTTACCCTTGCGTTTCTAGCGATGAGTGCGCCTCCTCGCGGACTTGCTACGATGTTTTCAAGGCAGGCAGTTGCTCCAGTGGAAGTACTGACCTGGCCTGCATTTGCTTGCCCGCTGGGGTACCACCTTCGCCCTTACAATGTCGCAGGGGCACGTGTACAAACACCGAAGTGTGCTCAAATGAAATTAACTCAAGTAACCCACCGGAGAATGGCGTATGCCTGTCTAGAGCGTTTGCGGAACGGATTGCAGAGCGAATGGGTGCATCGATTGAGAGTGAAGAAGTGTGTGTGGCAGTGCATCACCTGAGCGATACAGCGAGAAGCGACCTGATTTATGAGAATGACAAACTCGCACGTGTGCTCTGCGATGAGCACGGCAGCTGCGCCACTCCGGGGCACATGGTCAGTTTTCACGGGCAAGCGATGTCAATGAAAAGTTACTGCTCCAAATTATCGGATCCATCTGATAGATGTGTTATCAAGATGATGTACGTGAATAGCCCCCGGTTTAGAAGAGGTGTGGTTATCAATTCGCGAACGCACGGACTTGTGTTTACCGCGCTCGCAGCGCGATATCAATCTAGGCTGGAAGAGAGCGTTCTCTCTTTCGTAATCCGTGTCGAGGGTTAGAATGTCTACAAGTTGCCGCCTTGCTCATGGCAGCAAGAACCGGGAAGACCCGAGTTTATCCCGATGTGTCTTGATGAACCGTTGACGAATTGGTGGTCATGGAGGCATCTTTCTCTATAATTTGCATGCAGACGAGCTTATCTCTTTGTGACAAAGCTCGAGTCCATAGAGAAGGCCTCTCTTCAAAGATCAAGGAATTAAGTCAGATGCATCGAGGAGCGGAAAAATTGTAACAAGTAGAACGCGCTGCACTGTAGAGAAAACCCGCGAAATCTGTCAAGTACGGTAGAGGCCCTGCACATTATTTACACTTCTGTAGGAAAATTGAAGGGATGAGTGTCATGAGAGCCATATGCACACACGTTGCACACGTACAACAGCGATCAGCTCACCACGATCACCGCAGGCCTACGGATCACCAGCCCCCCTTTATAAGGTAGACAGGCATTAGACATCAGTAAACCTAGGCATCGGTCTTGCATCACAAACAGAACGAGATCGTTTACTCAGTAGACGACGCCGGACACCCACAGTTAAAGGGTGTAACAGAGTTCCCTGATACACATTGTCTTCCCCAATTACTGCCAATTCTCGCAGCAACTAGGCCTGTACCCTCTGCAGATATTCGTGAAGGGCTTTCTTGTGAAGTAGCTTTACAGCGTCCTTTTCTACTGCTCAATGACATGGCAGACTTTGACGGGTGCATTTCTTTGATGAGATGGTCGTGTGGAGTAGTTGTGGAGCAGTTGTGGTCTATAAGGTAAGAATTGAAAGATGTTGTTGGCGTGCCTGGCGCCACGTGATTTGCCATTTCACCATGTCAATAGTGCAAGCGCGGCATGACAGACGGGAGGAACGGGGGCGGACATGACCGTTGTCACACAGGCGTAGAGCACGTGTCCGAGTAGGACGACAGGACCCCTGGTGCCTCCTTAAAAGCTCGCGGCCTTGCACCGGAGCAATATCCGACGGCTCAATGTGGTGTAAGATCGATGACTCCTTTTACTGAAAATTGCGGTTGGAATTTTAGGACAGAAATTTTGTTGTCGGTGGGGTCTTGGCGGTGGGGTCACCCTTATTCTCCAACCGGTGGGGATGCTCTAAATTAGGGTGTAATGGTATGGCCGGTACAGAGCAGTCGAAATCCAGAGGATTTAACTATTCCTCCAGTGAAGACTGCTCCATTTGAGTGCGTCTCTGCATTTAGCTCTGGCAACACCGGTGGAGTGTGTTGATGTCGGAGCTAAAATGCCAAATATGAGCAAATGCACCTGGGCATGCGCACCAGTATTTGAATGACAAGTGATGAAAATATTTAGCTCTTTGCTCATTTATTCTCCAACCGGTGGGGATGCTCTTACAAGTCCGACGGAGCGACCACTCAGCCGACCTGTGCCAAACTCGAAGCGCGGCTACTCGGTGGTGAAGCTGTCGTCGATGGCAAACTCCGAGCGGATCTGCTCGCCCGACTTGCCCTTGATCATGTCGGCGACGCTGCGCGGGGCGGGAGGGGGGCGGAGGAGACGGGGGAGGGGTTAGCGTGCGGGAGGTGGGGGCGCGGCGCGCGTGCGGGCGGGACTTACGTTTTGCAGGCCAGGTCGAGCAGCGGCTGGACGTTGAGGAAGTTTGCGGCCTGCGGCGGGGGTGCGGGGGTGGAGGGGGGAAGGTCAGCGGGCGGGGCGGGATGGCGGGGCGGTTGCAGAGGGTGTCGGGGGCGGGCGGGGCGTACCGTGAGGACGAGGAAGAGGGTGCGCTTGTCGACGCGGACGAAGGCGGCCTCCCAGGTGTCGATCTCCTCGGCGGCGTGCGGGGTGAGGCGGTGGTCGTGGTGGAAGGCGCAGAAGTCGATGACCTTTTGCAGGATGGGCGCGGTGACGGGGCCCATGGGGATGCTCATGCCGTCGACGACGTCGACGTCGCACACCATGTCCTGCACGAAGCAGATGCGCATGGCGACCGGCTTGGACACCTCGAAGATGGCGCCGTCGCTCGCGCGCAGCTTGAGCGTGATCGGGCGCGTCGGCTCGGGCATTGTTGGCGGGCGGGCGCGCTACGGGCGTCTGGGAGGCGGGGCAGAGGGAGGGGGGGGTATCGCCGGGCGAAGCGAGCGCGGGGTGCGGGACTCCGCGGAAGGCGTGGAGGGGTTTGGTTAGGTCAATTGGCAGCCCTTCAAGAAACGTGTGTATTTGGGAGGACGTGTCACACGTGTACGTTTCCATGGGCAGAGTATAGAGGAAGGAGTCGACCAGCACCTCCACCCCTCGCGAGCTCAAGTGTAGCATACGACTTGTGCGCACTACGACAATACAAATAGACAGACGGACGTGCTTTTTGACGCAGGGTTTCTAGCAGGGTTTCAAGTTCGTGTAAGTGGAAACAGAAACAGAAACAATCGGGCTACAACTCTAAAACAGCGGCACCCACCTCACGTCGAACCCGCCATTCCCCAGCAGGAGCCACCCCCTCGACGTAGGAGGTCGAACAATCATGTCGGGCGCTTTCGCACGAAGAAGCCCGAGGTAGGGAGATTGATGGAGGTTGCTTCAAAGTCGAGCGCCACACAAAAGACCTGTTTTTGAACCGAGAATGAAATACTTCCATCACTCTCGACCACTCCGTACCGTATACCTCCATATCTGGGGTGAAATACCACTACGGTCGGGTGTCGGGATCTCTATATGCGAGCGCTACACGAGAAAATGCTTTTCGACGTGTGTAGCGGTCGGGCTGTGCCGAAAACTCGAAAAATAGTGTGCTTCCATATCTCTGCCGTCGAGCTTAGCGACAAATATTTTGTTCGGTCACGTGGAAAACGTGGATGAGAGCTAAGAGGTTGTCAGTGTCACGTTTCTCCCTTATCGCTTGTTTAATTTCGGGTACATACATTCGGCAACTGGTTTCAGTGTCCAAGATGAGCGAACAAGGGCCCGCGACCGAAAATACCTCGAAAGATTCATCTGGCCGATGATGCCGTTTAGAGAAGTAATACATAGAACACGAGCACGCTCTTTGACAGGTATATATAAGGATGAGTCAATTCTTGTCTTCTCCAAACGAAGCACAGTTGCACTTCTTCCTGTAAGATAAAACACATTCAAGTCATCACGAGTGATAAAAGTTACCGAAAACAACTAAAATGGAAAGGGGCCGCTCATCGAAACCACGAAAGGAAATTGCTAAGGAGTACAGGAGCTCTCACGTCGATTCGATATTTATTGCAGACGAAGCTCTAAAGCGACGAGAGCGAGGCTACAAGGAACGGGGGAGCAACGGATATTTGAAGTGCGACGTGCCAGGCTGTGAGTTTTTATTTGTGAAGCTAAGCGCAAAGGAAAGGCATTGGCGGACTGTGCATAGGAAGGAACGGCGGTATGAGTGTGAGGCCTCAGGGTGTGAAGCGAGTTTTTTCGAGAAGAATCAGCTACGGAGACACGAAAACGACATCCATAACAGTAAGCGCTTCGACTGTCCACAATGTGACAAGTCTTATAGCAGGCAGTGGACTTTGTCCAATCATGTGGAAAAAAATCATGGGGAGGGCAACAGAAATTCGAACAGGATGCAGCGTCGCTCATGAGTTGTTCTTTCTCAAGGTTTCAAGAGTATAGATGTGTCGATATTTAATAAGAATAAAAAGTCACCCTTTTCCTGAAGTATGTGGCACTACTTGATTAAAAGAACAGTTTTGAAACTAACGAATATCATGTGGTGAGAACAACGGCTTGCGTCGCGACACTTCGTGAGACGTGACAATTGGTTTGTGCAGGAGCACAGCGTGAATTAAAGACACCAAAGCAAAAGGACACAGTCCTGCGAAGCAACAAGCAAACGAAAGAGAATGATGTAAATGCATGACTAGAGAAAGAAGTAGCTGCAAGGAATTATTTACCTAATGTTAAAGACGGTTCCGGAGCAACATGTAGACACATAAACCTAGGACCAGTCTCAGTTTTCCATTCGAAAAGGACCGATCATCATACTACAGCTCTAAAAAAGCTGCACCCACCTTCCATCAAACCCGCCATTCTCCTCCAGGTGCCAGCCCTTCGGAAGCCATCGCCCACCTCCGACGTTTCCGTCATGCGAGAAAAAGTCGTGCTGTCTAAAGTACGACTCCTCCTTACTGTTTGGGTCTCCATTAGCCGCTATGCGCTCCGGGTCGGACCAAGCAGCATCCGTGTCAGCCCCCCCGTCAAGCCGATAGAAGCCCCAGAACCACGACTTCGTGGGGTACCCGCTCCTGTTCTCGTCCTCGTCTTCATCGTCCAGCGAGCGTGCGTAAAACGTCTGTAGGCCCGTCGGCACCGGGGGCCGCCGTCAATCCCTCCCGCAAGCGGCTCCTTCAAGTAAACCCTGCGTGACGACTCCGTGCCCCAGTGCACGCTGTAGCGCCCGCCGGACCAGTGCGTCGGGAATATGTCCGCGAGGTCCTGCAGCTCGTACTTGATTCGCGGTATATTGCTAAATGTAAGCCGGTCGCGGTCTTTGCCGTGCTGCAAGTCGTTTGCGTTTGATTGTGTCAGAGTCTGAGCGTTCCAGTATGACACGGCTTCGCTGTCATCTTGTGGGACGAATATGTAGTGAACGTTCTTTTCGTCATCGCCGTTCACATCGACTTCAGCCTTGTCGTCTGAAGCGACGTGTCTTGAGACCGTGTCAAAGGCATCTTCCACAAAGTGCAGCTCGCCCCCGTAGAAGCCGGTCATAATTCCAAAAAGATTGCGCTCCTTTCGCTGCTCGGCTTGCCATATCATCGGGTGCGACCCAGAACCTGTACTCATGAAGTTCAGGTCTCCATCCCCGCGTCGACGTATAGTGTCGTCAGAATGTTCTGTGATGACCACGTACACCGCTGTTTCGCCGGAACCCGGGTCGCCAGTGATACCCATCAGGCGAACTTCTATCCTTTCCCAGTCATGGATTGACCGGTCCTGCTTGGCGTGGTAGACGTGATACAACAATGTTGCCTCTTTCTGCGTCCCATCTTCTGTCATGTACTCGATCATGGATGTGTACATCGTCGGGGCGGATATTCCAGTCCGAGTGGGAAGAGGCATCGATGAAACTGTTGAGATCCTCCCAGTTTTCTTTGCTGTTCGAAAAGTCCTTGTCGTTGTCAAAGTCGAAGTTGGTGAGGCAGTCGTACCCTCTTCGCTCCGAGCTTTCGTCTGCGCGTTTGAATAGCAATGGGGCATAATATGTCAAGAACTGACGGCGCTGGTCGTAATACAAGGACCATGCCTGGCCTTTGGCAAGTGCGGTGATGCTGCCCCAAACAAAGAAGAAAGCAAGACACGAGAAAAACCAACTGCGTAGAGTCATTTTGGAGGTAGCCAGTGGATACCTCAATGAGATTGTGAGTGAAATTGCAAATTGTGATCGAATCTCGCGATGTACCTACAGGGGGGGGTCACGATTTAGTGCCCTCTTTGACAGTGCCTCCCTCGGTTTAGTGCCACCAAAACCCGGTTGTCACGGCTTATCATAACACGACACGTGAAGTCCAATTCTAGGTCGAGCGCAATGCGACGCCGCGCACTCGCCCGGATCCATATTCTTCCACATTCACGTTTTCGTTGAGACTGGCGACCTCCACCCATCGCCCAATCAACCCTCGTATTGTTCACCTTTCCTGATCGCCCCCCTTCTGACTCAAATGGACATGACAGCAAAAATATCGTCACAGCCCAAGCCTAAAACGCGGCGAAGGCGCCTCACAGTCAATCAAAAGGCAGACATCGCGAGACAAATGCAAACAGGGACACTCGCTAATCACATCATGAAAAAGTACCAGATCTCTCGCCGAACTGTAACAAACATTCGATCAAATATCGACCGTATCATGGAAACGGCAATTACTTCAAACGTCTCTCTAAACAGCAAATCCGTCAAAGCATGTGCCGTTCCGTTGCTCGAAAAGTTGCTTCTTGAATTTATCACAATTTCCCGTTCACTCAAGATGCCGGTTACTCAAGGCGTTATTCAAGCAAAGGCATTGCTGATTCAGGACGAACTTTTAAAGGGAGAGCAGACGATGTGCGCAGCCGAGCATCAGACGCTGGATATTTTCAAAGCATCATGTGGATGGGTAAGTAAATTTGTACAGCGTTATTCCCTTCGTTCAGTTTCCTTACATGGCGAAGCTGGCTCTGTTAACCTCAACGCCATTGGAGAGCGCATTGTACTACTGCGCGGATTGATGAGCAAGTTCAAGGTTCAAAGAAATTTTCAACGTGGATGAAACAGGACTTTTTTATAAATTACTACCACGGAATACATACATCTGCACACATGAAAACAGAAAATCTGTTCGAAGAACTAAGGGCATGAATGCGAAGGACCGCATCAAGGCATATGTCTGCACTAATGCTGATGGATCGTTGAAACTACCGATGGCAATTATTGGTAAGAGCAAAAACCCAAGATGCTTCCGGCTTGGCCAACCGCCAGTGCCCTACTTTAGTCAATCTAATGCGTGGTCCAACGCTGTTACTTTTAAGAAATGGTTTTACCAGATCTTTCTTCCATATGTCAGGTCTAAGACATCTGACCCCGTTCTTCTCCTGATGGACAACTGCGGGCCGCACGGTACGGATTTAGAAGATGTAAGAGGCCAAGTATCGATAATGACACTACCACCAAATTGCACATCAGTTCATTAGCCAATGGATCTAGGAATTATTTCATGCTGGAAGATACGTTATCGCCATCACATGTTGCGGGAAATTGTTCGCGACATTGAGGACCGAGCCACGAAGCGCAATATAAATAAGAAAAAGACCGCTGGAACGAGAGGCATGAGGGATGGATACGATCCTCACATGCTTGATGTTTCCGAAATGGTCCACATGACTTGGGAAACTGTCAGCCAACAAACAATTGCCAGGTGTTGGGTCAAAGCAGGTATTCTGCCATTGGAGATGCAGGCTGACCTCACAAGCCAGTACGGAAAGATGCATGGTAGTCGTGTATCGGCAGATAAAGAAGTTTTAAGAAAAGTAATAGAAATGATAAAGCATTTATCTTTAAATGTGAAAGAGGACGACGAACTTTCAACCTATGGAGTTGAGAACATTACGATTAGAGACGCTGAGAGTTGGTTATGTGTGGAGGAGGAGCCTAATGTTGTAGAGGGAATGGCAAATGATTCGTTTGACCTGGCGCGCACATTTATTACTGGTCGCAATAGTCATTTGACGGATACAGATGACATGAATGAAGATTGCCAAGATGTGAAAAACATCCCGAGTTCTCTGGTTGTATCGGCTATGTTCTGCGAGTTGGAAGAACTAGCATATCAATGTGATGTTACAGAGGCCTCTGTACATTTAAGGAAGGCCAAGAAGGGCTTTCCTTTCGTCAAAGGCGCAGTCAGGAAAGGACTCTTCAAGGCAGACGCTCATTAATGAGTACTGGACGTAGATATTGTGTCAGATACAACGCGTAAAGATTCATTGCTGAAAAGTGACCTTTAAGACCTTTACGGACGACTCTTTTCGCAGTGCCACCCCCCCAATAGTGCCACATTATGCGATATGTCAGGCCCTAGCACTAAATCGTGTAGTGCACTGTATATGTTTGCGTTGTCACACGGGGCAAGAGGGCGGATATCAGCTCGAGGGCTGGACATGCGCCTCGAGGCGGAGGCGAGGGCGCATGGGAGGCGTGATCTCAGGCCTCAGGCCTACACGTGTAAGATACGACAACCTCTCAAGAGGTTGTCGTATCTCACACGTGTACATCGCCCAGCCCCTCCACGGTATTTAATGTGTGAACAGAAGACCGATGCCTCCTCGTTTACTCGTCGTCGCTCGCTAGTTATAAGTCTATCCTGAAGGACAGACTGTCCTGTGCGGTCTGAGACTGCGAAATGACTATTGGCGAATGTGATTGTGCGGTCTGACAGTCCCCGGGTTCGCCAATAGGGGTTTTGGGTCCACGAAGCTGAGCTTATTGAGGAGAGTTTTCGGGCGTTGTGGGCCGAGAGGCTTTGTGAAGTAGTCGGCGAGGTTGTCCTCGGAGGGGATGTGTTGGATTTTTGACGTTTCCTCGTTGAATGTGGTTATGTATGAGGTGATGTTTCACATCGATGAACTTTCGACGTTTGGTGGGCGCCGAGTTCTGTGCCACGAGGATTGTTGCTTTGTTGTCTACTAGAAGGGCGGTGGGTTCGTGCTCCGGTTTTTGTGCGTCGGACAGGAGGCGGCGGAGCCAGTGAGCTTGTTGCGTGGCTGCAGTGGCCGCGAGGTACAGTATTCCGCCTCACAGGTGGAGTCGGCTAGTACGGATTGCCGAGCTGAGGTCCAGCTGATCGGCGCGTCGTGGAACATGTGTACTGCTCCGGTTCGGGATCGGTGTGTGTGGTTGTTGGCGAAGTCCGAGTCGCTGTATGTGCGGAGGCTTGGAGAGGCGTTGGGAGCCTTGGCTTTGAACAGTATTCCGTGGTGTGCTGTACCGTTGAGGTACCGAAGGAGCCAGGGGAGGTGGTTCTTGTGTGTGCGAGCCGGTTTGCGCATGACTGAGGCTAGCGTGCTGACCGTGGGGTGGATATCGGGCCTGGTGCTGTCGGCTAAGTATCTGAGGTCTCCGATTGTTTGGCGAAAGAGAAAGGATTGGTGCTGTTCTAAGAGGGGGTCGTCTTGCGCGTACGTGAAGGTTTCTTTAGGGGGTAGCGGTGTTCGCTTTGGGTTGGACGACACCATGCCTGTTTTTGTGAGGATGGTTTTGGCGACGTTGGGTTGCGAGATGTGTATGGAGCCATCTGTGAGGCGTTGGATGTGCCATTTGAGATACCTGGCAGGGAATCCGAGACGTTTAATGGTGTATTTGGCTGTGAGAGTGGCGTGGAGCTCGTCGTGTAGCTCTTGAGAAGATGCAGCTGAAAGGAAATCGTCCATATTGATGGCGACTAGAATGAGGCCGCGTTTGGATTTTTGTAGAAGAGGCAGGGGTCTGCCTGAGTGGGCTGGTAACCATGGGCGAGTAGGTGCTTGGACAGTCCGTCGTGGTAAATACGTGCTGCCTGAGGTGTGCCATAGATATTGCGCATGAGTAGACCTGCTTTGCATGGATGTCTGAGGGTGCCGTTGAACCGGGGGTGCTGCTTAATGTATACCGGTTTCGTTTGAGGGAATTTCTCGTGGAGATAGGCGGAGCTGATGTCTAGGTGTTCTAGGGGTCAATTGTGCGTAGCTGCGATGGAGAGGAGTAGACGTACTGTAGTCTTGTCCGCCATGTAGGTGGTGACTTTTTCGGGGTCGTAATGTGTCCCCGGGGTCATGCGGTCGCCGCGTGCTGCGCAGCGCGCCTTGCGGTCGGTTACTGTACCGGTGTGATCCCGAATGTACCTGAATGTCATTTTGAGTGGTATGAGCTTCTCATGTATGGGGATCTGTCGGTCTGGTATCCATTTGATGGTTTCTGTCGCGTCTAGCTTATCGAACTCTGTGTCGTGTGCATGTTCCCATTCGGCTGCGTCAGAGTAGGTTCTGGCTTCTTGTCTGGTACGGGGGTCGGGTTTGGTGAGTTGTAGTCCGGTTCCGCGTGTTGCTGCTGGTGAAGTGCGGAGGACGGCTGTTGTGTTCACTGTAGGGTCATGTGTTTTTGTGTACGGACGGAATTCCTGCGTGCGTGTGATGTGGTACTTGCTTGTGTGTGTATCTTGCACTGTGATCGAGTGGGGGCTGTTGGAGTACATGTATCGTACTGCTCGGCTGCGTGTGTCTAGTTTGCGTTTTGTGCCGTACATAGGTATTGTGCCTAATTGTCCGAAGATGAGGAGCTGCTTCGGCTGTGCTTTCTGTTTGTGCCATAGTGTTTGTGGGGCTTGTCCGGTGGCCCGATGGGGTATGATGTTGTATTTATAAGCCCCATCGCGTACTGCGTCCTCCCAATAGGCGTCCGGTAGGCTGGCGTGGTGGAGATTGGCTCTGGCGGCGTTCATGAGAGTTTGATTAATTCTCTCGGCAATAAAATTTTCCTGAGGCTGATGCGGGGTGTTATTCTCGTACTTGATACCGAGGGAGGCGTAGGTGTGCAGCCCGTGGTTGGATTTAAATTCGCGTGCGTTGTAAGTGCGGTAGGTTCGAGGAAGGCGGTTGCGTTGCTTCAGCAGCGCAAAGAATTGCGGCATGATGATTCCTACTTCGCTTCGGGATTTGAGAAAATACAGCATGACGTATCTGGAAGCCGCATCTATGTACGTTAGGAAATGGTGGTTGCCGTCGTTGGATGGAGGATGGATGGGGCAACATGTGTCAGAACTTAGATAGTCGCCCGTGTCATAGTGGTGTTGAGTGGGAGAATGGCGTGCCGGTCGTTGTTTCGCGTGTGCACATGCGGAGCATGACAGTCGGTTTTGGGCGGCGGCGAGAGCGGGTGGAAGGCCGTGTAGCGTCCTCGATTTGGCAATGTCTTGAATTGTGCGTAGGGGGGCATGGTTGAGCTTTAAATGCCAGTGGTGTAAGATGTGGTCTGTGGCCTTACAGGGGATCGGTGGGATGTGGGGTGCCGGTATTGAGATTACAGGTAATGGTGTAATGGATTTCCTTTTTGTGGTAGTGGGAGGAGGGGCTCGAGTCGCGATGAGGCGCGGATTGGCGGGGGTTTGTGAAGGGGTTTGTGAACTGTGTTTTGACGACGGCGTGGGTGTTTTTGATCTGTGTTTCGGGGCGGAGATCGTGCGTGCGCCTCTTGCCTGTGCGTCCTTTGTTCTCTTCCATGCATACGCGTGGATGGCGGGGTCCCATGGGGCTGTGCCTAGTATAGTTGCACGGGAATGCTTGTCGAATATGTATGCAGCGTTGGGCGTGAAGAGGACGTTGCATCTGGTCTTAGTGATGGATCGCACCGAGAGGAGGTTGCTTGATATGTTTGGGGATACAACAGCGGGATCTTGAGTGCATGTCTCTTATTCGTTTTGATCGTCGTCTGTCCGGCGTGCGTGCATTTTACGATTTGGTTAGTTGCGGTTTTTGTTTTGTGCTGTATGGGTTGTGGTGTCTGTATGGAAGCGAGGTTGGCCATGTGTGTTGGGTGGGCGCCCGAGTCGAGGGTGTACGTACAGTAATCATGGTGCAGGCTGTGATCGGTTGTGTCGTCTAGCTTCATATCCGGGTCGTTTGTGTAATCTTCTTGACGTTGAGCGGTCCGTGCCGTCTGGTACGGCTTGGTGCGAACGGGTTGACGGGTACGGTGGCGGGGGTGTTCTGTGTGATTGCACTCGGCGTCGGTGTGCCGGGGGTGGGAGACACCTCGTGACATGTGGAATCTGCATGGATTAGATGGTACGGGGAGGTTCCGGCGGGGGAAGCGGTTGTAGCGTTGAGGGGCCGAGGCTGGATTTCTGAAAAATTTTGAGCCTCCGGCGTCGCCGTGCATTTAAGAGGTGCGTGGTTGTGCCGCTTGCCGGTAGAGGTCCATTCGATTGAACTTGTGCACAAAGTCTTTTGTGCCATTGGGGTCCAGGGCAATGAGTTGGCTGCCAATACCAGCCGTGGCAGGGTTGAACCGCAGGCCGTCGATGAGGAACTCTACTGTTGTTTTGGGGTCGGCTGTTTCTGGGAACCGTGCTGCTATCATTCTGGTTCTGATCTGCTCATAGGCCTTGATATACTGATCAAGAGTCATATCGGGTAGAAAGTGTGTCTGCTCGGCTAGCTGCTTCAGGTATTTGTGGTCTGAAGCGTTGGTTGTGTCCAAGTGAGAAGTGACTGCCTGTATGAGATCGTAAGGAGTTGGATCGCTTGTGGGGGTGAGTATGAGGTTGGCTATGTGGGCTGGTATGGACGTGATCAGCTTGCCGAGTAGGTAGTTCTTGTTGCGGTTGAATGTTGCTAGATCGGTGGGGTTTTGTGGGGGAGTGGGGTTGCTGGTGATGTGCTCGATGGCGGCGATCGTGTGTGCTGCTGCTCGGGTGGCCACGATCCACGGCCCGTAGTTGGTCTGATCGAGGCGGGGGATGTCGGGGCGTTTTTCCATAGTGCTTGTGTCCTGGTGAGTGTTGTTTGTGATGTGAGATGTAGTGTGATTTGTCGTGTAGTTTGTTGTGTAGTTTGTCGTTCGGTTTGTCGTGTTTTGTGTTGATGTGGTAGGATTTGTCGGTGGAGGGACGCAGTTTGTCGTGTTGTGTGTTGATGTCGTAGGATTTGGCGGTGGAGGGACGTAAGTGAGGGGCTGAGATGGGGATAGCCTGGGGCTCCCCCGGGTTGGGAGGGATCGGTTTGTTCTTGTCGTAGTGGGTTGCAATCGTAACGCGGGGAATGTTGAAGTATGCAAGGTAGCAAAAGATGCCCATAACCTATGTGAACAGAAGACCGATGCCTCCTCGTTTACTCGTCGTCGCTCGCTAGTTATAAGTCTATCCTGAAGGACAGACTGTCCTGTGCGGTCTGACATTTAACACCGCCGTCGCTCCTTCCCTCAGTAAACACGACTAAGGTCTTGAGTCTCTCCTACAGAGGTGATATCGGCCCGAGTGTGCCCCGTGTGACAACACACTTGTCTCTCGGCTGACCCCTGAGGAAAGCATACTCAATTAAATAAAAAAACTCACAGGTCGAAACTGTCTCCGTCGAGATCGCCTCTGCACACCCCCTCGTACCCAGCCTGTTTCGTTTCATCCGTTGCCCAATATTGCGAAATACTATTGTTATCGAAAGTTGCCCTAGGGCACCGTCCATAACAGTAGTTTTTCAGAAGATTGCGAGAACTGGGCATGATCCTCAATATCACTACATGCGTTTGGCGACATACTGCGTGTTGCCCCGGAACTGTCGCACTGTGCTGATATCGCAGGTTGTCCCCTGGTTGATATTGTGCCATAATTGTGCAAGCGGTGAGAGAAACTGTAGATGAAAGTGCTATAATTCGTAGTCTCCTTTTCTCGACTGGGGCCTCGTGCTTGACCACGCGAAGCGTCCATTCAAAATCGCATAGAAGCTGGCACTGGGGACTGCCAACAGCGATGGCTCTGCGCGTTGAAGGTGCGGTCCTCGTAATATCGTTGTACAGTAATGCGTATAATTGAAAACGAAACTGCTATGTCATGCATAGCAATTCGTTCATTTTTTGGCCCGTCCCAGCTCTTCACACGCGCCCTTGAAAGTAAAAAGGGTGCCATCCCACAACTAGGGAAATAGATGCCGCTGGATCCAACTGCCATTCGGCCCTTGTCATACCGAATGCAAACCCTTTTATCAATTACTCTATGTGATGCCAAGAACTGGTCCGATGCCTCCGACCACGGATCGTGGCGGAGGCCACGGCGCTTTTATTTCCTACTGAGTAGTTAGCGCCTTATTGGCATTGTCCTATCCGTACTGTGTCTTATCTGAATGAAACCACAATCTACCCCCGCCTTTTCGATCCGGCCCCGTCTATTTCAAGCCTTCCCATCCCAATATCAGGTCTCTATCTTGTGATTCCTATAGGTTAGTTCAGTTCAGAGAAACAATGTGTAACCATATCCGTATTGTTGAATTTTAATGTACGTTACACCGTACATTAATTTTAACAGTCGAGAGTACATCCCTGGGTGTTCTATGGGACCCATCGACCACACAAGCGGACTGGGAAGGGCCTAAACGGTACACACGCGAAGTTTCAGCGAATATAGACCACTACAACATTCTGTTATGACTCCTGGAAAACTATTACTTCAACCCCATTTCAGTGCCCCCGAAATGACTTATGTACGGTACATCGTACATATGGAGATGTTCTAACTACTTTTGCGCATGTCTGAGGACAAACTCTTTCTCACAGACCTTGTATGATGCCTTGTGGAGCCCCCAGAGAGCGGCTTCTGACCCCTCCGGGGTCGTGGAGGTGTCTAGTCTCACCTACAGAATTCGATATCTCGGACAAACGGTCCGACCTGCCCCGAAAAACACTTCTTCTTCCTTCCATCTCAAGTTTCTCTTGCCTCTTGCTAGCACGCCACATGTCCCAACAGGACCTCCGCATTCCGTGATACGTCCTTACACACAAATGTGTTTCACATTGAGTTCATTTAAATGATGAACGATGTCCTCTGTAACTGCTATCATTCTTAACATTCATGCCCCATAAAGCGCACTACTGCTCTGCCAGCATCTGATTTTGGCAATTTTTGCGAACATGTAGGCGCAATCGCACTCCCTCCACACTTTTAAAAAATACTAGCCGATTGCTTTTTCTTTTTCGCGCAAGTTCACGAAGTTGAGTAATCTCACTGTCATTCACAACAACTGTGGGCGACTCGTCTACATTTTTGGCCACTCTGCCGCCTGCCGCAAGTTGTCATGTAGCTGCGGAACTTGCAATTCCGTTCTCATGAGCTCAAGAGCAGCGCGAGAGAATAGGCGTGCGCGTTCTGATAGAACGGAATTTGTAACGTCGTTTTCGAGATTACCCATCTGTTCGCTGACGGATTGAATCCTCCAGGCTGCCGTATGCGCAGCAGCATCTCTTTTAGCCCGTTCCCCTCTGACACTTCCGGCTGCCCGTCCACCAGCTCTTCTGCTTGCCAGCGGGCGTCCTTTTCCAGACCATCTTCCTCGTGTAGAGCGGGCTTGAGCAGCACACTCAGGCGTCGTTACGGCCAGAAGGGTATCTAGCGCCGTAGAGAGTCTTGCGTTTTCCTCAAGAGTGGTTGCGGTCTGTATACGCTGATCGCGGGGGATGGAAGGAATCGCAAGTTGCTCTGGCACAGCGTTAGAACTGATGGCGGGGGCGAGAGAGGGCTGACGGAGTGTTGGGTTCATGCTCTGTTGTTCCGGTGGTTTGGGAAACTACAAGAGAGTATGGGGACTACTCCGAAGGTTGGAGAGTTTGCGATGGTCGTACTTTGGCTGGAAGGGAGATTTCAAGTGCTTCAAATGGTGACCGAGCTTTTGAGACACATCATTCTGTCTGTATTATCTTAAAACAAAAAAGTAACACGTGGACGGTTCTTCGGAACCTACGCTTGAAATCTGTACGCTCACAAATCGGATTGCTACACTTGTCTAGAAGTTACAGTCGTTCAAATATGGTCTTAAAACGACCTTTACGTACGATAGACCGTACATAATTGACATTTCAAATTTTATGAATCGGCAGTTATGTACGGTACACCGTACATTCTAACACTAGGGATATGTAAAGAAAGCTTACCCAGGGCATGTCACGGTCAAACTGGACCCGTCAATACAAACCCAGATTTAAGTGTTCGAAGACAATTGCTCTCCTCTGTCTACAAAATTGTACGTAAAGTTAGTATGATGCGCAGCTACGTTAAAGGCGTGACAATGTCTGTAATTACTGCCGCACAAGTTGTACGAGGCATTCCAACGTCGACTGCCTCGATGCGTGGGACGACTGTACCGACTGTACCCTTGGTAGTAGAAGTTTTTATATGATTTTAGGGGAGCGGTCGCGGACGTTCTCGGAAGACCACGGCACCAAATTTGGTGCTTTAAGAATGATTTTAACATCATTCTTAAAGAAGCAAATAACGTTTATCAAGCGGAATTAGCCGCGATCCCTCAAAATACACTTTAGAAGGCAAGCAGAGATATCGGGGAAAATGTGATCCTCCTTCGAGGATGATCGGGTCTACAGTGACCATGTCACCCCATTTTATGTCCACCAGAGCAAACCCTGGTGCGCACCGCTCAGCTGCGCTGTCGTCGGTAGAATAGTGATTAATCATTAATTCTATAATTATACGTACCTGAAATCGGCATCAGCCAACCATCGAGTGATGGTGGCGGTCATGGAGACTTTTTAATGGACTGTTGGCTTTCACAAAATTACAGGCAAGAGCCTGCGCTCAACATCGTCCCTCGGAATACAGCTCTTAGAGCATCTCTGCAAGAGAGCACCCCTATGTTTGCGACAATACGGCGTTTTTAAAGAAAACATTACTTCCCGTAACCTGTTGTTTACGGTTTCTACGTAATTGTCTGCGGCGTATCCAAGGCAATCTTCCCAAACCCCAGAAAGGGGACAAAGAACTGGCGTCATTTTACGGGATTCATTTCCCCAACGGTTCAGAAAGATTCCTTTTGGGGAAAATACCCTTTCAATCGGGACAATTTTCTCAAGAAATCTGGTTTCATCCATATTTTTGATGCAAATCACGGCACAGAAATCAAATCTCATAAGCAAACTAATCTACTGTTGCAAAGATCTGGACGCCGCTCTAAACGTGTGAAGTTGCAAGTGTTCTCAGACGTCAAAGCCTTCTTCACAATTGCCTGTTCCGCTGTACTTTTTCAACAGACAGACATTGGTCTTGGCAAAACAGAACTGCTCCATACGCAGCGACACGATATTCCATCCCCAATTACTCATGTAGAAAACGCGCCGCACGAACAGATGCAACTCTGCGGGCTTCTTTTCAATCTGCTAGGGCCTTCTTCCGTTGAGCGTTAAAAAAACTTTCGTCACTCACCGTCTTTCTTCTTTAAAACCAGAGCCATAGCTTCCTCGCCTGTGAGATTGACACCCGCCCTGGCGTTTAGAAATACTCGATTGAGCACTAGGGACTTCAAGCCAGCACTAGATCTCAACCTCAACCGCTTCTCTTCCAACATCTTTTCCATATCCTTTACAGTAGCGACTGTTTTGCAATCAGCTGATAACGGACGTCTCTGTCCAAATACTGTATTCGGGTTAAGTGTCCACAATCCAGTCTTCCTAAATCCACTCTGAATGTTTGACCATGTAAACCCGTTTGCGTACGCCACTTTCATTATTTTACAAAAGTGGAACACATCAAAGACATTTGCACGACCTAGCAAACGCATACCGTGCAAAACTGTGTCAATGTGCGCTTTCCATGGTCCAAATACTCCGACGTCTAGCGGCTGCATGGTGCCACTCGTATGCACCGTGTAGTGCAGTGGCCCTGCCTACTGTGCGCTTGGTCACCGCCGTCGAGGGGCGGCGCTCCCCGTCTTCGACACGGGTTTCACACGTGTACTCATCCAATGTGTACATGTACACTTTGGATGATACCACACGTGTATGATCCGCGCTCCCTGCCTTTGACACAAGTTACACACGTGTACTCATCCAAAGTGTACATGTACACTTTGGATGATACCACACGTGTACAATACGTTTTCCCCACGTATACACACGTGCAGGATACGAGTGTGACACGTTTAAGATACGCGTATGACACGTACACATACGTGGTTCCCACAGGTTTCTACAGTAATTAGCATCTAATGCCAAGTGGCAATTTTAATGGCGATTATTAATTATTAATTGCCAATTTAAAAACCGACGGCGACGACGGCGGTCGGCCTATATAGGTCGGGTGCCGGAGGGCGATACAGTAAAGAGGCATCAGGTAGCCTGACCCCACTCCAGGTATTGTCCTTTTTGGTTGCTATCTTAATGGCTAAGTCTGGTACCTGCCCCCTTCGTTGTCATCCTTTTTCTTGTTTTACCTTTACTTTTTCCCACATTTTCTACATTTCTATGCTACACTTGTTCTTCCTTCTTACTTCTGTTTTTCTTGTTTTGTTTTCTTCGACGCTGTCGATGGGGGTCCATAATACGGCCGCAGCACACCCCTTCCTCTAGTTACTTAATCCCGAGTACCCCTTCACGCCCTGACCGCGACTCTACCCGCGATTCTCGCGTTGCCTCTGAGCTACCACCGACAGAGGGCCCCGAACACCCCAGTGGTGACTGGACATATTGCTTTGCGTCATAGCGAGAGGACATATTGCTTTGCGTCATAGCGAGATTTATGCCCTCGTTGGCGAGTGTGCCCACTGCACTACACACCGGCAGTGCGAACGCAATCACCCCGCCTTCATCAAATACACGAAGCGCCTGAATATGCATGTGACTTCTGTATGCATCATAAAGAAGCAAAACTATTCTACCGTTAGATGTCAAAATCCTGAATGTCAACCAAACATCGCTTAGCCCAGCGCAAAAAAAGTCCATTTCCACACTTGCCGTTTGGCTGCGAGAAGTAATCATACTTCCTCGAGGGAGCCAGTCTGCCAGCCCGTCTCTATGAGCTTTTTCCCATCATTGTTTCTCACAGATCGATAAGGCACACGTTTGCCCTTAATTACAAACAGCGGTTTTCCAGAGTGCCCAGAACCAAACAGGACGGGCATCATGGTTATGCGATCGACATCATGAAACTCAGGCAATTGCGGTTGGGGCTTTGAAGAGCGGAGGGAATTAACCTTTTTGCGGCACCTTCCGACCTTGTCCGTCTCAGCCGAAATCCACATTCATCCAAATTGTATAACCGCTCCTCGTCGATGTTATTTTCGGCAATAACCTTTTCGATAACAGCAAAAAAGGAGATGTGGTTTTCTGCATTAATCGCTACAAATCGTTTGGCTTCCTGTGTTGTATGTAACCCGTCCGAATCTTAGTTTCGTGCTGTGTCGTTTTCGAAAGTTTGCAGCAAATGTTTTGCTGGGCTTTCCATTTTTAAATGGAAGACGAAGACGACGCTCGTTGTCGAATGTACTGACGAAAACTTGAACAGTCTCGAGTAGGTCATGATGGGAGAGGGGAGATCCACGAGCAGTGTAAGAGGACAGGAGAGAAACCATTTTTCTTCTTCGTCTGGTGCGAGGGCGGTTCGACCAGGTTTCCTAGGGGAGGAGTCAGTGCCGTTTTGGTAAAGCCGATGGAATGCGGTTTTTGCCGTGCCGCATGACGCTGCCGCCTTTGGAACAGAGGATACATTGTTGACAGCAATAAATGTTGCGGAGATGGCTTTTATCTGACGTCTATTCTGACGTTTTGCCTTGGACATCGTGGTGGAAGGGGGTGAGATAATGGAAAGGGAAGGCGAAGGACGAAAGTACTACGAGTTTGGCCTTGAACCAAGACTTTGGGCGAGGAATGGGGCTTTTGTGGGCAAT
Organism: Chondrus crispus; assembly: GCF_000350225.1. Taxonomy (NCBI): domain Eukaryota; phylum Rhodophyta; class Florideophyceae; order Gigartinales; family Gigartinaceae; genus Chondrus; species Chondrus crispus. The sequence continues at coordinate 111,390 of NW_005179334.1, forward strand.
GAGAAAATTAAGTTGATCCATACTATGTCTGGAAGAGGCGAAAAGGGGCTCTCCTTACACTTTTCCGTTCACTCTGTTCGAACACATTTCAAATGCCGACCCCTGATTTTTTGGGGCATAGATGGGGTTGCTAGGGAGGAGATGGCAGTTCCTCATTGGCAGCAGAGTGCTCAGTGGGGAAGATATATTACTTGGAAGAACTAGGAGGGCGTCCTTTCTGCACCTTGATCTTAAATGTGATTAAAATTTGATGTTTTTCGGTTGTCCCTGTAGTAGGGGTTGTCCTAAACATAGGGGTACCCTCTTGTACCGCAAACGTCTACTTGGAAATCTATTCGGTTCTTTTTTGGCAAGTCCGTAGTTTTGGTAGGTAGATCTAATGGGTCATTTAACGGATAAACAACGTCCGATATCAGAAGAGCCTCAACGCTACCGCACACCTCGAATCTATTCACAGGTCCCCATCGTGTCACCAGTTCCAATTATGTTCTCTTCTTCATGGCACGACTCCAGTGATGAGGACTACTTGTCCTACATCGCAGCAACATGCATACTTCCAGGCTGTGAAGTGCAAGCGTCGCCAAGCGTCGGGGGGCCCAGCCCGGTAAGCGGCAAAATTTCAAGCGGGACTTTGATGCCGAGATGAATCGCCTTCTCGAGGACTATTTTTGTGTGTCGCCGCGCTATGGAAACGAATAATTCGAGCGTCGCTTTCGGTTGCCCCGCCTACTTATAGTATAAACACCCCAAACGGTGGGGGTGTATGCACGCAGTTCGGTAGCAGACTCCGGATCGGCGGAAGACGGAACACACGCAAAGGGAAAGGACACGGGTCCTGGTAGCGTGGTAGAGCGGGACGGGTAGCAGGCGCGAGTGATTGCCCAGCGGAGCGGATCGAAACCTCAACGCCCCGGATCGACACTGGGTAGCGGACCAGTGCCGACGGGCGGAGGCGGATCGCTGCACGCGCGCACACAGTAGCGCCTGCACCCCGCGTCGGTTCCCCTACCTAAACGAGACGCGAAAGCGGACTTGTGTTTTAGGTTAAGGGGTGGGTTGTCGACCAAGGCGGAAGGTCGTGGACAAGCCCGTGCTTGTCCCTTTCCTCCGCCGTCTGTCGCTCCCTTATTTAATGTACAAGTGTTCGGTTATCATACGAGACTACAGTATCATGCTACCGTAGCCGGCGCGAGTCGTCGCGCGCGGTGGCTTTGTCAGCTATCGAGCTGACAGTACACGTGTGTCCCACGTGTGTGTGCGCACGCCCTGCACACGTGTGGTACACGTGTGGGTGCGTGTGAGCTGTAAGGTTCGTGCCTTACAGCCCCTGATCTAATCCTAATCTAATCGACGGCGCATATACCACACTACTATTCGATAGATTCTATACTTCAATCAACGGCGAAGGCATTTTTGTACGTAGGACTGATGCACTCAACAAACCTGGTGTTCGTCCACTCCAAAGAGTTGTGGCCACATTTCGTATGATCGGGTATCGTTTCGCGGGGGACGCTCTTGACGAATATCTACAAATGAGCGAGAATTCGGTAATGCTCTCCATGAAGAGCTTCTGTCAACTTGTTATTGAGAACTTCGCAACGGAGTATCTTCGAGAGCCTACCGAGAAGGACCTGCGACGAATTTTAGCCATCAATGCGGAGCGAAGCTTTCCTAGATGTTGGGTCGATAGATTGCCAGCACTAGGAGTGGAATAATTGCCCCATTTCGTGGGCGGGTAGTTTAAGGGAAAAGAAAAGGAGGCAACCATTGTGCTTGAAGCTATATGCGACGGAGAGTTATGGATATGGCATGATTTTTTGGCAGCCCGGGCAGCTTGAATGACATCAACGTGGCCCAAAAGTTCTATGGAGATGGTTGTGATGTCTGCATTAAGAAGCATATTGACGATGCTGTGCGAGCAGTTGTACCTCCCAGTCTCCATTATGTTCTTTGTTTGGATGACCGCAGCTCCCAGAATGGGAATGAGTGATTGGATATGTGCCGGAAGAACAACTTCGAGGTTGTCGTTAGCCCTGCTAATAATTCAAAATTTCTACAGCCGTGTGATCAAAGTGTTAATAAGAGTTTTACGTTTGCCGTTCGCGAGCTCCGTAATGAGCTGTGGAAGAACTCCTTCGTCGATACGAGGCACGTTTCCGTTAATCTTGCTTGCGGTGTGCACGCATTTGAAAGTCCTACAGTTGATGACATTCTACATTCTTTAAGGTAAATAGCATTTATCCTTTCGACTGCGACTTCCCACTTCGCTTTAACAGTAATGTGACCATTTCATATGTGAAGGCGTCCAAGGAGTATTTTGCGTAGAGTCCTGCGGTCCTGCATCAAGTAGAGCTTTAGCTCGAAAAAGGAGCAGCGATAAGGATACGCTTTTGGAGGCTGGGAAGATTCTGGAAAAATCAATTGGTCCATCAGAAGCTTTACAAATATTAACGATTCTGCTGAAAAACGCAGAATCTGATAACGAAATTCTTATGGATTCTGCTATTGCAAGGTCAGTTTCTACTGCTATGAGCAGCAAAAAATCATAACAAGGCAAGGGAACCAGAGGAACTCTATATTGTGGTGCTCTAAGCGAGTGGGTGACGATGGGGGAAGTGGCGGGCCGGCGGCGACAAAAGGAGTCTGAAGATTGGCAGAAAAGGCTGTAGAAGGAGCAAAAGCAGGTGAAGAAGCCTAAACAGAGACTCAAGAGGGCAGAAGAGAAGATATGAAGGCAGGCAAATCGTGCTGAAGAGCGCTTAAAAAGAAGCTGAGCGTGCAGAAGCGAACGCTCGAAAAGATGGCTAAAGGCCGAGCGGTTCGTGTAGTGCACTGTACTCGGCACCGGGACAGCTGTCCTCATCTCGCCAAATTCGCGCTCGCCGCCGCCACGTGTACCACGGGTACCTGTGGACTCCCCTGCCGCTCTACCGGACCCCCGTGGACACGTGTAATCCCTCCGCAACCCTTAGGGGCCTATGGGGACTGTACTTGGTCCCCTCGGGGCTACACCCGGTATTTTCCAGTTATTCCAATTTACAGTATAATTTAGCTTTGCCATTACGGCGACGGGGGACTATATAGTCAACCCGATAATCAAAGTAAAGAGGCACGAAGCCTCGGGTCTTTTACCTTGGTTTCTAGATTCCAGGTTGTACCCTGGACTCGGTACTGGCTCGCCCATACCGACCGAGCCATCTACACCCCTGGAATCCTAACTGCCTTCCACGCGCGCGTCGACCCTGCCGCGCGAGCGCTACGTTAACTACTGTGCTGTCCGTTCTGGTAGTTCTTTTTTTCCTTTAATTCTTCCTCTTTATTGCTGACTACGTTGCTACTTCCCTACCGCGCAAGCCGCGCCCGGATACCGGTTCCGGTCATCCACCGGGTGGTCTCCCGAATTCCCTTACGCGTTCGAACGCGCGTCGCTTTGCCTACAGCCGCCACACGTGGCTGTAGTGCACGACATTTTGGTCTCCCGACCTAGAAACAGTCGATACTCTCGTGCATCCGTGTGTCCTCTTTCTTCCCTGACCTACTTTCCCTTTCTATCTCTCCTCCCTGCGCTTTTCCCTCACGCACCGATCGTAGGTGTATTTGCCATGGTGACCGGCTTGTAGTGCAATGCGCCTGTTAGGCAGAGACCAAGGTCCAACGGTCCAACACAAACAACAGCAACAAAAACAACAACTGCCAACGGCACAGCGCTACAAAGTGTTCGAAGCTCCCTGTCCTCTTTAAGCGGGTTTGCGGCCCGCAGTAGCTCGGATCCCTGATAGGGGGGGGGGCAAAGAGAAGGGCCCAGCCCGGGATCGGTAAATGGTGGTAGAGACTTGTAAAGGCAGCTGCTCGACGAGTTCGGAGGGGTGTTTAGGTAAACCTGGTCCGATGGGTCGTAAATCCAATGCTCGAAGAGCGCCTTGTACACCTTATACCCTTGATAAGGTCTTCGACGGGGACGTCGCAACGTAGCCCGTCGGGAAAGAAGAAAACGTAGCAGCGCTACACCGTCGTACTGCCCGATAGCAAAGTACCAACAACGGATCGGTCGCAACCAGATTCCGATGGAACCAACACCGAGAAAAGCACCACTGGTGCACCAACACAGAAGCCCAATGGCAAATGAAGTCACGTTGCGGATCGCAATCCTACAAGGTGGGACCAACTCAAGATTAAGGGAAATTAAGATAGGGAAATAAAAGGAAAAGGGACCCCCGAGCGCTGAAGGATGCCGTAGGCTTAGGTAAAAGGGAGCGTCTTTTTAGGGACGGACTTCGACCAAGGCGACATTCACCTCCGGCAACTCGGGTTCGTTGGGAAATAAAGGAAAAAGGGATGAGACCCCTGAGCGCTGAAGGATGCCGTAGGCTTAGGTAAAAGGGAGCGTCTTGGTAGGGACGGACTTCGACCCAGGGCGACATTCAACTCCGGCAACTCGGGTTACCTTTACTGACTTGGTCGTCAGAGGGCTGAGGTATATATCGCCCCGCCGGAGCCACTACAGTAGCTCTGGGCGCTAGATCCTAGATCTAATCTAATATTAAATAACTAATATGCAACTAATTAAAATTAATAATTAAAATAATAAAGTGAAATGATTTCCACTTTTGCTTGTCATACCCGATCATTTTCATTTCTTTTCACCCCCCTTTTCAGGTGCGTATTGCACTACATATCCCCCTTCTGAGCGCCCTTGCGCAACGCTCAGCCATCGTATAATCTCCTGCCGCTGCTGACCGTGTTTTCCGGTCATCAATCACTCTGCGCGGCGTTCTAGCAAGGGTAAGACGAAAATACCATGCTTCCTTCTCCATCGGAACACTCGGACGATAGTGCCACCCGTAGACGTCCGGGTGTTGGCTTTCCTCGCAAGTTTGAAGTGCCCCGGGGTCTTCCTTCCATACCCCGTCTACCCCCTGTTACCATCCCTGCCGAGCCGGCCTTCCATCCGGGCTACCATTCCTCTTGGGTAGCCCGCCGTCATCCTTCGCTCGAGGAGCTGCAGAACAAAACCATGCGTGATAACGCAGCCCTGTTTGCTTCTGCTCAATGGTTCTCCTCTGTGGGCGTCCGCGACCTCGACGGCATCAAAAATAATTTCGCCGATGATGCGAGCATGTTGCCCGGTAACCTCCCTTTGCAGGCCATTCACACCTTTGACTGGTGCGTCCGCATCGCTATACCCACCTCAATCCTACGTCACTCCTCCCCGCGCGGTCGCTCCTCCTTATCCCTGCGCTTCATGGACGCTGTGCTCACTCGGATCGAGATTCCTATGGCCGACGCCCTCATACCTTCATGTTACCACTGCGACACTTGGCAGTATCGTACGGAGGGGGAACGGCTCTACCTCGACAACCTCATCGACTGCACCTACGGTGACCTCGTGTCCGAGGCGGACCGACTGTGGCGCAACCGACGCACCGTCACGACCGACGCCATGTTTTGGACCCAAGCCATTCTTCCCACAAACTTTCGCCATACGAAGCGCGGCGGTATTTTCTTTTTCCAAAATACTGTACGCTTTGAACGTCGGGTCCGATCGGACACTGGGTACTTCGTGGCGTACCAGATGATTGAGGCTCGTGAAATTTCCAGACAGCACTACACCAATCGATACCAACGAACCCCGTCCTGGTGGAGTCAATACGAGGTATGTCAGGGTTTCTGGGCTGAGTCAGGCCCCATCCTGACATATTACGGCGGTCATTTACGCGATCCGCAGCACGGGCTGTGGACTGTGTTTCTCACGGAGTGGTGCGTGAAAGTCGCCGCCACCCTCCTGTGGGAAGTTTTCGACTGTTGGCGCCTGTGGCACCTCCCTTCAAAACTCCGCGAACAGATGCGTCTCCTCGATTTTTCTGTCCCCCTTGGCGGGTCCGATGTGGACCGTGAAGTGCACGCCCTCCTCGATATGATCGAGACCGTAGCGTGGGATTGCGTTCCTCCACAAAATTCGTCTGGGTCCTTTTCACGCCAGCGACCCTCTTTTTCCCCGGGTAGAAATCATCCAGCTGCTGGCGACTTCGTGTGGATCAACCCCTGGTCCTCCTCCCTCTGGTCTGCCTGGGAGGCCCAGATGAGCCGCCGTTTCGGAAATCAACCACCAACCCCCAACGCAGTCACTGTGGTGAACGCGGATCCTCGAGACCCTGAGATGTGCTCTCGACCTTCGGCCCCAACTTCCCCTCTCCCTGCACCGGTCCGTCCCTCCGCGCCTGAGGCCCCAGTGTGCGTCGTTTTCCCTCCCACGAGCTCGGCGGAAACCTTGTCGCTTCGAGTCGTGTCTTCCTCCGACGTGAATCGAACCTCACTTCCTGCTTCCCCATCACGCGAGGGACAGCTCGTCACACCCACCTCAACCTTGCCATTGCCGTCATGTACGGCACCCGTGGGCTTAACCCGCCCTGAGGCTCTTCCGCGCGCCGAGATTCCTCCTGCGAGCTGCTCGACGGGAACCATTTCAATCCAGGAAGCCCCTCCGTCGTCCGGGGATCCGACCCCACGTCCAGCTCCCCCTTCACCTGAGGGTCCGCTCCTCGCCCCTACCTCGGGCCCTCCATCATCTACAATTCCCAAAGAAAACACCTCTGCTGCCGCCCTTTACCATCGCCTTCTCATGGCTCATGGTGTTGAGGGAGAAGCTCTCCAGGGGGCGTCCCTGGACGACTTGCGAGTTCTAGCTCGGCTTGTCACCTCCCTTCCAGAGGGAAAATCCCTTGGGGCATAGTCTCGTTGAGACGGCGGCCACAGCACTCCCTTGCGACTTGTCCTTCTTTTCCCATCCTGCCCGCATTATAGTCGACTAGCGACTTTATCGTACGACCTTTGGGCGATAAAAAGAACCCACCTGCAAATCCCCCGTTATTTCCAACTTCCTCCTCTTCTTTTTTTTGCGTACCGTCACTGCGGTCGTACCCCTCTTTTCACCAACTTCCTCCTCTTTTGCACTTTCAATTCTCCCTTTCCTGATTCCCCAATGTTTCTTTCTCTTCACTCCCTCCTCTTTAACCTTGGCAATTTTCCCCCCACTTTTCATGCGCCCTTTTTACCTCTTCAGATTCCTCGCTTACCTCCTCTTTTCCCTGTTCGGGCGTACTGTAGCCGACGGCTGTCCTCAATCTCCATCGAGCGGGCAGGAAATACCTGAGAAGTTGTGAAAGGATATGTGCTGGTTGACGCGCCGACCCGCAAAAATCTTAAAACAAAGTTTCTCCGTTTGGCCTCAAACGCCAGAACCGTCAGTGCGATAGAATCCCCGTTCTCACTAGGAGTTATCTTTCAGTCGACGCCACTCTTCCCCGTGGCCGTCGATCCAAACTCCGCCTGGCGCTATCCATAACGTGAGGACACACGCCGCGCGACGTTGTTCTCCGACCCTTATTATCTCCTCCTTGGCTTGCCATGAACGGCGAGGAACCCTCGACGGATGCGCCTCGTCTCGTGATCGGGAAAAGGCCTCTTCCCGTTCAAACATCCAAATGAAGTTGATGTCAGGTAACGCCACTATCGGCGTACCGGTGGCGAGGGAGCTGGAGCCTCATTCTACAACCGTGTCCTTGAGGAAAAAGGATCATGAGAATTTGGTAGCCTTAGAAAAGTCATCGTCCTCGTCAGTGCCAATCGCAACTTCTTCGCTCTGGTCGCGGGGTACTGCGTCTTCGTTTGAAGACTTGACAAGTGACGCGCTCTTTCTCAATCGGGTGCTTCGCTGTCTCCACCTTTAAAGCTATCCGTCATTTTCACGGGCACCCCCTTAGAAACAGACTTTTCGAAAAATTTGGAGTGGACGTGCAGCGGTGGAAAATGTCCAGTTGTCGCTGTCCCTTGGGAAAAGACCTCACTCGTTTCTTTCACGGCGGTCTCCGGTGGTTACACCGCCTTCCCCGAATAAAATCCCTTGATGCTCCCAGGTCGTCTGCTCTTTCCCTCGCGTGGGCTTCCACTAAATCCACACAATCCGCTCTCTCCCACGTTGCTACTCCACGCTCGGCGCCCTCTCACGCTTCACCAACTCGTCATGCGATCTCCTCTCAGCCCCTATCGCTTCTGTCAGACAAGAAATGTCCATCGGCATCACGGATCATATTGAGCCTATGCGACGCGTCGATCTTGATCCCGCCTGCAGTTGCCCTGTAAAAAGTTCCTTGAACCAGCCTTTCGTCAGCGGTTTCAAGTGTGGCGGTTGGAGTCGTGTCGCGGAGTCGGGTTTCACCCTCAAATAAAAATTGTACATTGACTAGTTTTCTCCGTCGGGGTGAAGAAGCGGATGAACCTTCTATGCGAGTGTGCGTGACTAGTTTTGCGCAGTCGTCCCCGATTTGTAGACAACGGCTCACGTTCTCTCATTCTGCTTCCTGATTTGGCATCCCCCATCTTGCGCCTTCTCGTCCTTGGTAACACTAGAGCAGCTTGTCCTTCCTCTCGACTCGATACACGCGTAATAAATTAATTACGCTCAACGCGGCGCCTTTCTTCCTCGATCCGGCATCGCCTGGTTCGGATAACACGATTTTTTCTTCGCTTCCCGCGGTGCGGGGTTGGATCTCTGCTTCGCATGAGTCGTACGATTACCTAGACAAAAACAAATTAAAGAAAACAAACGAAAACGAAACGGTACACCGAAGTGCAGTACAACGACAAGAAGTGAGTGAGGAGGTTACGGTGTCAATAAATCCTTGATGAGGGCGTGATACAACACAGTACGGCGACACAGCGTCGCTATTGATCGGGAGTGGTGCGGGCAAGTGACGGTGTTCACGATCCGATTGCGTGTCCCTTCGAGGGCGTGCAGTTTTAACTTCGACGAAGTTTTGGGGTTCGTTTTCCGGCGTTGTGTCAGGCCTTATGTTCTGCGAACAGTCCCCTCGGCGTCGCGACACGTGTCCATTAAATTTGATTAAAAATCCGGATGATTTGTCGTGTTCCATTTTGACTTCACAGAATTTGTCCGTCTGTCTCCCCTTGGGAGTACAGTGCCTCTGAATTCTCTTCGTGAACCCGCTCTGTTGAGGGCAGTATGCCGATCTAAACGTCGTTTCGCCTTCCGCGCCGGTGCCGTGCGTAGGTCCATACCAGTAAACATTAGACTCGTTTCCTCGTTAGTGCGTATGGTGGTCATCCACCTTCCCTCCGCCTTCCGTTCCATTCTCTTTGGAACCGATCAAGCCTCGTTCCTCACGAGTCCTCCCCGTTTCCTTTTTGCCTCTCATCATCGTTGATGTACAGTCCTCAGCGTGCACACGAATCAAACGCTTGCGTACGAGGGCCACTCAAAGTGTACCTCCGTTTGCGAGTTGACTACCTTTCTTCTGACCGTGCTTCCGCGTCGAACCAAAACCGAAGTCACCCTGACCATGTGCATCTCCTTACAACGACCAATAAGAATCCTCCGCTACGAGCGGCGGTGTTCCTCACCATCCTGTGAATTGCTCTTGAGAGCTTGACCGGCGATGTCGCATCTCGCATCATCCACTTCCTCTCGATCCGCCTCGCTAACTTGCTCACGCACATCAACTGGATCTTTTCCACACCTTCTCTCGCGGCTCGAAGGTAACCCGCTCGTCTATCTGACACAGCCCCTTATCCCTTAGGGAGTACAGTCAAATGCTCTACCGATTGAGCTACCGGGAGCACTCTTGTAGGGTCTCGCGGCTATATGAGTCGTGACCCTTACATCATCTATGATAATCTGACACACCCTCTTCAGAACCACGCTTGTGCCTTCACTTACACTCTTCCGAATGCGTTCCGCTCCCTCCCTTCTGATGCCGTCTGGTTGCCACCAGACAATTCCTTAATTAGGCACAGTCTGTCGTGCTCGGTCACTCGTAGAGCAGGCTTCTTTCTCGGCTCGACACGCAGCGTATTTAATTAATTACGACCGACAGCTAGCAATTCCTTCTCGATCGTAACCGTCCGGCTTATTCACACGAGACCGGTACGCTTGCTCTTGTGACGTCGTCGCCCGCGGTGCGGAGGTCTTGCTCCCTGCGTCACATAAAAAGTACAAATGAACAAAACAAAAACGAAACGAAACAGAACAGTGTGAAAACAAAAATGACGGAAGTGGGTTACTGTGGTAAACCGGTAAATAGGTCGCTCGCAATATGCGCGTCTGTGCCAGTTCTTGCTGATCCAACTCAGCAATAGTTTCCCTCGATGAGGCCGTCGATCCTGGCAGAGTACGGGTTACCTAGCGGGTTTTTGACACAGTATCGCCGTGGGCATGTGTCTCCGGTGGTCTCCGATCTTAGCAGGTAGAGGGCCAACGTTCCCTTACTTGGAAATGTAACGGTGCATGTCGGCATCTCTTTCAGCTCTTCGATCAGGGTCAGATCGCAACTTAGCCTCCGCACGGTTTTAGCCTGCGTGCCGCAACAACTAAAAAATATTCTTTTTGATTAAATGATCTTCCACGAGGGCGGACCGCTGATCCCAATTGTCATTTCACCTGCATCCGTCGATTTCGTGTGCGTATTTTCCGGGGGGCTCCTTGCCTCATCCGGACATACAGTCTCACTTCCATTCCTTGATAACGCGTGGCGCGTCCTTTCTTCCTTCTGGAGGGGCCCCGGGGGCTACCTACCTTGCTTCCTCTGCTCTCACTTTCCTCATCCGCAAAATCAGCGAATTCGTTTCTCCCTCGAATTTCTGACTTCTCTGTTCTCCCTAACCTACTAGTTCTATTTGCGATGGTTATCCCGGTTGTGCGTGCGACGCCTGCCTGGGTAAGGGTAGCCTTCTCCTTCGGAAATATGTGACTACCGCGCTGCGGGGGATCTGCTCAATAGGTTCCCACGTTGCATCCTCGATGGTATACCCATACCACCTCACTTTGAGAATTAATTTCTCCTCGTCGTAGCCGTGGTCCACGATCTTGTCGATCACATACTCCTGAATCTCGGTTCCTTCTTCCTGCGTGTCCAACTGTCCTTCCCCCTTCCGACGATCTTCCAACTCATCCTCTTCTCTGGACTTTCCAAACTCGCGTAGGTCTGGAGGTGTCTCCGTTGTCGGCGTTCGACCAACTAAATTATCCTGGTCCCCCGTCGTAGGCGCACGGGTGTGAGGACGTTCCTCGTCCTCCATTAACTCTCCTTCTTCGTTTAGCTCCGGCTCTCCCAGGAACTGTAGCGCTTGCCGTAGGCCAGTTATCGGCGCATAGTCCATCGGGCTTGGGGCTAACTCCACCCTGTCTCGCGATACGCGTTCTTCCTGATCGCCAATGGCAATGACTACCGTATGTTGATCCGATCTTCGGACCTGATAAGGTCCTGTGGCGACTTGTGCCAGCTTTTGTTTCGGTTCGCTAGCCGTGCCCTGCTCCTTCCGAAGGAACACGTAGGACCCCGGCGGGATCTCATATTGCGGTTTGCGAAGGCGTGCGTCGAAATTTCGCTTGTACCGGGCTTGTTCCTTTCGCAAACTCCTATCAGCGCCTTTCATCAGGCTTTCCAACCACGACTGCCATTTCAGGTAGTACGCTCGATTCGAGCTAAATCCTTCCAAACTTGGCTCTGCTTGTAACGCAATGCTTCTCGGCGCCCGAGCTAACACCAGCTCGAAGGGCGCGATATTCGTAGTTCGATTAACTTGCGTGTTGTATGCGAACGTCACAGCGTCGCTAAATAGGTCCCAGTCCTTGGGATGCTCTCCAACGTATTTTCGCAACGCGGAAGTCAGCGTGCGGTTAAACCTCTCAACTTGGCCGTTGGCTTGCGGGTGGTACGTAGTCGTAAACACATTGCGTATGCCGAGAATTCGGCAGACATTCTGAAAGAACCGGGCCGTGAACTGTGTTCCATTGTCAGACAGCAGCTTGACCGGCGGTCCGTACACGAATACCCAATGGTGAACGAAAGCTTGTGCGATGTGCGCAGCTGATATCTTCTTCAACGGTACGGTTCGTACCAGTTTCGAGTATCGATCGCTGATCACGAGAATGTACCGAATTCCTCGTTTAGTTGTAATTAGCTCGTCGAGGATGTCGATGGCGACAAACTCCAGCGGAGCTTTGGGCGTGAACAGCTTCATTTCCTTCGTGTTTCTTCTTAACTTCACCCTCTCCCGCGCGCCTGCGGCGCAATTCTTCGCGACTGCATAGCAGTCTAGGGCCATCGTAGGCCAATAAAAATATCTTCTCAAAGTCTTGTAAAGTTTCCTGCCTCCCGGGTGGCCTGCCAATTTTGCGTAGTGGCTCAACCCTAGGACGCGGTCCCTTAACGATTGTGGTATTACCACTTGTACAAACCCTGCCGCAGTACGGCATAGAGTTCCTTCGAGTTCCTCGGTTTCCATGCTGAATGTTCTCACCTTTCCGGCGTCCATTTCTTCCTTGATGCAATTGCAGAAGGGGTCGACGGCTTGCTCGCGAATGAGCTCCTCCGGAGTGACAGCTTGGAATTGATCGAGGCGATCAGGGGCGGTCCCCCCCTCAAGAGCGAGGATGTCGTCTATTGCGTCAAAACTTTCCTCGTTCTCCACTGTACCCTCGGCCGGTTCGGCCATAAAGCATGGGATTTCGTCGTCGATTTCGTCGACGGTTTCTCCTGCGGTCCGTAATCTTGACAGGGCATCAGCTTGACTGTTCGCCTTGCCCTTCTTGTACTTGATTTCGATATCGAATTCCGAGAGGCGGAGCCTCCATCGGATTAATCTCCCGCTGGGGTCGGTTACGTTCATCAACCACCTCAATGAGGCATGGTCGGTATGCACAATGAAGTGCTCGCCATATAGATATGGTCTTAAAGTCTGTACGGCCCAAATTACCGCTAGACATTATTTTTCTGATACAGAATAGTTTCTCTCGGCTGCGGCTAACGTTGTTGAAAAGAACCCGATGGGTTTGCGTTGCGCATCCAGGTGTGTTTGAAATAATGCAGCGCCGATTTGATAGTCGCTTGTCTCGGTGTCTACCGAGTATGGTAGGTTCTTCTTCGGCAGCGCCAACACCGGTGGCGCCAAGATAGCGTCCTTGAGCTTATGAAAAGCTTTCTTGCACGGTTCGTCGAATCCTTCCAACTGGACCGGTTGTCCCTTCTTCAACAGTTGATTGAGCGGATGCGCGATTTTCGCATAATGCGGACCGAATCTGCGGTAGACATTACAAAGTCCCAAGAAGCTCCTGAGCTGGGTCTGCGTTTGAGGGTACCTCACTTGTTCCAATGCAACGGTTCGCGCGGCGTCCACTTCCAATGTACCTGGCCGAACTACATGGCCCAGGTACTTGATCTTTTCGACGAAAAATTCACACTTGCGAAGTTTGAGCTTCACATCTGCCTTCTCCAATACAGAAAGTATTTCATCCACGTGCACGATGTGCTCCTCCCACGACTTGCTAAAAATTATTATGTCGTCCAGATACACCAAACAGCACTTCCAACGGAACGGAGAGAGCAGGATATCCATTGCTCTCTGAAACGTCGCTGGCGCGTTAATTAGCCCGAAGGGCATTCTTGAGAAGCGATACAGTCCTGAGTGACACGAAAATGCGGTCTTGTCGCGGTCGCGCTCAGGGATAGTCATCTGCCAATATCCCGAGATCGCGTCCAACGCGGAGAAAACCTTGGTGTCACCAAGCGAGTCCAGGCACTCATCCATGCGCGGTAAGGGGTAGGTGTCCTTCACCGTCACTGCGTTCAACCTGCGGTAGTCTACGCAAAAACGCATTGACCCGTCCGGCTTGGGCACCAGCAACACGGGCGACGCCCATTCTGACTGCGCTGGTTCTATCACTCCTGCCTCCAACATCTTCTGCACCTCTGCATCTTCTACTTCGCGGGCTTTGGGCCCGGCCCGATACGGGGCTTGTGCGATGGGACGAGTCTCGGGGATCAACTCGATCCGATGGACTGTGGTATTAATTTCGCCAAGCGTCCCATCCCACATCCTTCAATACTTCTTCAACATCCGACGGAACCGCTCGGGCAGCCGGTCCGGCACCTGGCTCAGGTCGAGTTCCTCCACATCCGGCGGGGGAAGCTCAATCCGCCGCTTCAGCGTCGTAGTTGCCGTCGCGGAGAGCCTTTCCTCCCGTTCTCCTTGCTGGTCCTCGCGATCTTGGTCCAACGGTTCGCATCTTGCCTCGCCCGTAGGCGTCTTGGTAGAATTAGGAAAATTTTCCTTCTTCCTTTCTTGAATTCCGAGAACTTCACCAATGGTGGTTTTGCTCTCGAGCGCGGCTCTCGGGTGGGGTAATAATTCTGCCACCACTTGGCTTTTTTGCACCCTGACAGGGTACGTCCTAAAATTTGCAACGAGTAAACGAAATGGCCGGTCAGGCTCGACCTGAACAACACCATTTGTACACGTCAGCCCGTGCCTTTCGTACAACGACGAGTACGGCTGAACCACAACTAAGCCCGCCCTCTTCGAGGTGCATTCCACGACGCGTTGCGCCCCTGGCTCAATAGTTGTGGCTCTTGCCACTTTTACCTTAGGGGAAATTCGCTCCACCTTTCCATCATTCTCGTCCTCTCCCGGGACGAGATTCCTCTTCCCTCTTCTCGTCGAGAACCGCCTAACTATCGGAACCTCGGAGAAATTCGCCAACTCAACCGTTTTCTTCCTTGGATAAATTGCTTCCACAAACCGGTCACAGTAGTCCGCGCCTAGAATTAGCGGGACGGCTAGTTTTTCGCATACAATAAACTCGGCTGCGGCCACAAATTTTCCAAGCCTCACAGGCATTCTAATTGTGCCGAGAGTCCGGAGTGGCCTATTGTTTGCGTCGCCAATGTCTTGGGTCGGTCCGTAGGACACTAGAGATTCCATTCCAGCTGGGAGTTCCGATTTTCGCACAAGGTTTGGTCCCGCGCCGGTGTCTAAAATAGACAACACCCGGCTCATCAATCCGACTGTTGGTCCAATTTCCGCGTACACTTTTTAGTTTTTTCGCGCAAGAACCAAAATCTTCTCGGGACATTCCCTTCGCTTAACCCTGTACCAGGGTCTTCGAACTTCTTCCAGCGGATGATCTCGGGCTCGGCTCAAAATTTTCTTGACTTGAGCTGGACCTTTGGGATTATCCACCAATCCAACAACCTCCTCCTTGAGGCCTGTCTTTTCCTTTAGAGACGGGGAACGGGGCTGAGCCCCGGGCACGGTACGTCGACCCTGTGCCTCTGGCGACCCATGCGAGATTCCCCTCTCTAGTTTTCCTGCCCCTGCGGGATCCTTCTCACATCCGACGACGCGGGCCCCGCGGTGGGCCCTCTGAAGGGTTGGTTCTACCTCGGCGTTGAAGCACTCGGCGTGCTCGCCGTCTGCGAATCGAAACAATTCTTGACCTTCAGGTAACTCATCGATGGTATCCCCAACCTCTCCATCGGAGACAACGCCTCATAATTTTCCAAAACTCGGTGCATTTCCCGGAGGCAAAGAATGCACGTTGGCGCGGCGTGCCCCTTTTCATAGCAATGATAGCACACCAGACCGTGCATCTTGACGGGATACGGCGTCCTAGGTCCTCCACGGGCCGGCGGCCTTCCTTGACGTTGCCGCCTTCCCATCCAGCCTGGCCTTCGAAACGTCGTACCCTTGTCTTCCATCGGGATGCTCGGCGCCGGCGTGTGGCCGCGCCCCCGAAACATCATCACGGGATCCGTGGGCTCTGAAAACGACTCCGTCGTGTATGCAGGCGTCGGTAAAGTTGACGACCCGCTGTCCCCGTAGTCCTCGTGTCCGTAGCCCTCCGATGGCTCAATGAACTCGCCTTCCGCTACTAACGCTCCTTTGTAGTGATTTTCGCTACTTCCATGCGCACCGCGCTCATCTGACGCTGAAATGGACTCGGCTCAATGGACGGCGGCGTGACTTGTGCGACCGGGATAAGAAGCCCTCCGCTTCTTACCCGCCCTAATTGTCGACGGCGTCTGAATCGTGACCTTCTTGGTCTTCTTGTCCTTAGCGCGGCTCGCCGAGCCATGCGCCTTCGCGTAATTAACTACTCTCAAAAACAAAACGTCCCGATTGTCTTGTCGGCATTGAGATACCATCGGCTTGATACTCGAATCGAGTCCTTCAATAAACATCGTCATTTGTTCTTCCATCGAATATACGTTTCCACATCGATTGCTTGCGTCCGTCAGACGGATATAAAATTCCATCTCGTCTTCAGACGGTCTTTGCTGAACCTCTCGCAATGCGAGCACAGCTTGACGGATCGCCTCGTCGGTTGCGAAACTCCTCAATAACCACTGTACGGCCTCCGGTCAAACGGATATCTTTCCGTGATGGGCCCCAGCCGTCTGAGACCCCGGAGTGTACTGTCTCAAGGCGATGCCGCTTAAAAATTCAGGCAACAGGCGGATCGCTTGCCCCTCGTTCATTTCTTGAGTATCGAACTCCTGAACTAATTTTTCCAAAAAATCCAACACAAAGACCCCGTCCTCACCTGTGAACGTGTTGTCCTTCTTCACATTAGGCGGAATATCTCTCCTGATTTTTCGCACGGCGGTCCGCCGGGAACTTGACAAATATGTCTGCGGGTTCCGCAAGCGGTACGTTTGGAACGAAAGTAACTTCTTGAAGAGGTAGTTGGTCGGATTCAGCTCCTCCAACTCCTCCCATCGCGGCCCGCGCCGCGTTGCAACATCTTCGGGCTCCGCGTCCTTGTCTCTCCGCGAGGCG
Organism: Chondrus crispus; assembly: GCF_000350225.1. NCBI lineage: Eukaryota > Rhodophyta > Florideophyceae > Gigartinales > Gigartinaceae > Chondrus > Chondrus crispus. The sequence goes on from NW_005179334.1 coordinate 128,022, forward strand.
GACGAAGTGACTCCACCTCGTCTGGAGGAAATTTTCTTGCTTGACGAAATTCGGTTTCCGTCTTCTGAACGGCGTTCGGAATCGCCCAAATGGTTCGACGAACCGCCGTTACCATCTTCGGAGGGACCAAGCGACTCCGACTGTGAGTCGCGGTTCTCCGGATCGTCACTACAGTGACCCTTGCTTGTACGTCGCTTTTCCTTCTTCGTGGGCTTCGACTTGGAACTCCGCTGCCGAGCGGGCTTGTCCTTCTTCGACCGACGGTCGCCCTCTCTACCCGAAGGGAGCGGCTCGTCGTCCGATCCTTGCGGAGCTTGATCCGCGGCCTGCTCAAGGTCCTTGAGACGTTGCGGGGCGCGATCGAATCGGTCATCGATGCTTTCTCTGAATTTTCCTAAGGACTCCAAGGCTTGATTCGCGTCGCGCCTCGCGTCCTTGACCAAAATTTTCAACGATGCTAGGACCTCCGGCTCCGGACCGTCGGTCGCCTCACCTCGCTCCTTCTCGACGAGATCCACTCGAGCCGACAGCTCTCCCAAAACGGTGTGGAACTCGGATGCTTGCAACTCCAGTTGCTTCCGGACGAGGGCTAATTCAGCCTCGAGATTTTTCGTCATCTCTTGGCGAATTTCCTCGCCCATCTTCTCGAACCTGTAGGATAGGTTATCCTTGTCGGTTTCAATCCCCGTCGGGGATTCTTGACCTTCGGGATCCGTGGCCGTATTGGCCTGGCTTCGGGTGCGAGGACCTCGCGGGATCCTCGACGCCCTTGCCGATCCGCTCTTACTCGCCCCGGGACCGACGTCTCCGGAGGCGCTTGTCGACATGGTTTGTTTCCAAAAACGAACCTAACTTAACACAAAGAAAAAAATAGAAAACGCCACGGCACCTGAATGAACTTACGTTGCAGATAAAACTCCTGTAGTCCGTTTGAGCTTACGCAGTTTCTAGGTCGAGTCTCCTGTACGCAATTCTAGGTCGGGAGACCACTTTTGTAGTGCGTCTCCAGACCTGGACTTTCGTAGGCAAAATTCTTGATCAGGTCTCCTGCACAGTAGACAAAATTCTAGGTCGGGAGACCACTTTTGTAGTGCAATGCGCCTGTTAGGCAGAAACCAAGGTCCGATGGTCCAACACAAACAACAGCAACAAAAACAACAACTGCCAACGGCACAGCGCTACGGAGTGTTCGAAGCTCCCTGTCCTCTTTAAGCGGGTTTGCGGCCCGCAGTAGCTCGGATCCCTGATAGGGGGGGGGCAAAGAGAAGGGCCCAGCCCGGGATCGGTAAATGGTGGTAGAGACTTGTAAAGGCAGCTGCTCGACGAGTTTGGAGGGGTGTTTAGGTAAACCTGGTCCGATGGGTCGTAAATCCAATGCTCGAAGAGCGCCTTGTACACCTTATACCCTTGATAAGGTCTTCGACGGGGACGTCGCAACGTAGCCCGTCGGGAAAGAAGAAAACGTAGCAGCGCTACACCGTCGTACTGCCCGATAGCAAAGTACCAACAACGGATCGGTCGCAACCAGATTCCGATGGAACCAACACCGAGAAAAGCACCACTGGTGCACCAACACAGAAGCCCAATGGCAAATGACGTCACGTTGCGGATCGCAATCCTACAAGGTGGGACCAACTCAAGATTAAGGGAAATTAGGATAGGGAAATAAAAGGAAAAGGGACCCCCGAGCGCTGAAGGATGCCGTAGGCTTAGGTAAAAGGGAGCGTCTTGGTAGGGACGGACCTCGACCCAGGGCGACATTCAACTCCGGCAACTCGGGTTACCTTTACTGACTTGGTCGTCAGAGGGCTAAGGTATATATCGCCCCGCCGGAGCCACTACAGTAGCTCTCGGCGCTAGATCCTAGATCTAATCTAATGTTAAATAACTAATATGCAACTAATTAAAATTAATAATTAAAATAATAAAGTGAAATGATTTCCACTTTTTCTTGTCATACCCCATCATTTTCATTTCTTTTCACCCCCCTTTTCAGGTGCGTATTGCAGTACACGGCTCCGAGTCGTCCCATGACACTCGTCCAAGAGACGTCCCAGCGCCCGTCGCGGTGTGGATCACGCGGAACCGCCGCAAAGGCCTCCGTGAAGCCGAGAGGTTCTCTCTCAACTTAATCGAGGAGAAACTCAACTCGCACACTACCAAGATACGCGAGATGTGGGACAGCCTTGTTGCTGGTAAGACCGCGGCTCAGGCGGAGGTACAGTCCCAACAGGGACGTGATCGCCTCGCCGCACTAGAAGGCGTGCCCACGCGAGCGTGGCAGAAGGACATCGGGTCCACCGTCTACAAGACGCTCCTTTCGCTACGGGAGGAAGTGGATCGCCTGAAGCAGGAAATCAACGTCCTCCGTCGGCGTAACCTCGCCCTGGAATCGGCGCAAACACGATCCGTCCTAGCTAGACAAGACGAGTCGACCGCGTCGAAACCAAGACCTAACCCGCAGTTACATGCGTTACAACCGTTGGACGAAAATCTACTGTTCGCCGACGTCACAAAATCGGCTCTCACGGCCGCCGGGATCCCGTTCCCCGATCCCCTGACGATGGAGGGACACCGAGATCCTATCCCGGACCTAGCGGTCGCCGGAGGCCCGTCGCCAAGATCGTCTCGCGACAAGAAGGTCAAGACCGAAGGCCGCCGTCACAAGTCCGGCCACGGAAGCCGACCTGAACCGGAGGATTTCTCTGGTTACTCGGGGGGATCTCCGCCCTCAGCTTCAGAATCCGAGTCCGATTCGGACTCCGAAGCCGAGGCATTCACGGTACCACAACCGACCTTCGGTCCTAAGGCGAAGGGTGTCAAGGTGTGAAAACCGACCAACCACCGCTTCCGAGGCGCGTGTAGTTATCGAGCTTACCGTCTCGTGAATACCGACCCCCACCGTCGATGCAAAGGTGTACGCCACGACGCGTAAGCGCGTGCAATATCTCCTCGTCGTAATGGGGGAGTACAAGTTTAACGGGTTCGACCCGATCAAAGTCATCAGCTTTTTGGCTAGATGTAAGGAGAATTTCGACAACGCCGAAATGTCGGAGGCAATGACTCTCATGGCCTTGCCGCATCTCCTCAACCCGCCGGCGAAGGAGGCGTATGAATCCCATCGGGAATATTTCCGACGCAATCAAGGGATTGCGTCGTGGCCAGCAGCAGTGAACTGGTTGCTTCGTACGTATGCTACGAATATTCAGATCGAGCAAGTGCTCTCTGTGGTCCGGGATTTACGCCAAAAACCTGGCGAAGTTGAGACCGAGTATGCGACTCGCATGTTAACCGCCCTCGCGCGATGTGGGGACATCCATTCCCCCTATGAACGCACTACCTTGTTCATAGAGGGCCTTCTTCCGGCGATCAAGCCGTTGGTGCTCCAAGCAAGGAAGAATCGCCCCCCGTCCTCATTCGAGGACACGGTGGCCGAAGCCGGCGCTCAAGGGGCGGCCTACCGCGCGCAGACGGCTGGCGGAAGAAGACGCGTCGACTTCGCGGAGCCCGCTGCCAAGCAAGTGTTGGCGATGGCAGACAGTGTGCCCTCATCGACAACCGCGGGTCTGACCCCGAGCTATCATACCGGCCTGGACGCCGAGAACTTCCTCGCCAATGACGAGCCATTCGCCGCCGCAGCTGGGTCACCGTCATTTCCCACCGAGGGATCCTCATTCAACGACAAGGATTCGTTGTTCTACGGAGAGCGGCGGCCTACAAGGACACCCCCCGGCTTCCGAGACCGCGCCAGAAGTCTCCAGGTTGGGCCGGTCGAGAGGGAACCCGGGACATGAAGACACCTTCCCCGCAAATCATCTGGTATACCTGCTACAAAGTCGGGGATCATATTAACCCCGACTGTAGCATGAAGGTGCGCGATGTGTCGCTCGTCCCTCATAATTTTGAGAAGCTCACGGCGGCACAGAAGGCCCGTGTTCCGGCAGACGCGTACTTGCGCGCTGTAGCCCTCCTCAGTTTCGAGGCGAACCGGCTGATCGCACCCGTCTTGCCGTCGAAGTCTCCCTCCGCTTCGGAGAAGTCAAGCCCCCTGAGCGGTAAGACCGCACCTCCGAAAAACTAGGAGACCCACAGCTGAAAATCGCTGACATTCCATCGCGGGACACCGCGTCACCTCCGCCCTCGAAGCCGGCGATCCGCGTCTTGGGGCGGAGACACGCTCGCCAAGCGAGCCCCTCCAACCCCGATCCGACGGGCATGGGGACGCTCCGCCGACCGTGGCGTCTTAACAACGGGAGGGGCTCCCCCGATGACAAGGCCGTCGAGCCATTTTGTACACTGTCTCGACGTAATTACAAGGTCTACGCCGACTTTGGGATCACCACCTCCATCATGGTGCGTCAACTCACCATCCTGGACACGGGTGCCCGCTCCAACTTTGTGCGTGCCGACACCCTGCACAAGGGATGGGAAGGCATAATCGAACCGGGGGAAGTCCCGACAATCGCCGACGCGAACGGGCGACCGTTACGAACAAGCGAGTCCATCACCCTCGTAGTTCGACTAGCAACTCGCACCATGAAATGCAAATTCATCGTGTGCGAGCGCCTGGCAGCCCCCGTCATCCTGCGCTGTGACTTTACCGGCAAGTTTGTCGAGGCCATCTATCCACGTCGGAAGGTGGTCGAGCTCGATGATGGGACGAAAGTCTTCATCGTGAGAAAACCGGCAACTCGTCGAGCCGAAGCACCTCCGCTTCCCTCCGAGCAGGAGTACGAAAACGACCCGGGTCGAGTCTCCCCCAAACTCAAGGTTTCTCGTCCGGTTATCATACAACCCGGGACGCAAGCCTGGGTGCATGTGACCAACGGTCGTACGGGTCTTTCCGTATTGGAACCCAACCCGCAGCTATATGCGAAATACCGCGTCTTCCTGTGGAATGGGGTCCCGCACATCACGGCACTTCGAGAGTTCAAGGTCTTGGTAGCCAACTTCGCCTCAGCCCCCAAGCGCCTCTCGAAGAACCAGGTGCTGGGGTGCGTTACCCCTCATCCGCGCGCCATGATACGCACCGTGATGCCTCTCGACGCCCTCCTAGCGGCGGAATTTACAGAAGGGGACAAGCCCCAATCTGAGAAGGGGGAGAAGCTCCCCTCGGATTCGTCGAAGGAAGAACCCCAAGAGATTGACTCTGTCTCCCTCCAACATCTGCCGTCGCATGTCCTCACGCGAGTACGTGACATGCTTACGCCATACTCCCGTATGTGGAGTGGCGATCTCGGGGAAGTCCGAGCTATGCAGCACCGGATCGAACTCAACCCCGGCTCGAAACCGTTTCGATGTCAGCCATATCGAGCTGGACCCCGGTCTCGACAAGCCGAACAAGACGCCGTGGATGGGATGATCTCAAGCGGGGTCATCTCCCGATCACAATCAGAGTGGGCATTCCCGGTGGTTCTCATCCCCAAACCGGATGGATCCCTCTGTTTCTGCGTCGATTACAGACGTTTGAACGCGATGACAGTACGGGACACTTACCCGATTCCTCCCATGGACGAGTGTCTGGACTCGCTCGGCGAAGTGAACGTGTTCACAACTCTAGATTGTAACTCGAGTTATTGGCAAATCCCCGTTGCGGAAGAAGACCGTCCGAAAACCACGTTCACGTGTCATGCCGGTACTTATCAATTTAACCGAGTGCCGTTCCGGCTAATGAACGCGCCCGCCACATTCCAACGGATGTTGGACATTCTCCTCTCCAGATACTGATGGAAGAGCTGCCTCATCTATCTAGATGACATTATCATATTCTCGAAGGATTATGAAACTCATCTCAAGGATGTCAAGGTTATTCTCACTGCGTTACAACAAGAGGGGTTGTCACTGAAATTGAACAAGTGTAAATTCTTTCAGGACTCCGTGGAGTACCTAGGCCACATCATTCGACCCGGGGAACTTCATGTACACCCGAAGAATGTCTCGGCTTTGGCCGAGGCCAAGCCACCACGAACCCAGACCGAGCTCCGCTCGTTTCTGGGTATGTGTAACGTGTACCGACGTTTCGTCGACCACTTCGCCAAGATTGCGGCGCCGTTGACTTCCATGCTCAAGAAGGGAAAACCCGATCGGCTCCCCGAACTGGACGAAGACCGTAGGTCGGCCTTCGAAGCTCTGAAGACGTGCCTGATCACTCCGCCGATCTTGCGACTACCGCGGCTGGGGCTACCGTATTCCCTCGACACGGATGCATCCGACGCCCAACTCGGTTGCACGTTATTACAGCAACACGAGGATGGTAACAGATACCCTGTCGGGTTCTGGTCGCAAACGCTCTCGTCGGCAGAAAGGAATTACTCCACGACGGAGAAAGAATGTTTGGCCATTGTGTGGGCCATTCAGACGCTGCGTCCTTACTTGGAACGCGAGCAATTCACGGTCAACACCGCCCACCATTCCCTTCGCTCGTTAATGAATCTCTCCGACGCAAGCGGGCGTCTAGAGCGGTGGCGCTTACGCCTAGCCGAGTTTGACTTCGACGTCACGTACGTGAAGGGCATCAAGAATTGTCTCGCCGACGCCCTCAGTCGAATACCGTCTACAGGGGGCACAACCGTCCCCATCGACGAAGAAATACCGTGCTTCTCCGTGTTGGAGTTTCACGAAGACAAGCCGGAAGTGGAATCCGAGGAGTGGAACGACGACATTCACGACGGATGCCTCGCCCTCGCCCCTCCGGCTTCCAAGGCTGCAATTACACACGACGAGATTGTACTCGCTCAACACTCCGACGCGTTCTGTGAGGAGATCGCTTCCCATCTTAAGGCAGGGGAGGGTGTGGCCCAAATTCGGCTCTCCAAGTTCTTCATGAACAAAGAAGGGGTACTTTGTCGGAAAGCGCTCCTTGACGGTGTTGAGCAAATCGTCGTACCAACCACTCTGCGCGAGCGAGTGTTGTATATGGCGCATTACCCCGCCGCCTCGGGACACCCCGGAGGCAGGCGTCTGTTCTACACATTAAGACAACGGTACTACTGGCCGAGTATGTCCGTCGATGCATACGCCACAGTCAGAAGGTGCTCCGACTGTGCGAAAGCGCGCATTAAATTGCGTAAACACAACGCGAAGTTGAAAACGTTCCCTCCGATGGGACCCTCGGAGTTTATCGCCATTGACATCCTAGGCGAACTCCCCAGAACACCAAGAGGCAATCGATACCTCTTGGTAATATCTGATCGTTACTCAAAGCTGACCCGAACGGTACCGCTTAAAAGAATTACCGCCGAGACCGTTGCTCAGGCGTTCGTCACACACTGGGTCTTCGTATACGGAGCCCCATTGAAGCTACTCTCCGGCAATGGGAGCCAATTCACGTCAAGGTTCTTCCTTGCCGTGTACAAAATCCTTCGCGTCGAAAGCGTGTCTACCACAGCTTATCACCCACAAGCTAATGGACAAGTGGAGAGGTTCAACCGCACCCTGGTGTCCTCCTTACGGCACTACCTAGCCGACAACCAACGCCATTGGGACCAGTTCACGGACGCGCTAACCTACGGTTACAATTGCACCGTGAATCGCATGATCGGTATGAAGCCGTTTGATCTTGTGTTGTCCCGGACACCGTCGCCGTTTTCCATCCAACAGACCCCTACACTGGAACAGGATGTCTCGCGGACGCAATATAAGCTCCGTTTCTTAACGTGGTTACGCGGGCTAATGTCAACAGCCTGCGACACGCTGCTCGCCGGTCAAGACCGCTATAAACGCGATTTCGACAAGCGATTGCGGACGCCGACACCGCACTACGCAATAGGTGATCAAGTCCTCATCGAGCGAGAGACATCCCTGCGAGTGGATGAGAAGACGGATAAGGACCGGGTCAATAAGAAGTTAGCCCCTCGGACGGAAGGGCCATTCCCAGTGGTGGCCCTAGACGGGGATACGGTGACCATTGTCGGGACTACAGGCCTGAAGGACCGAGTCTCGGGAGACCGCATTGTGAAAGCCCCTAACCTCCGGACCGAGCTCATGGACCTAACACCCTCTGCGGTGACTCCCCCGTCGACGCTGAGACGGAACCTACGCCCCCTACGGCGAGCGAAAGTGACGCCGCTACTTCTCTTCCCATCGGGGTCACGACCCCTCCGAGAGAGGACAAGTTCGACCTGGACAAGTTCGACCCAGATGAACCAGGGATCAACCCCCCAGCGCCACCTGACACGGACGATCGCCCTACTCGCGATTTGAACGAGATCGAGAACGCGGCGCGCAACGCGACAGTAACCCGACCGTCGGGGTCAAAAGTCGTTACCTGGAATGCCGGGAGTGCCCCTACCTCGGGATTAATAGACGCCCTCCGAGGCAACTCGCACCCCCGGATCATATTCAAATTGACTCCGAGTTCTGGCTCTACGGGTGGACCAACCGGGACCCCGACGCCACCTCCTCTTCCCAGGCTACGGCCTCGCGACCAACGTACCGGGAAGTCGAGACCGAAATCACCACGCCCTCGACAAGCGGACCCCGCCCCGAGAGGCGACAAGCCGCCGAGCGCGCGAATAAGTACCCTCACCGCAAAGTACCGTGACACGTGGAGACGGGAGCCCGAAAAAAATCAAAAGAAAATCCGCTCGTCCGAGACCTCCGCACCGGTGGTGGTCACGGACCTCACGTGCGGCCCCACGGAAACGCCACCGAGTACAAGAGAGACCGCCAGGGAGCACATCGTGAACTTAGCGTCTATGTGTACCTTCGGTTGCCCTCCCCTCATTGTCTCGGTACGTCCTCCTCCCCCGTCACTCGCGGTTGAGACCTCACCTCAACGCGCGCCAAGCACGCCCTCTGAGGCGACGAAACGGCCCCTCCTGACGGACGAGGACCCCAAAACCTACGTGGTCGAGGCCCTCACTGGGCATAAACCGGGAACGGACGGAATGCCACTTTTCCGAGTCCGGTGGTATGGGTATACTGCCGCCGACGACACCTGGGAGCCCGCGAACTACATCGACTACAATACCGTCTTGCGGTTCTGTAGACGCAAACGTCTCCCCACACCAAACCCCCAGCTCTGGTCTACCCCCGGTAGCGTCGGGGTCGACAACTAAACATTCCCCCCGCCGCCCCGCGACGTGGGTCGTCAGTGTCCCTCAGGATGACACACCGAAGGACGGTCCGATAATTAGACTGACCTTCCCACCTCGCGTCATGCCGCGTACTGTCCAAACCCTCGAGGGGGAGCTTCACGATAGGGCCACCTAACATTCCTCGATCCTCAGCTCCAAGCTGTGCGACCCCCTACAAGGGGAAGAATTCACTGAACTACGTGGATGACACGCCCTCTCGAGAGACGCGACGTACTGCCTCGCGACCGCACGGTCTCCTCGTGGCACGGTACACTGTCCGCGATATCGGCTCTGGCCGAGCGCTCAGGCTGGGAAAAGCCCTTCAACTCCAGAGGTCGTGAAAGGACCGCGAAGGGTCGGGAAATGCATACTCTAGAGGGGGACGAAAAATCAGCAGACCGGGGGTCGACTGGCGCTTGCGGCGCAAGCGCTACTTCCGCAACGAGATTAGAGCTTACCAACGAGTCAAGGATGACCTACATGGAAAGAAGGGAGACGACGCATTGTTGATCGCGCTGTCTTATAAAGGAAAAGACAAAAACGTTGACAGACGCATGAAGATCCTTACACCAGACGGGTCTCCTGATGAAGAGCCAGGTGTACCGATGCAAGAGAGAGTGCGAAGGGAGTCAGACTTCGTGAATGACTTCCGATGGAGTCAGGTCGTGAGGTCTTGGATTGCTATGCCCAGAACACAAGGAAAGAGCCACGTCTACCTATGGATCGACCGGCTTGTAATGATGGCTGTCGAGAAAGAGGAGATAAGTCCCTTGTAGGGCCTGTTGCTCTGGGAGGAATTTAGACTACGGCCATCTGCACTTTTTCCAGTTGTTCGTGTATACAGCGACGTAGACAGGTATTATGGAACAGATTTCGGGAGAAAATTGGAGACAGTTCTCAGAGTGGCTGGCAGAGGCCTCTGGGTCGACGATGACATTCTCCGAAGGTATGACAGAACAATTTTCTATATCCCCTCTGTTTATGAACGGCTTGCGGAGGGGGTAAGTTGTATTGGGGCAAGGGACTATTTGTGAGGTCAACGACTCTTGGTTTGGCGACGTACCCGCGCCTCAGATAGCCCTGTCGCCGCGAACGTCTCCCACTGGGTACACTTAGAGTCCTCAGGAGGAGGCACGGCGGACTGGACGGGCAAGTATGAATGACTCAGACTATCGCCGCGCTGGTCCCGGGCGTCGCTCGACTCGCCGTGCGCGCTGGCCACCATTGAGGCTGCCACGCTGTCTCACGCGGACGTCCTCGTCACCACGACTCGATCCCGCCCGGCATGCCCATCGCCGCGCTCGTTGCCCCAACAAGTGATCCCCACGCGCCGTCGGGCGACAGAACGCGCCTCGGTATGGCGATCGAGAGGAGAAGAGGTCCCGCTTTACTGACTACCCTAACCCACCTTCTCGGTGCCGACATGCGCGTCTCGCGCTACCACGGGGTGCCCCCTATGAGGGCGCACACCCGACTTACCCCGATTATTCATAATCGACGAGGTCTTCCTCGACACCTGCCACCGGCGCAGCCGGGGCATCCGAAGGGACCGACCCCCCGTCGGAGTCAACCGGGTGACCTGCAGTCGCCGTCGCTACAGGAGTCTCCGCCACGGTCGGCGCCGCCTCCACGTTTGATACCTCCACTACCATCGGGGTGTACGTTACGGGCGCAGTGCCACCCGCGTCTGCCGCCGCCTTAAGGCGTTTCACACCCGCCACAAATTCGGCGTTCTTCACCAACTTCGGCATGTCGTCCTCTGAGACGCCCAATTTGGCAAACACTCTACGCCGCGCCACCGACGACGCATCCGGCGACCTAGGCTCGCTGCTAGGTATCTCCGCGGGGCCTCCCCCGACAGTCAGCGGCGGTTTAATAGCTGGTGCCACCGGCTCCGCCTGGCCGGGCATCAGCTCGGGCTGTAGACTTTTAAAAGTCACCGGATCAAACCGGATCCAATTTCCGGACCCCGGCCCTCCGACGTCCTCGCGCCTCCCCGGCGATGCATTCGCCCGATCCGTACGGTCGTAATGATGCCCTTGATCGTACGGTACGCGCGGCCAATCCACTTTGTCGTGGATTTCTAACAGCGCATTTAGCTGATCGGACACCCATGCTCCGCCCAGTACATTATCCAAGTTCAACTTGCGCAACCATTTTGTGATCATGGTCGGTAACACATATAGGCGTCCATGGACGGATGACCATATGAACCGTTTCGCAACAATGGCGATCCACTTGCTAAGGAAAATCATCCAGCGGGGCGAACGCGGCGAGTCATTGAGACTCAAGCCGAAATACACCAAGCAAGGTGGAATCTCCGCAAGGAAGTCCGCAGCGATTTCGTACTGCGAAACCACGGCGGTATCTGCGGATACCGCTCGTATCGGGATCGAGGCTGGAAAGTCGTCGCCTCGATCCACTCGTACGCCACGAAAATTCCAAGGGCGTTTCTCATCCGTCGCTCAAACTTGAGCTTGTCGTAATAACCCGGGTTGCTTTCCCGTTCTACATATTCCTCGAAGCGCGAGGGGAGAATTGGCTTGTTCCATGACAAGTAGTCAACAGCTGGCTCCTCGATACGCTCTGGCAAGTTGTCCAACACACGCGTTAAATTGGCGACGTACCCCCGATCCTCCCTCTCAGGGCGGTATGCCCATGTGTCGAAGTCCCACTCGACAGGTATCGGGCGGCTACACGGCGTTCTCGCCAGCCGACGCTCCAACGCCGCTATGTACTTTTGGCGTCGAACCCGCCCATCGCGGCGATACTTTGGCCACACGTGTTCCTCCTCCACCGCGAGGCGGAAGGAAAAATCACGAGACCATACAGCGCGTAAGCTGAGACTCCTGGGAAGAGCCCCTGTCACGTCCGCATACGCCCGGATCAGGGGGCTGTCCCGTAATCCCGCTGCATTTAGGAAGGGCGCACGTTCGAACAGTAGCGGGGCGTTCGCCAGCGTCCCACCCCGCAATTTGCGTGGTGCTGGCCACTCGTTCCAGCCCTCGTCTCCTGTCCTCTCCGGTTCTCCATACGGATTATGGAACCGTTCCATCGCTCGTCGCACAGGACAACGAAACGCGTCTCCCGACTGACCGAAGCGCTTGCCGATCGCCGCTGGAGTGGCGTCGTGGAACCCGAGGCGACACACGAAGGAAAGGAAGGGGCTCGAAGAGGGAAAGGAAGGGGCTCGAAGAGTGTAAGAAAAGGGGAAGGCGAAACGACAGGGAAGCTCCAGAGCAGGGTCGGTTTGGAACTTCAAGCCCGCAGAAAAAAAAGGAAGATAGGGCAAAACGGACCGACTCTACGTCGCTCGCGGGTCCACTTCGTCGCACACGTCCCCTCTCCTCCTACCGCGGTTGCCACGTCGGTGCCGCTGCCTCAGTTGGCGGGTATTTCTACCCTACATACACGCGAGGACGCGTGTTTTTCTAAGAAGGGGGATCTGTAGTGCACTGTACTCGGCAACGGGACAGCTGTCCTCATCTCGCCAAATTCGCGCTCGCCGCCGCCACGTGTACCACGGGTACCCGTGGACTTCCCTGCCGCTCTACCGGACCCTCCGTGGACACGTGTAATCCCTCCGCAACCCCTAGGGCGTATGGGGACTGTACTTGGTCCCCTCGGGGCTACACCCGGTATTTCCCAGTTATTCCAATTTACAGTATAATTTAGCTTCGCCATTACAGCGACGGGGGACTATATAGTCAACCCAATAATCAAAGTAAAGAGGCACGAAGCCTCGGGTCTTTTACCTTGGTTTCTGGATTCCAGGTTGTAGCCTCGACTCGGTACTGGCTCGCCCATACCGACCGAGCCATCTACACCTCTGGAATCCTAACGGCCTTCCACGCGCGCGTCGACCCTACCGCGCGAGCGCTACGTTAACTACTGTGCTGTCCGTTCTGGTAGTTCTGTTTTTCCTTTAATTCTTCCTCTTTATTGCTGACTACGTTGCTACTTCCCTACCGCGCAAGCCGCGCCCGGATCCCGGTTCCGGTCATCCACCGGGTGGTCTCTCGAATTCCCTTTCGCGTTCGAACGCGCGTCGCTCTGCCTACAGCCGCCACACGTGGCTGTAGTGCACGACAGTTCGCCAACAAATCAGAATCAAAGCGCCGTTTTCCAAGCAGCGTTCTGTGCGAAAAGTAAGGCCATCGAGCGAGCAGCCACTAAAGAGCGAAAGTAACAGAAGAAGAGAGCAAGGGAAGAGGCTAAAAAAAAAGTGACGGATATCGTCTGAGAGGCAGGTCGGCAGGCATCTGGAAATGTACTGGGGGGAGGAAGACGTGAGGGTAGGGCATGGAAGAGGCGCCGCAAATCTTCAGCAGCTGTAGAAGTGGCTGCAGTGATCGGTAACGAGTTGATTTTGATTGCATCTTCTCTGGCGTTCTTCAAAATGTCTCTCCTAAAATAACCCAACCTTGGAAAATGGTCGGGTTTGCACAGGGTACTGTATCTTCGAAGGTAGTAAAGATCAGGATATTACTATGTAATTAAATTTTGATATAATTCGACTCCAAATATTACTCTGAATCTGTCGGAAAAAAGGAAAGAAGAGGGGGATCAAATAAAGGTTAACCGGCAGGACCGGGCGAATGAGGGGAATCGCCCTTTTTATTTTCGTGGCTTCGTTTTTGTTTTTCGCTTGTCTTAGCAGCTAGTCTGCCCCGACTCCCTCTGTACTTATACTACTACCGTCCTCCTTGATTCCCTCTCCATGTAATGTTTTGCACTATAACAAAAATCCATGTAGGAGAGGATGCACTCTCCTTTGACACCTGAAATTATTAAATGCTACCGTTTAGTGCATTTTAATAATTTCGTTGAAATGCATTTATTTTCTACAGTAAAACGTCACCGTCAAATGCTTATTTCCCACAGAATCGCATGGTTGCTTAGATCTGTTCATTCCGATGATATTACTGTTTTAAAATTAAGTTTTTGCTATCTGTCCGAATTTTCCCTTCTGTGGAAAGTACAGACTCTGTATCTACCTACTCTCTGTACTACAGAGAGTAGTGAGTGATATTTTTACACTCTTCGGAGAGAGAGAGAACACACGCTGTCAGCAGCTGTCAGCAATGTCTGGCATCCTCCTCTGATTTAGTCCTTCCCTGATGTAATCCTTCCTCGCTGTCCCTGCTGTAATCTCCATGATCCAATCTAGAGAACCAATTTCTCGACTGCAACACTTCGGTTTCTGTCTTTGTCATGATTCCCATCGCACAGCTCACACACCTGTGACACGCACACACGTATCCCAGAAGGCAGCTACCCACACAGCGCCGCCGTCCCCGGCGCCACTTCCCGTTTACCCCTGTGCGCCAAATAGGGAGAACTTCAGATTTTGAGATTATCAAAATTTGACCCGCGTCCCGCCAGAGTAACTCACTTGTGCAACTGACGACCGCTGATAGAACCGCCTGATCTCGCCGATTCTTTTGATACCATTCTCAAAGTCATACGACGTCTAGTTCTTGTTTTATCTCTACTGTAGTAAAAAAGGGAGAACATTGTGGAGAACGTCTCCTTATTGTTCTCCTCATGATTAATTTGTTCTCGTCATGGTTAATTTGTTCTCCTCCTGGGAGAACATCTTTTTGCGAGGAGAACTTCTCTCCCGTGAAGTGAACAATCGTTGTAAAATTGAACGTTGCTCCTGATTCGAAAGAGAATGTCTCCATGTCGATTTGCAACTCCCCATCCTGAGTGGCCAATTTTTGAAAGGGCGTCAAGAAGGCATTTTAGTTGACCAACATGCCTGATTTATCGCATCGACTTCCTAGCTTTGTTATTCAACCTACATATTTCTACCGCAGGAATGACAGATTTTTGCATCTTTCTCTTCGAATGCCACGCACCCCAACAGTTCTTACATATAGGTTGTTTGGAAGTGCCACACCATTGTACCTCTTTTGCACCACCCTTCTTTTGAAATTTTCTCCCTCTGTAGGTGACCGAATGATTATAAGAGCAAAGGCTACAATATGTAGCCTTTGCTTTCACTCTCTCATGTGATTCAGGATTGTTCAGCCGTCTGGCGGCATCTTCAGCGATTATATTTCTCTACCACGTTTGTGTAATACATCGGAGTTACTTTGCGTTGGTTAGTGGACTAAGATGGCAAGTTCCGGGATACGTTACTTGTTTGGAAGCTGTGCATGTGGTCCGAGACAGACGATTTCTGTGTTCTTTGTACATACTCCCGAGCCAACTCTCTTGCGAAAGCACCAAAACTTTCGCAACTCGTCACTTGATGCCGTAAGTTTTTGTACGTTTGGAAAGTGCAACGCTCTCGACTCATACCGGGGAGCACTTCTCGTTGCCGAGCAATGGATAATCTATGAGCGATTGCTGCATTGCCCACCTGTGAACTGATGAGGCGGCCAATAATGCTCACTATAGGGTTCTCGCTCGTATTTGTATAGGCAAGAGTCTTCAATGCCCTACTGAATTTGTCAACTCCACCTTTTAAGGTGTCCCAGTACACCAAAAGAGTTGGTCTGGTCATGCGACTAGGTGGCAGTGGACCGTTCTTTTGTACCAGATTTCTGTACGCTTGACTCAAATTGTAGAAAGAAGCTAGTGAATGAAGATCCGCCGCAAATGTGTCCTCGAGTAAAGCATCGTACCGGTTCGGTATGCCAGATGCGTCTCCTCCAATCCAATTAAATGTTGCAACACGAATGCAATCCAGGACAAACATGTAATGATTGCGTAGACACTCACTAAACTCCAACATAACAGCGTATATTATTTCTCCCACTCCGTTACGGCTTCCTTTTGCCACAATAAATAACAGACGGCTTAACCCAAGTACAACGGCATGGTGAATGCATTGAAAGCGGTACTCATGCGTAATTACTAATTTTTAAATTGCTTGTCTGCAAGCTCTGAACTTCCAATTCCACTCACTTTTGACAGTGGACCATACTTGTCTCTAAGCGCCTTGGCATTGTCAATTGTGGCTGGAGATGCCATAGTTTTAACCTCGATGGCAGCACATGAATATATGTCACCTGTACTGTACTACCCCAATAAACCATCTGGACTGTCTGCCAACATTGGGGCAGTTTTAGAGGCAACAAGCCCAACACAGCGTATATAATCAGCTCTATACTTTTCGAGCATTGGTTCATGGGTGTTCATTGAAAATATGCATGCATTCTCCCCCACCATGCGCTCCTGCATAAATTGTGGAATAGCCCTAAGTACCTCGACCTCATTTAGCGTCCTCTCCTTCATACCGGCCGTTGCAACGAGGAGTTTTATTGCCCATGCACTTAGAGATGCTTTGTATAAAGCACAAATTACTTCACAAGACGCATTCCGCTCTCTTATTTCATCACTTACAGTCTCTGATATAGGAGGGCACAAGACCAGCTCTCCATTGCTTACTAAAAGCTGTATCCGCATGACCCTTTCAATAAGCTCATGTTTTCGTTTAAAAGCCCTTTCGCGTTTACCGACTGCAGCCGGCAAGGACAAAGTTTCATCCTTACGCATATGTGACAGTGTTTCTGTCGTAGTTCGCATAAAGCTGTTCACGGCGCTTGCTGTGACGTCTCGGGATGCTTCCCTTTCAGTGATTCCCACTGTACTTATGACAGTTTTCCATCGCTCTTTGAGAATTAGAAGTACGTCTTCTGTCCGGTCTGGCATAGCAGAGGTATCAGGCTGTAGCCGGACACCTTTTAGAGAGTTAGAAAGTCCAGTAAGGTGCACAATTGTGTTCCTACATATGGCCGAAAAGAACACGCCTACTGTTCTTTACGTGAACATAAAAGCCCGCGCCAAGAACCAGCCAGGGTCTTCTGCTTGACAAATGGTTAGCTGACGCACTTTGCTCAATACTTGTAGTACTGTCAGGCTGGAAATCATGTACTATGACACTGAAACGCGTAAATTGTAGATACTTCCAGCATTTTATCCGGTATCAGTGCGCCTGTCGTAAATGACCTGCACCTCCTCAATCTGTTGGGAGGTGAAAGAATTACGGTGGCTCTTCTTTGGAATGACACAGAATTTGTGCGCACCGAACCTGCTCTCGTCATTACTATAGACAGCCGCAATTCTGCCAGAAAAGCTTTCTCTGTACACAGAAGCCTGCAGTGCCCTTCCTGTTCTCTTAGATGGGGGTTTCGCTGCACTGTAAATTGCTCTGCAGCCTTTCTCCGATATGACCATCCTTTTATGGCGCTTCCTTATTGCGCCATACCCAAAAACAAATGGGAAGCTCAGCGAGCGTTTATGGGTCCCTATGCATGATGCACCAAGGGTCTCGTTCAAAAAACTTATGGTGGCGACCTCATTGTAGCCTCTGTCAGCAGCAAATAAAGAATCCACCATAGGTCGGAGGGAACCAAGAATTGGAAAGCCCTGAATAAGCATCGCTAGACGCTGCCAAACGTCTATTATTTTCTCATTAGATCTAGTGTAGTGACTTGCCAGTACAGCGTGTGTCAACGCCGAGCAGGCAGCGTTGTTAACAGGCCCCAGAGACCTTTTCGGATTGTTGACTTGGGACAAATTCGTCAAATGTACAACAGACCTGGAGCTGAGTCTGTTATGGCCATCATCGACTGAGTATATAGTCACTCCCTCAATGCTGACCAAAGCTCTATTGACGGCTGCAAACTCAGCTTCCAGTTCTGTTATAAGGGCATTTCCCTTTGAAGGCTAATTCAACCAACCGTTCCTTGTTTGCTCCACTCTACTGCGATAAGACTTAGAGCAGTTAAGGGAGCTCTAAATCTCCTTGTATCGGTCACCAGAAATGCCTATCTGGAAAAGAATGCCTTGTTCTCGTTTTTAGTCATAGTGCTCACACACGTCCCATTAGAAGCGGCTAACACATGCAAAATAATTATGCTTTTCAGTTCTGCAATGGAACATACTTTCCGGTTTCTGGAGCGCAATACTGAGTTGATGTTGGCGCGAAGCTTTTCCAAGATGGAAAAAGGAAGAAATATCTCAAAAGCAGAAAAGCGAGATAGAGAAGCAGTAAGTTCGACGTCTTCATGTTTTTCAGCCATTGCCAGAACACGATCCAAAATAAGATTACACTCTTTGACATATACCGGGTAGAGTTCGCGGTCTACACTGTCGACTTCTAGTACGAAAGGGCGGAAAGGTGATGCATATGCCCAGTCTCAAAGACCGCCGCATGTTCCAGTCCGCAATGTGCTTCCTTGACCGATTTCTAGCATGCTTATACCCTCGCCTAATTCAGTATTTTCGGCCTCGATTGGATTCTCAAGTCCACAATCTGCAGTCGCCATAAACTCATTCATGTAGTCGGTGAAAAGTAGGGAGTCATAATCCTCCATCATAACTTCTGTGCGCTCCAAATCGTCAAACTTCCGCTTTTCGGAGTTCTCTACTGTCCTTGTGTTAAGAAATATAAACTCTGCTTCTGGGATCGCACTATCGTGCCCAGTGTGAAAAGAATCCTCGGAAGAGGACTGCATATTGTCATCACGAGAAAGTTCCTAAGAGAAAAGAAGGTCAGAAGGATAGTGTATTGTCCATCGTTGGATCTAGGCGTCTATCAGAATCCTCAAACTCAACAATGCAGCACTTTAACTCCGTTTCATGTAAGTTTTGCACACTGTGTCATGGCGTGATGGCGGTTTCGAGGCAGGAAGTTCAAATTCTGGCTCAGACTGGCATGGGTGCGCCAATGGCACGAATGTATCACTGTTGGATTCTGATCGTTGAGGAGAGCGTTGCGGGGAACCATGTGGTTGAGGGGGGTTTGAAACGCGAGAGCGTCAAGACTGTCGTCTGCCGTGACAGATATGACGCTCTGCGGACGGGGCTGCGACATGACGAGCGCTAGATCGCGATGTGGAAGGATATACGAGGGAGGAAGAGGGATCGCCGTGGGGAGATTCTCTTGCTGGAGGAGAACTTCTCCACTTGTGGGGAGAACGTTCTCTCAAAATGTTCTCCTGCGACTGTCAGGAGAATGTAGATTCTCCTGAAAAAAAATTAAAGTTTACTTCCCTGAGTAGAACAAATTTGATCACTTCAGCCGCACAGGGTTAGTACACCGTGAACATTATTTAGTCCGGGGGAAAAATTAGTGCGGGAACTGAATTAGTGGAGCCTCCACTATTTTCGTTCTGAGCCTTTCGGTCAAGAACAAAATAATAGAGACTGCTCTAATTAATGGCCGCACATAAATTACTGTCGCTCAGAACACATATGTTATAATAAATTTGAGACCCTACTGAATTAATCTGAGCAGCTGTTCCATTTTCCTCCCCTATATCATCTGCAACGTCCTCGGCGCTGTCATCGCCATCCGCATTGGGGTCGTTTCCCTCAAAATATTCGCCATGCCGGGCAACTATGTTCTGCAGATGCGGAAACAATTGTTTCTCATGCCACTGCCCATTTAAATCAAGCGACAAACCACATCTTATCATGGCTTTCCTCGCGTACCGGATCCGGTTTTTGTCCATCATATTATTAACCTTGCGAACCACGCGAGCCGCGAGACGAAGAAAAAAGTTTTTTCCAGGGTTAGGTAATTTTCCAGACTCTAACGTTCCTTCCTTCCATGCTTGACTTCCCAAAAGCTGGACCTTTTTCTCATCCCAAAGTGCCCGCCATCTCTGCTTAATTTTCTGAATTATGAAGTTATCTGCGGGTTGACACAAATGTGTCGAGTTTGCAGGCAAAAAATGGAGCCTTGAATTAATGGCATTAAGTTTCTCCATCTGCTCAAAATTTGAGTTATGACCTGAGCAATTATCCAAAAAAATTGTGCGCTGCCTCCCGTATGTGTCCCGTTTTACGGCACGGGGCTCAGTCAGCCACTGCACAAAGACCTGCTGATCCATCCATCCCTTTGGGCTTGTACGATATGATACCCCCGGTACGTCATCCGGCACACCCCTTATTGGGTAACTTCTCGTCGCATTTTGGAACATCATAAACGGAGCTTCTATTGACGCATTCCTCCCGCCAGTAATCCTTACCACCATAGTCATACCGACCCCTCCAGATGACACATCTGCATACCTCACGTCCTGTGTACCAATCACACTCAAAGTTTTCCCATCATCCATATTGACCACAAAATGGGTCTCGTCCATAATCTCCAGCATATCCTCCTCCAACGACCCGTTTCTGAACCCCCGACAAACCTGTCCAAGGTGGTAGGCTACTTCGCGCTCAATGAGCATTTCCTTAACTGGGCTCACCAAAAGCTTTCCACATTGCCTCCTGCTGATGATCTCAAAGCGATCCATAAAACTCTGAACCCATCGCTTTGTAATTTTACAGACCAAATCTGATGCGACCGTACCCACAAAGTCAACACCATATTCCCCGTCTGGGTCTCGAATTATTCGCTTGCAGAGAGCTCCATTTATACCAGCATTAAACTTTAAGCCGGCTTTAGAAAGGCGTTCAAACTCTTTCATGAGTACAACTTGTACATTGCGAGCCCATGCCTCTTGCTTTCTGCCTCTCCCCTTAGAGGCCTTGACGCGCACAACCTTTCGTCCACCTGTCGGTCTACCCCCCGCAACACGTCGCCGCTTCACGCGATGGCTTACTACACGAACCTCTTCGTCAGCACTCGAAAAAATGTTACTCCTCGCTTTAAACCAACGAGAAGCTTTCGAAAAGTTGGCCTTTTCTTTCCCCCGAAAAAGCGAGGGGAACTTTTTGATAGCTTTAGTGGCTATCAGCTTCCCGGAACCACTGGCTTCGTCCTCAGCCACCATCCACCGAACAACATGAACACGCTCTTGAATAGTGGATACTTGCTGTAGGCTTCTTTTTCTGTTTCCTTTGGGGCATGGCTGTGCAGAAGCAGCTTCAGGGACAGACGGTTGAGGAGTAAAAAGGGAGGAGGATGACGAGGAATCGTAGTCGAGATGAAGGCTGGTGTTGCTATTGTGCGATGATTGAGCGTTTTGGATGGCTGCGACAATCGGAGAAGGGGAAGGGACATTCATGGTGAAGATAAGTTGGTTGAGGTGATGGATACAGTGCTTCATGAACTGTTTGCTTTAATACACATGCCAAGCGGATGGCATAGCTGCTTAGAATTAACATAGTTTGAAACTGGATGCATTGTTGCTTTCAGAGTGTTTCGCAACGTTACCAGAGTTTTGTATACCGTTGACTACAAACGGTTAACGTTGTGCAGAGGCGGGGACGTTTTTTGGTAACGGGTCGACCTGGAGCCGCAACTGACCATTTTGTGCTGTAAAAATCGGCACTATTTTTTCCAATTTCTGTCAATCAGGCTTTTACTAATTTATGTGGGTTCCTGAATAGTGCGGATACGGAAATAGTGGGGGCCGTGCTAATTTGTGTTCACGAGGCTCAGATAGGACCCTAAAAATTAGTGGGGGCCGGACTAATTGACGTTCACGGGTGTAGTGCGCGGACCCTCAGCCTCAGTAGACTCGGCCATCGTGCCCTTCACCACAGTCTTGAAAGAGCCGTCTCTCCTGTCCAACTATTCTCTACGCATCCCGGACCACATCAAGGCGGCATGCCGGTCCCATGATGAACCCCGTCGGGGCTATGGCAGACCACCTCAATGATCTCATTACTGCTTCCAAATCCGCAACTGAACCAACTTTCGCTTGACGCGTCTCTACGCCTTTTTCAGTTCAACACCTTGCGCGTCACACCAGAACCATCAACAAGCTAATTGGTCCCTTCTTTAAGGCAGGGCTCATCTGGAAAACCGCAGCGCCATCCTTTTTTAAATTTTTGTAGTTCAGATGTTAGGAAGTCCACCGACTTTTCATGTATATATTCTCACCCGTGTCTGCCTCAGTTTCTCCATAAATGATTCAGAAGCACTCGATGAAGAAGATTTAGGACTCGAACTAGTCACACCAAAGCAAAAGACAACTCAACAAGTTGTCTCCATGACCGTTCAAACCCTGAACCCTACAGTAGAACAATTCAAGCAAGTCCCGTAGTACCCAACTCTAAGTATAGCTCCATGAAGGCAAGGCGCTATCATTACATGAATGAACCTCAAGGTCCTGAAGATATTGTAGTATAGACTTACGGTTCACTAGTGTCTATTGGACCGTCAGTTCTCATATGAGGACAAAAGTTATTTTATTTTTCTAGACAACGCAACTCGCAATTTCACTTCCGTTTTTTGAAACCAAAAGTCCCTGGCTACAGGCGAAGCACTTGGTTGTCGATTTTCGCAAAAACCAACTCGTTGATGCCTATAAAGGTGTTCAAAAGAAAAAGTCGGCTTATAGTATGCATTTTCTTTAAGATAATTTTATAACAGTAACATGGAAACATTTACCTGAGGGCTTTCTATTCGGTTCTAACGTTAGAAAAAATTTAAAACGAGTCATTCTTCCAAAGAAAAATAGAAACCGTCGCCATCAAAGTTGAAAAGAAATAAAATTCGCAGATTCTTATGGTAAGATAACGCTTGGTCGGATAGACACTAGCATCGCGAGAAAATTGCGTGACTGATTTGCAATTCCAGGTGGCAGCGTTTACCCGCGCTGCTGAGTGCCACCATCTCGAAACGTGTAGGGGCATATAGCAAGCGGTTAGCAGGAATTTTCTTATGCGAAATTACGAGAGCTTGAGCAGATCTTGTTTAAAGACTGCTGTGTACAGTGCTAGTTTTTCTAGTGGAATGCCCACGAAATCGCGATGAAAACCATATTCGTGGGCCACGGATATACGTCACCAGAGCAATTTATTCCTGAAGCTCTCCGTAATTGCCTGCCGCAACTGCAGGTCAAGTTGCTATCCATAAAGCTCCGATCGGAGCACTCTTGGGAATTTCTGATCAGGTGTAACTACATGTCTCCATTTTCAAGGTAGAAAAATATTGCTCAGAAATAATCAAATAAAGACAGTGATACGTGGCAGCCAACGTGTCCCAGGAGTGCACCTCAACCAGGAGTATGACGCGTTGGAACGGGAGACACATGAGTCCTTTATACGTCGTCGTACTATTCTGATCCTATTTATACTGCACTACTGTGCATGTGGTATAAGGAGGTGACAGATGTGCGATCTGTCATGACGCGCAGAAATCGCTATTTTTTTGCGAGCCGTTCTTCGACTCGTGACAATGCCCAGTCTCACAACCGTAGCATCCAGGGCCATTAGTATGGGGCCACAGACGAATTTCTAGATATTCCAGACCTGCGCCTCACTGTTGCTCCGAGACCGGGTTGACGCATGACATGTGATTGCGACAAGTTGCAAATGTAGAATGACTTCGGTGGCCGTGCCAACAACGACGGATGTCTCAGCTTTTGGAAATAGATTGTTTCGTAGTACAGTACAGTGTACTTAATCTTGCTTGCGATGCAAAACTTTATGATAGAGTTTTTTCTTTTCACCGCCACTGATGTCAGTGGCGGTACAGTACCGTGGTGATGAGATGTCAACATCTCATCACCACGGTAGTCGACAGAGCAACAACCATAGTGTGCACGACTTGATGACATCAAGGCATCTATTTGTTCCGTCTATCTGCCCTATGAGCTGCAATGAACCCTCGCATCATTTGGACAGCTGTCCTGCTCCGGAATTCGCTCATACGAAAAAGTGTAGCCCCCACGCTCTCCTATACCCACGCATGCAAGCTTTTACAGAACCTTTCCGGAACACTCTCGACGTTCGACGTGTGTCTTACCCGCATGCTTCCATTGCTCGCCCCCCCCCCCCCTCCCCGCCCGCCCGCCCGCCCTCGGAAGTTCTGAAGAGAAACTAATGCGGATCTCTTCGGTGTCAAGGTCTGGCATGCTGACAGCCCATCTTGCTGCGTGACTACAATGAACTGCGTCACTTTGCAGCCTTCCAGCGCAGGAGGGAATCTTTCTATTCTACCGTAAGCAGTGCCCTGTCATTCTTGCTGTCTTGTGCTCGTCGCCGCATTTATTATCGAGAATTCTTCCTTGTCTCGGGTTTTCGGGTTTCTCCACATCTCATCTAATCCTCCGTCAAACTTCATCTTCCCCTAATTCGTTAAAGTGCAAAAAACCGCGATCTGCTAGCGACATGTAGGATTCATGACGAGGCCGCCAAGTAGAAGTCAAACGCCCATGCACATCTCTGGCATAGCTTTTTTGCTATTCTGTGATCATGGGGGTGAACGGAAAGGCCAATAGCGCAACAAGAGTTCAAGTTTCTGAAGTCCTCCTTTCCCTACGAATTACTCCCGTCTCAAAGGCATGGTAAGTGCCCTATATTCGGGGAGGGCATGGTCTTTTCGATCGAAAGCCCGTCCATGGACCAAATCGCGGACACATTCATGAGTATAAAGGGAGTGCCCAACCCAGGGCAAAGCACCTCTCATCCCCACAACCTCACCAGCATTCACCTCGGTACTGCCCTCGCCACACATCAACCATGAACGCCTCATTCCTCTTCGTCCTTCTCCTGTCCGTCATCGCCTTCACAGCGGACGCCCAATGCGGCCGCTCCTGCCGGTTCCGCCTCTGCCGCACCGACGGCTCCTTGCGTCCGACGGGCACGCGCGTCCTTCTCCGCGGGGCTGACTACACGCGCTCAGCATCCGTCTGCCGTAACTTCCCGGGCGGCCGGACGCTCGGCAGCATCCGCAAAACTGGCGTTGCCCTCGTTGAATCGGGCTCACGCACCACCCCCATCAACAGGTACAGGCCAAACGGACTGAGCCACCCGTTCCCGCCAAACTACTTCCGTCTTTCCCCTCTCACGTTCCAGCGCGAACTCAGGGGTGTCTCCCGCCGTAGCCCTGTGGGTAACCAGGAGGACTTCCTCGACGACCTCTGCATCCGTCTTCCGATCCGCAACTACAACATTCAGAACACCGATGGGTCCGTGTTCCGCACGATCGCGACGTCCGACGCCAGGGACTGCGTCTCATTCCAGACGGTTGTGCGGCCGATCGTGGTGGACGTGGCGTGGGATTCGTCCGATGATTTCGACCTTTCCGTTGATGGGCCGCCGGGCTCCCAGGGAGGACGTATCAATGACAACTTGGTGTACCAGTGCGGCAACTTGCCGGCCGGCAAGGAAGCTGTGTCGTTCACGAACATGGTTCCAGGGAAGTACACTGTCAAGCTGTTCCATTTCAACAACTGCTTCAATAACCGCACAAGGTGGGTAGTCAACATTGTGATCAACGGAGTCAGGGTTGAACGCAGGTTGGGCCGCTCGAACGTGGACGGCAGGCAGGTTCTTGAGCTCGAGTTCACTGTCTAAGAGGAGTGAGTAAAGGTATCGAGTACCGTTTCCCTTACCTCGTGATGAGCGTGAAATAGTGTCTGCAACTTGTAGTGAACGATGAGTAGAGATGGGCGGAGTTGCTCCCGTACTTGAGATTTCAGTAAACGACACCTTTCGCCTCTGTTTGAAAACGCTGCTGGCGCATTGTTCCTTGGTCGTGCGTATTTGAAAAATACCACACGCCGTGTTAAAATGTAATGTGTCAGTCAACTAATTGTCGTCCTTCGTTATGGAACGACCGCAGCGGACGTCCTGAAGGAAGTCTGCCTGGATTATGATGCTGGTGACAATGGCGCATATTTAGGACTAACTCATAAGCACCGTATACGTTTTAGTTTGCTAGATGTGTAGCGCTCTCCTGAGACGAGCGGAGTGGTTTTGTTTGAACTTGATGATCCTTCGTTTTACTCAGTGTGTTTTCTTAGGTATTTATCCTAGTTGGGCATCGTCACTTATCGGTCTGGTGAAGTGTCGTGACCTGCACTGTTCAACATACTATCAGCTTAATGATATGCATACGGACACTACAGTAGGCCCTTACTAATTTAACCCGCTATTAACGCCTGAAATCAGTCTATGCATATTGATTGCGTAATCCTCTCCACATGTACTGCATATACGTAGTGCCTTGTGCCTCTATGTGCCACAACATCAGGTAAGGTTCAACAAACGCCTCCTTAAGTTGAAGAATGTCAGTAGATCTCTTGGATGCTAAGGAGCTGGCGCAGTTTCTCGAGTCGCTGTCGGGGTATACCTTTGGTCATGGCATCGGCAATCATGTCTTCCGTGGCACAGTACTGCATCGAAACATTACCCCGTTTCACCTCATTTTTGACAAAGAAGTACCTGATGTCCACATGTTGTGCTTTCTTTTCTGAGATTGACCACTTTATGGCTCCTTGTTTATCTTCCCAAACTGTTGTGGGCCAATCGCGAGAAGCCTCAGTTCTTTGAGCATTGTGCGCACCAAAGTGACGTCTTTTATGCACTCAGATATCGCGATAAATTCTGCCTCTGTAGACGACAGCGCCACTCGGATCTGCTTTTTGCTCCTCCACACAACGGGGGTCCCATTGACAAAAACGACAACCACGCTTTTTGACTTGCGGTCTAGAAGATCCCCAGCCTAATCAGCGTCATAATAGGTATACATTTTCGGCAGCGCATGGTTGTTCTGCCTTGTGAAATCCAGTCCAAGTTGCGCAGTTCCCTTCAAATATCTCATGATCTTTTTCACAGCAATCCACGCAGCCTGCGTTGGAGATGCACAGTGGCGTGAGAGAATGCCGACAGCTGCGGCGATTTCCGGACGTGTCCGTGGGGAGACGAGGGGTAGTGCCCCAATTGCCTCCCTGTACCGCTCCAAATTTCGGTCGTCGGGTGTCCCATTGTCGACCCGCTCTTTCCCGGAAACAGCTAGAGGAGTTCCCGCTGGTTTGCAATCGAGCATACCAAATCTCTCAAGGATCTGTCGAAAGAAACATTCTTGCCGCAAGGTAATCCCTCGATTGCGGGAAATGAACTCGACTCCAAGGAACGACTTCGCAACTCCGAGATCTGTCATCTCAAAAACCTGCATCATCATCTTTATCGTATGATTTACAACTTCCAAGTTCTCACCCATGATGAGCACGTCGTCAACATAAACTAGAACCAATACATTGAAGCCGTTGTGCGCTGTGACGTAGAAGCATTCATCAGCTTTAAGACAACGAAAACTCATATCAATCATGGCCTGGTCCCAGGTCTTATTCCAGATTTTGGGGGCTTTCTTCAGCCCATAAAGAGCTTTGTCCAGATTTAACGCATAGCCATTCCTCAGTCCGAGATCCAAACCTTCAGGCGGATTGATGAAAATGCAGTCATCATTCTCAAAATTGCCATTGAGAAATGCTGATTTGACATTCATCTGATGGATTACGCCTCCTAATCTACCCAAGAGAGCGAGTGCCACTCTCACTGATGCGAAATCTACAACAGGAGCATATATATTTCCGACGTTTCCCTCTTGGAATCCCTTCGCCACAACCCTGGCCTTGCATTTCTGAATGGAACCATCGGCGTTGTGCTTCAGAGCAAATACGAATCTCGAGTCAATAATCCTCACACCTGGAGGTACTTTCGCTACCGTCCATGCTCCCTTTGCCTTCAGAGATCTGACCTCTTCATCAACCGCATTGAGCCACTGTTCGCCGTCTTTAATTGATTTGGCCTCTCGTACATTATTGGGAACCCCAACTCCAGCCTCTCCGTCATTGACAACCTTTAGAGCTGTATCATTTTCTTCGGTATTGGCTGTAGCTCCTCCAAAGCGTACGGGAGGCCTCCGAGTATGAAAGGTTAGAGTAGCTTCGAACCTTATACTTGACAAGCAGAACAGCAATGCAGCATAACAGAAGAACAGAACAGTTTAGTGATCTAGAAGAACAGTGTTGGGTATCGATAATCCTTCTGGTCTGGGCAGCCCCAGCAACTTCGGCTTCTACTTATATCTATCGTACTGCAGTAGAATCTATCCTTGTAATTATTACGTTCAAGGAGAGTCAGAGACAGTCCAAGTAATCATTACATGTCAATTATTACGTTCAAGGAGAGTCGGAGACAGTCCAGGTAATCATTACATGTCATTGTATCAAATATTAGGCGTCAAAAGAATGCAGTGCAAGCAATCTTTTCATACTCCTCCCCTTTTGAGGTGTTAGCATCATCCAGTGAATTGTTGAGAGTTGCGGATCTTACTGTCAGTAAACTCACAAGGGAGCTCACCAGAGAACATGAGTAACTGCAAAGGTAGACAGAGCGGACTATTTGGCTTAGTCAGAGGATCGGCTATGTTCTGCTTTCCCGAAAGCCAAACCATGCGCGTAACTTGGCGCGTTTCAAACTCGTATCTGATAAGGGCAACATCTCCACGGATTGATCGATCAGTTGCCATACGGCATGTAGAAATTGTGTCGAATAAGTCTTTTGAATCCAGAACGTTAATCAAATCCACTTGAACATCCATGAGCGTTTCATATGCCTTCACTAGCACTTTGCCTTCATCGATAGCAGCACCAGTTGCAAGGATTTCAGCCGATCCAATCGACTTAACCGGCCTTTTCGACTTCCGTGACTGCCATGACAATGTGTGAAAAATAGAACCATTTTTCATCTCACCCAACAGAAGTCCAGAAATGCATCCCAATTGTCCATGATCGCAGGAACGACTTGCATCTGCAAAAGATAGAATTGATACTGCAAGAGGCTTAGTGCTGGTTGGTCTCTTGAAGCGAATTGTGCTCCCCAGTTTCTTGAGCGTTTTTAGCACATTGATTTGCGTAACGAGATCATGTAAAGTAGCGTTCGGAGTCTTTTGTTGCATATAGCTGGATGCGAACGAACAGAACGGAGAAGCAGCAACTCCAAGCCAACCTAACCAGTTGTTTACAGACCGAAACGTTGACATCTCCACCGCATTTAAAGCAGATTCGGTCTGCCTTCTGCGCGTACGGTCAATCGGATAACTTTCCCGTGCCAATAACTTCTCATCTCCGTCAATAGAGATACTGAGATCGGTCTCTTGACAAATTGTCAACCCAAAGAACTTGAACGTGCCGGGGCCATATACAATCGTACCAAGATCGTACTGTTTGGATATATCCTTGATTGTTTCTTGCAGCAAAGGTAGCGGTGCGGCAAAAAGAATATCATCAACAACCTTCACTCCCATAATGGAGAGTTCATTACTTACCTTTTTAAAGAACAGCTGTGGAACATAAACCAGTTGAACAAAACCAAGGCTGTCAAGGAAGTTGTCGCTAGTCTCCTGCCATTTCGCATTGGCGTTGACCAACCCATATGCAGCCGCAAGTAATAACCAGTAGAATCGTGTCCGTGTACTGCATTCACGAGGTGGAACAACGTAAACATCCCTCATCGCCTTACCTGTTTGTAGAAATGCAGTAGAAAAATCAATCTTCGCAATGTGCCATTTGAACAGTACAGCGATGGAAAGCAGTATGCGAATACCTACAGGAGGGCATGTAGCAGAATCAGTCTTGAGAGTTTCACGTTCTTTGTCCTGGTTACCATGTGGAGCAATACGAGCCTTCATAAAATACGTCCCATCATCTGAAATCTTCACTTTGTATATCACATGGCTAGTGATTATATTCGCGTTGCGTGGAACTTGTGACACCGGAACTTCCCGTACAGTCTTCTTGAAAGAATCTTCTTCCTTGATATATGCGTTATGAGTTATATATGATGGTAGAGTTAGAGGAACAGAGTTATCTAGTACAGAGAAGGAAGCTACAGAGCTGTACTACCAGATGTTTCAGAGTAAGGAATTTACTCTACACTATGCCCAAGGTCTACCATCATATATAACTCATAACGCATATATCAAGGAAGAAGATTCTTTCAAGAAGACTGTACGGGAAGTTCCGGTGTCACAAGTTCCACGCAACGCGAATATAATCACTAGCCATGTGATATACAAAGTGAAGATTTCAGATGATGGGACGTATTTTATGAAGGCTCGTATTGCTCCACATGGTAACCAGGACAAAGAACGTGAAACTCTTAAGACTGATTGCAGCTTGCAGACCTGAAGTCTAAAAGCAAATGCCGCAGTTGTTCCAATTATGGCCATTGGGCTTCAGACCACAACAGTGATGGTTCCCTCAAGCCCGGTGTCACTTCCAGATCTCAGCCACTGCAAAAGTCTGATGATTCGTCCAAATATGAGTTATATATGATGGTAGACCTTGGGCATAGTGTAGAGTAAATTCCTTACTCTGAAACATCTGGTAGTACAGCTCTGTAGCTTCGTTCTCTGTACTAGATAACTCTGTTCCAGGGGTAATCTGAACCTTGTTGCTTTTCAAAGAATCATCTCTGTAGGAATTGGTAAACGGTCTCCATTTTTCGTCGTCAAGATTGAGAAATTCGTTATCGCCGTCGTTTTAACTTATATGGTATTTCCCATCATCATGAAATACTTCAGAAACAATACCTGGGTAGTACTTGTCATCATCCGGCCAGAAAACTTCAATAGCATCACCAACTGCTGGTAGCTTAGCATCATTATCTCCAATATCTGTAGCATCAGTACCCGTACCATCAAATGTTTCATCATTAGCCATATTAAAGTCCGCATTAGAGTTGTCGCAACCAACCTTCGAGCTTGTATCACCATCATCATCCAAGACAGCAGCCAGAGCTTCATCAAGAGAAACATTAAGCGTATCAATAGCTTCTTGTACAGCCCGCGCTAGTTCGCTATCAGGCACAGCGGTTCGAACATCTTCAATCGCCGCACGTACTGTACGTCCACTTTTTCCAGGAACTGTAACACAGCGCGAGTCAGGGTCATACCATAGAACAGGCTTAGGTGCCGACCATTTTCCGCGTTTCTCATGCTGCTGCTTAATAAAAACTTGAACCAAATCCCCGGTGTGGATAGCAGTGTCCTTAGTTGCCTTAGATCTTAATATCAGCGTGAGCTTTCGTTTAGAAAGCAGCTTTTCATGAGCATCAATCAATTCATCGGGAACTTCAACAGGGAACGCGCCAGGAGCAATCGGTCTTGTATACCCTTTGGCAAGCTCATGTGCTGACATGACGTCGTTACCGTACAGATCGTTTGATATACGGAACGCTTGCTGCACAAGGAGCGCCTCTTGTGTATCATCGCATGATTCATTTGCGGACTTAAGACGCAGGTATATATCTCGTAGTATTGTGTGCTTCGATTCCAGAACATTGTTGTTGTGGCGCCGTGGCGGAAGTGATCGTGGTTCAATACCGCATTTGCGCAGGTATGAAAGAAAAATATCATTGTTAAAAGCAGGATCAAAAATAACTGTGTCCGGAATCCAAAAAGGAGTGACCCAGTGTGTCTCGAACGAGATGATGGAATTCATCATGGAGGTGTCAGCAACTATGCCACCACCAGAAAAACGTGCAGTAGCGTCCATAGCGTGGAACACTATGTTGTCGCCAAGATGAAAGTGATCGATGCAAACATCTCGGTTGAAGGAGCGATTGAGAGAACTGAGGGAGACTTTTCGTGGGGGCTTTGGTTCGGATGTTCTCTTACAGGACGTACAGGTCTCAAGCACTTGGCACAAGTACTTCTCAACATCACAGCTCCATAACCCATTTCTCTGAAGCAAGACCTTGACATCGGAAAACGAAGAATGGCCACAGACGTGGTGGTGTACCTTGTCTAGAATTGCTTTCGTAGCACTCCATGGTCTATCAATTTCTGCACCATGGACCATAGCCGTTGCACAAAACATCGTGTTGTTCTCAGAAGGTTTCAATCTGAGGTTGCGTGGGTGGAATACTTCATGGGGAATGTAGCAGTGTAGATCATGATCAACAAGAGATATAAACGTAGCACCAGATCCATCGTTCTCAACTGGGAGCTTTAGAGCATTACCTCCGATACGTATAATGTCACAGTACTTCGTAACGTTGCGACCAATGACCCACTGGGACGAACCTTCAATGATCAGATGCTTGATTTTGATGGGGTATCCTTGGTCCGAGGTAGCAGAAAAAAACACAGAACCGACGATTTTACGCACGTCACTGGAGTGCGCGCCCGTTCCGTATTGCCAATAGGGGCGGTCAATAACAGTGTCAGGCAGTGGATCAAACGTGCCGGACCAATCAGGAACCAGAAAGGGTTGTATCAACTTGAACTCATCCAGACCAATACCACTGTAAGGAGCTCCATCATCCAGGAGCGGACCAACAGATTCAGAAAAGTACTCGTCCGTAGACTGTAGCGTAGCCATGTGGAAACTAATAGCCTTTTTTCCATTTGACTGAGAGGCGTTAGATTTGGACGAATCATCAGATTTTTGCAGTGGCTGAGATCTGGAAGTGACACCGGGCTTGAGGGAACCATCACTGTTGTGGTCTGAAGCCCAATGGCCATAATTGGAACAACTGCGGCATTTGCTTTTAGACTTCAGGTCTGCAAGCTGCTCAGGTCTGAGCATCTTTCGTTGCCGAGGTGGACGCGTAACAGAGCTGGCGGACATAGTTGTAGGAACAGATTGTGTCTCAGAGTTGTTCGCCTTGTCGCATTGACGAATAACTGAAGCAATAGACCCATAAGAAACAGAGGTAAGAAAGTCATCAGTGGTGGATTGATTATTAAAATCAGAGTCACGGGGGGCAGAGGCTGCCAAGATAGAGATACGTTGACCACTGTCAACGTTTGAATTGGCAAGTAACATGAAAGCCACAAGAGCGTCTGGTAACTTAGACAGGCTAGACTGAGAGTTGAACTTTGAAACTCTTGCCTCGAATCGGCTCTCAAAATTCTTAAACGATTCAGACTGTCCGCGTTTAGTGTTGAGCAGATCAATGAAACCTTGATACACCTCACTCACTACAGCGAGTGCATCGCGCTTGTAAACAGCATTCAGGATTGCTTCAACACCACTCTCAGACTGCAACACGGCTGGATCAATTTTTCTCACGAGGTCTTTAGCACGGCCATACAGCTGTGACTGAAGCATGATTCCTTGGAGATCTTTGGGTATCTTGCTGTTATTGCCATCCGGAAGCTTGTCATGGAAGGTACGCCAGAGGGCAACGGAATTAGCGTATTCCTCCTGGTTTCCCTTCCCATCGGTCCACGGAACGTTGCCGATATCCCATGAGAAACGAGGGCGTGACGGTAAGTCAGAAGAACCAGCGAGGCCTGGGCCCATAACTATGAAAGGTTAGAGTAGCTTCGAACCTTATACTTGACAAGCAGAACAGCAATGCAGCATAACAGAAGAACAGAACAGTTTAGTGATCTAGAAGAACAGTGTTGGGTATCGATAATCCTTCTGGTCTGGGCAGCCCCAGCAACTTCGGCTTCTACTTATATCTATCGTACTGCAGTAGAATCTATCCTTGTAATTATTACGTTCAAGGAGAGTCAGAGACAGTCCAAGTAATCATTACATGTCAATTATTACGTTCAAGGAGAGTTGGAGACAGTCCAGGTAATCATTACATGTCATTGTATCAAATATTAGGCGTCAAAAGAATGCAGTGCAAGCAATCTTTTCATACCGAGTTCTCTCTGGGTATCGATTCTGAATTCCAGAACTAGTGGCTTCCAATACTGGTACTGTAGTCTGCGGGTAGTGAGTCAGGTTTTCCAATTCATCTTCGGGGTATGACAGGCTGGCTGGCGCTTCCATAGACAGTGGTGCGTCATCATTATCACTCAACGCCTCCTCGGCCATTTCACCATCCATGTCGTCAACCCAATTCTGTAGTACCTTGCTGACGATGCCTTCTGAATTCTGTCCTTCATGTGCAGGATAAACGGACTCGTTTATCCTTTCGTGACGCACATGGTAGACCCGCTGGGACTCAATATCCCAAACGCGATAGTTGCCGTGGGGCGAGCATCTCAGAAGTATTGCTCTTCTGGCCTTTGAGTCTAGCTTCTTGCGTTTTGAAACGAAAGCCCATACCTCACATCCAAAGCATCTTAGATGACCAACATACGGCACTTTCCCAGTCAGCATCTCCATCGGAGTTCTTCCATTGTTGGCACTGGTCGCCGTCAAGTTCCGGAGGTATGCTGCAGTAGCCACCGCTTCTCCCCAGAAAGTGTCAGCCAGTCCAGATTGACCAAGCATGGACCTTACCATCTCCATCAGGGTCCTATTCAGGCGTTCCGATACTGTTGAAGTTGTGTATTTTATTCCTTAGAGTTGCTGCACGAGACCTAATTTATACTACTTTGTATCTGCAGATACCATCTCAGTGCGTTCCAGATTATGTGAGGTAGTCGGCCTCAATTCTGCTGAATTGAGGGAATCAACACTGTAACTTATTAGAGAGGGCCATTGACTACGGGTCCGATTAGACCGAATCCACTCTATCTTCGCTGTCAACACAGTACAGTGATAACGTGTTACGTCTTCCCTTCGTAGAACCAGGGAGGAAGAGTTGAGGTGTACAGGTGTATCCTCAACACTCCCCCTCATCCGAAACTCTTCTGTTTAGCCGATTCGCTTGAGGGTGCTGTTGCATGCCCATCATTCGAACCAAGTGCTTGTTTTCTGGAACAGGTAAGGACTTTGTAAAGATGTCAGCAGCATTTTCCTTACATGGTATGTAGTTTCGTACAACGGATCCATCTGCAACTTTCTCCTTACACAGGAAAAATTTGACAGCGATGTGGTTTGTTTTCTCGCTGAAGGTGTCCGTATATGCTAGGTTCAGTGCTCCTTCATTGTCTCCAACCAAGACTGTAGGAGGTATAGCTTCCTCTTGCTCAAAACATTCCCGTACAAGGCGCTGCATCTATATGGCCTCTCTCACTGCAAACGACATTGCCCTAAATTCGGTCTCTAGGGTTGACTGGGCTGTTGTCGATTGCCTTTTGCTGCGCCAGCTTTCTGCGCCACCGCCAAACTTGAACACAAATCCGCTGACGCTTTTGCGATCTTCCTTGTTGGCTGCGAAATCTGATTCCGTATATGCATGTAGACCGGCCGTATCACTCTTGACATACTGCACTCCCATAGTGCGAGTGTGCGCGAGGTACCTCAGGACCCTCTTTGCAGCTTGCAGATGCTGCTCCTCACAGTAGTCTAAAAATCTTGACAAGTAACCTGTGGCGAAAGAGATGTCAGGGCGGGTCGTGTTACTCAAGTACAGTAGCGATCCAACAAGTTTCCGGTACTCGGACTGCGTTGTTGACGGCTCTTGATTCTCAATTGGATCGCACCTCTCGAGGTCGATGCTCGGCGGTAGGGGACTGGAGACTTGCCTACATTGCTGCATCCTAAATGCCCGAAGCAAATGTTCCACCATGGGACGTGCATGCAGTTTTAAAACCCCCTTTTCTCTGCATCTTTCTATGACAATGCCGAGAGACTTGGAGATGTTTGGCTCGATGCGGATCTCAAAGCGGCTACCCATCTGCTGGGCTACAGTTCTGAGTACTTCCATTCCTTTTCCAATCAGCAGTATATCGTCCACGTACACAAGTATGAAAAGGGTGGTTCCTCTTACATTGAGAATGTACATTGTGCTGTCCGCTTCTGAGCACCTTCCTCCAATAGAGATGAGGTAGGCGTCAATCATCTTGTGCCAGGCCCTGGATGCTTGTTTCAGTCCGTATAGGGCACGTAGAAGCCTATAGACGTGAGGAGGAAATTTAGAACTGACATACCCAGGAGGCTGTTCTAGATATGTCTCCTCATCCAGTTCGCCGTTCAGGAATGCGGCTTTGACGTCTAGCTGCAGTAAGTCGAGGTCCTGTTGTGCCGCAAATGCTAACATGAATCGAACTGTACTGTACTTTGCTACTGGAGAGAAACCCTCTTCAAAGTCAATGCCGTACCTCTGGGTAAATCCCTTCTCCACAAGCCGAGCTGGCTTCCGACTTACATTTCCACGTGCGTCCGTTTTGTTCATGAAAACCCACTTCGACCTCACCGGTTTCTTTCCCTCTGGAAGCGGAACCAGTTTCCACGTTTGCTTCCCGAGCTGCGCAATCTCAGCGTCCATGGCTTTCTTCCAGTCATGTCGTTCACTGCACTGTACTGCCTGGTGGTACGAGAGGGGTGCTTGAGATCCATCATTTCCCATATGATGAAGAAGCGCAAACATCATTGTCGAATCATGAGGACTGTAGAAACGTGTCGGTTGTGTACCTCTCCCGGATCTGCGTGGTCCCGGGGGATGATATGTGACCTCTCCAGGAGTTCCGGGTACAGTATTTCCCTCCGTGTCTGCACCTATGTCGTCGGTGGTATTGGAGGGAGACGTTGGTATTTCGACTTCAGTATCCGAGGTTTCGTCGTTTAGTGCGATTTCGAATACTGGGTGGACGTGTTGTCCTTGATCACGTGTGTGCAAGTTGCATCCTCTAAGAAGTGTGCATCTCTTGTGACGATGACTTGCCTCGAACTGGGAATGAATGTCCTGTATCCATTACCTGCGGTCACGCCAACGTAGAAGCCCTTTTCAGCTCGGGGCGAAAATTTGTCGGTGCGCCTCGGCTTCGGGATATGAACATATGGTACTGAACCGAATTTGCGAATGTGCCCGAGTTTAGGCTTTCTTCCAACCACGGCCTCGTAAGGAGTATTATCAGGAATACTGCAAGCTGACGTGTGTACGCGATTACGTAGGTAGTTTGCGTGATACACGGCCTCCGCCCAAAGCGCATCCGTGTTGGGAACGTTTCCACTGGAGCCTAAGAGAGTTCGTGCCATGTCCATAACTGTTCGGTTTAGGCGCTCAGCTTTGCCGTTGGACTCTGGAGAGTAAGGGGCACTGAACTCCTGCCCGATTCCTTTTTCGTCCAACCAGTCGTTGAGCTTCTTACTACCAACCTCCTTCGCATTGTCAGACCGAATGCGAGCGACGGGAAAATTCCTTTCTCTACAAGCGGGGCTCCGTTCGAGCTCTTTTACAGAGTTCTGTATGGCGTTGGGAGCCTCACTCTTAGTCCTTAGAAATCTGACAATACAAAAGGCCGTACAGTCGTCGTAGACAAGCATGAAGTACCGGCGTCCGGCTAGTGAAGGCGTCGACATTGGTCCCACAAGGTCCATGTGCAGTAGTTCGAGGGGGTGAGTCTGATCTCGACTGGTGGATGAGGGTCTAGGTACGCGAGTTGACTTGGCCATCTTGCACGGTTCACAGTGTGAGAGTTTCTGCACTTGCTGAAGTGCTACTCCCTTGACCATTGGGAGTGTTTTCTCCATTGTCCTTGGCGCAATGAGCCCCATTCGAGCATGCCAATCATCGGAAGACAGTATTGAACGCGGAGAGTGCGTCTTTTCCGGGCATATAGTTGCCTCATACAGTCCCCCTTGTTGATTTTCAAAGCCTTGCACAAACACCTTCGACTCATCCCGTGGTGTCACTTGACAGATTCCGTTTTGGTTGTCATCTGTGTCGAACACCAATTTCAATTCTGCTTTCGCATGCGACTTACAGAAAGTAAGTTGCATACCAGAGAAGGCACATAGAGCACGTCTTCCAGTCGAATCGTTTTAGTTTCTGCACCTACTGTACTTTGGCAGACAATTGATCCTGAGCCAAGCACAGCAGCAGGCTCTCCAGTGCCGACTGATACATTGCGTCCTTCATACGTTTTCAGTTTGTCAAACGCTGACCGGTCGTTGCATATGTGGGCTGATGCCCCTGAGTCTATGTATCATTTGTCCTTGAAAGTTCCTTCCAGAATTGTTCGAGAACATTTTACAGTTCACATGAACGAGACATCAAAATATGCGGCTTGGTTCTGGCTCGTGTCTTCGTTCGGCTTCTGAGACCTGCGCGGTGGACGACTCTGTCCGCGGATTTGGTAGTTCTTTTGACGGTTGGCTCGCTTTCCAGCTAGCTAGCTGCGGTCTGTAGGATGTGCTTTCGGGATTATAGTAGCATTTGGTCTTGTCATGACCACTGCGGCTACAGAACGTGCACTGTGCGTTGTTGTTCCTTACGTGTAGTGCAGCATTGCCCTGAAAACCAATCTTCCATTCTTGACCTTCGCACTTCTCAGCTTCTGCAGAGATGAGAAAAGCTACTGCCTCATGGTACGATTTACCAGTGGCCCGGATGATACCAGCAGAGATGTCAAACTGTGGTGACAATCCCCTGATCAGTGCGCGGCGCTTCTCCATATCCGGTATGACGTGGCCGATGGAAGCCAGTTTATTCTCGAGGTCCTGTAGTCGATTCAAAAATAGACTGATGCTTTTTCTTGAAGCATTTGTGCGTTCTGAAACTGTTGCAGGTACACATCTGTTCTTGCCTCTGACACTGTGGCATTCATTTCTTTCAAAAGGTCCCACATCTTCTTCGGGTCTCGTATGGTGATCACCGCGGCGCTGACAGAATCCTCGATAGAAAGGATAATATTGGTCAACGCCAAGTCACTTCTACGCTCGAATTTCGCGCGGTCAGTCGCATCAGAGGGTATCTGTTCTTCCCCTGTGACGATCTGCTATAATCCTTTCGCGCGCAAGACAAACTCGAGTTTGTGTGACCAAAGGAAGTAGTTGTTCGCGTTGAGCGGAGTGAGGCGATACCTGGAAGTATCCACGGTCTCCCGTGGGGTGTCATCCATCTCGGTAGATACCCGAAGTGCGATATCAGAGATGTGCAGTAATGTCGTCTGGGCACCAAAACCTGTTGAAGTTGTGTATTTTTATTCCTTAGAGATGCTGCACGAGACCTAATTTATACTACTTTGTATCTGCAGATACCATCTTAGTGCGTTCCAGATTATGTGAGGTAGTCGGCCTCAATTCTGCTGAATTGAGGGAATCAACACTGTAACTTATTAGAGAGGGCCATTGACTACGGGTCCGATTATACCGAATCCACTCTATCTTCGCTGTCAACACAGTACAGTGATAACGTGTTACGTCTTCCCTTCGTAGAACCAGGGAGGAAGAGTTGAGGTGTACAGGTGTATCATCAACAGATACGCCGTTCTGTTCCAGCGTGTACGTAGCCGATTGTTTCCAATCAATGCCCTGACTTCTGAGATATTCAGCAAATGCTTTGTACTCCCCCCGTTGTCTGAGTAGAGCATCTTGATTTTGCCGTCATTTTTTCTTTCGAAACTATTCTGAAAATTCTTGAAACACTGCAGGGCGCCAGCCTTACTTGCCATCATTGCTACCTCCTTATAGGATGAGAAGCCATCACTGAAAGTGATGAAGTATTTCTTTCCACCGAGGCTCTCAACGGGAAGAGGACCAGAAACGTCCGAGGAGATTACTTGTCCTGGCATGGTTGGCTTTCTTGTTCTGGCTGACAAGCTAAGTCTTTTCTGCTTGCCTTCTGTGCAGGGCACGCAGTTTACATCATTCTGCGGCTTCTATTTGAATGAAAGTCCGGAAACAGTTCCATCTCTCTCCATGGCCTTGATTGTCCGCAGGTAGACGTGACCAAAACGCCGATGCCACATTTCCTCTGATTCGGTAGGTGACTGAGAAACATGCGCAATGGCATCCACATGAGTACTGCGTACCACGTAGAGACCACCTTCAATATATGCTGTGCAAATGCGCTCTCCATTTCGCATGACAGTACACTTTTCGCTCTCGAACCGCAAACTGTAGCCCTTCTTGTCAAGGGCGGAGTACGAAATCAAATTTGTTTCTAGAGCAGGTACGTAAAGCACATTATCAAGTTGGAGGCTTCGGTTCCCTCCACCGTCGACTGAGAATGTGATGAAGCCGGTACCGCACTTGTTAGAAGAGAGCTTGCTGCCATCTCCAATCGTCACGGTTCTCGGATAAGACTTTTTCATACTTGAGAATAGATTCTGATTATTCAGCATGTGACATGTGGCTCCGGAGTCCATCGCAACTGGATCTGCTCCCGTACATGTTCTTCGCACCAGCATAGCCCTTTCAGAGCTATCATGGTCATAACGAGGTGCATTTGGATTCTTACTTTTCTAGTGGTAATCTTTCTTTCTGGGCTGCTTTTTGGTAGCCCTGCACTCGCTTTTGTAGTGGCCATAGCGTCCACATCTAAAGCATTGGATGTGCGCCTTCGTCTTCAAAGCCTTCTGATGCACGGTCACTTCCATGCTCCTCGGTATCTTGCTCTTCTTTATAGAATCCCTGGTACTGTACTCCTGTAACAGTCGTGCTGTGGCCTTCTCCCACGTCAGCTTCTCATCAGACAAAACCTAAAGCGCAGTGACTACGGCACCGTACGGGGATTCATGTGTACT
The DNA here is from genome assembly GCF_000350225.1 of Chondrus crispus. Lineage (NCBI taxonomy): Eukaryota > Rhodophyta > Florideophyceae > Gigartinales > Gigartinaceae > Chondrus > Chondrus crispus. Next base: position 168,075 of record NW_005179334.1, read on the forward strand.
GCCGAAACTTGCCAGCAGTATTGCTACCTGCATTGAGTCACTCACCGTACTCCCCATGACTGCCAGGCGGTTAAAAATTGATTCTAAACCATCAATGTACTCCGACATTGTTTGATCGACGGAGTACGCTTTTTGGTGTAGCTCCGTCTGCAACTGAACGCGGGTGGCGGCATTCTGGGATTCATATCTCTCCTGCATCTTTTGATACATTGCGAAAGGATTCTTCTTCTCACCAATGATCGTTCGCAATTGTTTGTCTCCGAGTGACTGCACAAGCAGCATCCTAGCCTTGTAGATTTTCTTCTTCAAATCCAGTTCCAAATCCGCCAACGTTGTTTCTCCTATAGGATCAGACTCAGTTACCGACAACAGATCCTTATATTCGAGTAGTGCTTCAAAGCGCAAGGTTCATAGCGTGAAATCATCTTCACGCCCTGCACTGAACTTGTGCAAACGCCGAGGAAATATTTCGTCTTCCATTCTTCGGGAGAGATAAAGGAATAATGCGGACGACGCAGATCAGCGTAGCAAAGAAGAAAAAGTAAGAACAGAACGGGCGGATCAAGCCAAAACAATTGGAACGCTGGTTCCGCTTTCGCGATGCTACCACTCCTGAGACGAGCGGAGTGGCTTTTTTGAACTTGATGATCCTTCGTTTTACTCAGTGTGTTTTCTTAGGTATTTATCCTAGTTGGGCATCGTCACTTATCTGTCTGGTGAAGTGTCGTGACCCGTATTGTTCAACTTACTATCAGCTTAATGATATGCATACGGACACTACAGTAGGCCCTTACTAATTTAACCCGCTATTAACGCCTGAAATCAGTCTATGCATATTGATTGCGTAATCCTCTCCACTTGTACTGCATATACGTAGTGCCTTGTGCCTCTATGTGCCACAACATCAGGTAAGGTTCAATACGCTCACCTTCTGTCTTGTTGCATACAATAATGCTCCTGCAAGAATTGACGTAATTGATGATGTGAATATATCATGTTGGAGAACTAGAACAGATGCCATGAGCTTCAGCTGTGTCAAGGCTCGATGGGATTCAAGAACAGCTCTGACATTTTGGGGTAGTGTGACACGTTGTTCGAGTATCATTATGTAATGTTTAGCATTGCTGTCTATTAGAGAATAGCCACTTAACAGCTGGCTATTACTTCCATGATACTGACTGTGTTCTTACTGTATGCTTCGATCTTTAGCTGACCTACGATAGATGATATGGTCAGCAGTATATAAGAGGAGAAGTACAGAGCAGCGTGGTAAAGAAAAGAAAGCCTTGGAAGAAAACAAACTCTCAGAATGGGACCGCCTTCCCAACCCTTCGGACCACAGTGCGACATCAAGTCGGCGACGTGCACGTTACAATTCACTTCAAGCTCCCGAATCAGCCTCCTTTCTCTGTGCTCACCTATCGCTTACCTCTCAATTCCCAAGTGCTGTTTAGTCATGTATGCTTAAACGTCATCTCGATGCACCAGCATACAATGACTCTATCATACCTGTACTGGGCTCGCATTGCCATCGGGCAATGCATGTGCGTGGGGGTCATGTGGCTGATTGTAAGCACGGATACTTCAACGGGTACGCATTGCTGTATAGTGTATGTAACAGTGTATGATAGAAGGCGCACTCGCCCGGACTGGCACGGGCGGGGCGACCTGACATAAGCGCGGCCTATCATACAGGGCGCCAGGGGGCGAGTTACAAAGAGCGCTGCGGGCTAGGGTAGAGCTCGCGGAGAACGCTCGCCGTCGAAGCGCGAAGGTGGCCGGAGGACCCCAGTGGGGACGGCAGGTGGCCACGGGCGACTCCCACCAATATCTGGGGGCTGGGCTTGGGCACCCCTCAGAGTTTTAATGATTATATTAGAATGTCAGTTAAGCGCCGGGGCCACCCCTTTTAAGGGGCGCCCCGGCGCCTCTCAGTAAGTGGGGGGCACAGACTCCCGAGTAAGATTACCGTCAAGTGTTGCAGATACGGTGAAGTACATCAGCATAACATCGTTAGGAACAGTCTCGCTAGGCATGCATTTAGAGCAGCCGGCCTCCGGTGCGAAAGCGAAGCCCCTTTTCTGATCTCCGGGACTTCTCACCGTCCTGTTGACCTGCTCGTGCAGCCCGCCCTACCACCGCCCGGGGCACTTCCTGACCACCCTACAGCCTACGATGTGACCGTCCGCAATCCATACACCACTGCGCTCCTCCTTCTCGCTCCTCGCTCTATCGCCGATGCCGCCGACGCAGCATACACTACAAACATTTGTGCACATGAGAGCACCATGCGCGCTGTAACTCACCTCGATTCCGCCGCCCCTCTACCCCCTCTCAATTGACACTTCGTTCCGCTAGCTTTCGACACGTTAGGTGCCCGGAGCGTTACCACGACAGCTATTCTAGAATCTATGGCACACAAGATTGCCAATCGCAATGGTACTGCGTTCGGTGTAGCCCAGACCCGTCTGTCACAACGCATGAGTTATGCAATCTGGTCCGCTGTCGCCTCGGCGACTATCGCCCGTATGTCTTATCATACATCGGCCCTATACGCCACCACCCAAGTGTGATTCCTTGACTCCCGTTCGTATGATATCGTATCGGCTCCCCCTATCATTTGAATAAAGTTACCCCCCTGGCAGATGCATTCGAAGTCAGCTTTCAAACTTGCTCTTGCATCTCAGATTGAGAAATCGAATGCACTCTCTCTGTGAACAAGAAACCGATGACTCCTCGTTTACTCGTCGTCGCTCGTTGGTTATAAGTCTGTTCCCTGCGGGACAGACTGTCCTGTGCGGTCTGAAACTACAACATGACTATTGGCGAATGTGATTGTGCGGTCTGACAGTCCCCGGGTTCAACAATAGGGGGTTTGGGTCGACGAGGCCGAGTTTATTGAGTAGGTTTCGTGTGCGTTGGGGTCCGAGGGGTTTTGTGAAGTAGTCGGCTACGTTGTCCTCGGATGGTATGTGTTGAATCTTGACCGTTACTCTTTGTATGTGGTTCTGTATGAGGTGGTGTTTGATGTCAATGAATTTTCGGCGTTTGGTTGGAGCCGAGTTTTGGGCGACGAGGATCGCAGCCTTGTTGTCTACGCAAATGGGCTCGGTTGGGTTTCCGGCGTGTGCGCATCGACAAGGACGCGGCGAAGCCAATGTGCTTGTTGTGTTGCGGCCGTCGCTGCCAAGTATTCGGCTTCATACATGGAGTCGGCGACTACAGATTGCCGTGCCGAAGTCCAGCTTATGGGGGCGTCGTGGAACATGTGTACAACTCCTGTTCTAGAGCGGCGTGCGTGGTCAATAGCGAAGTCTGAGTCGCTGTATGTGCGGAGACTGGGACTGGCGTTCGGTGTGCTGGCTTTGAACAGGATGCCGTGGTGTTCTGTACCGCTTAGGTAACGCAGGAGCCAGTGGAGGTGGTTTTTGTGCGTGTGCGCCGGTTTGTGCATGACGGATGCGAGCATGCTGACAGCGGGGTGTATATCGGGTCTTGTTCTGTCTGTTAAGTAGCGGAGATCGCCGATTGTCTGTCTAAAGAGGAATGATTGCTGTGGGTCCAGGAGTGGATCCTCTTTTGTGTATGTGAAAGCCGTTTTGGGTGGTAGCAGTGTGCGCTTTGCGTTGGAGGAGAGCATGCCCGTTTTGGTGAGTATAGTTCCGGCAACGTTTGGTTGGGATATGTGTATGGCGCCGTTTTCGAGGCGATGTACGTGCCATTTGAGGTACTTTTCTGGAAAGCCAAGGCGTTTGATTTTGTACTTGGCCGTGAGGACGGCGTGGATCTCGTCTTGCAGCATTTGGGAGGATGCTGCTGAGAGGAAATCATCCATGTTAATGGCTACGAGGATGAGACGTTGTTCGGATTTTTTGTAGAAGAGGCAGGGGTCTGCCTGAGTAGGTTGATATCCGTGTGAGTTCAGATGGTTGGACAGGCCGTTGTGATAAATTCGTGCTGCCTGCGGTGTGCCATATATAATGCGCATGAGGAGTCCCGCTTTGCCTGGATGTTTGAGAGTTCCGTCAAAGCGGGGGTGTTGCTTGATATACACTGGTTTTGTCTGGGGGAATTTCGTGGAGGTATGCTGAGCTGATGTCCATGTGCTCGAGGGACCAGTTGTGTGGTGCGGCGATGGCGAGAAGTAGGCGTACTGTGGTCTTGTGTGCCATATAGGTCGTTACTTGCCCTGGATCGTAGTGTGTGCCTGGGGTCATGCGGTCTCCTCTGGCTGCGCATCGCGCTTTTCGTGCGGTGACGGTGCCGGTGTGGTCTCAAATGTATCGAAAAGTCATTGTGAGGGGTATCAACTTTGTATGCTTTTGGAGTTGTGTGTCTGCTAGCCATTTGATGGTTTCGGTGTTGTCTAATTTATCCAGTTCTGCGTCGTGTGCTTGTGCCCATTGGGCCGCGTCTGGGTAAGTTCTTGCTTTCTGTCTGGGTCGTGGGTCGGGTGTGGTGAGGGGGATTGGTGCAGCTGGTGAGGTGCAGAGGACTGCTGTATTGCTGACCGCGGGGTCGTGTGCTTTTGTGTAAAGATGAAAGTCCTGCGTGCGAGTGATGTGGTACTTGTGAGTGTGCGTGTCTTGCACTGTTATCGATTGGGGGCTGTTGGAGTACATGTATCGTACTGTACGGCTGCGTGTGTCAAGTTTCTTTTTGGTACCGTAGATGGGGATCGTTCCCAGTTGTCCGAAGATTAAAAGTTTTTTGGGTTGCGCTTGTCGTGTGTGCCACAGGGAGTGGGGGGCTTGTCCGGTTGTGCGGTGGGGGATGATGTTATATTTGTACGCTGCGTGGCGTACTGCGTCTTCCCAGTACGCGTTGGGGAGGTTGGCGTGATGGAGGTTGGCTCTGGCGGCGTTCATGGGAGTTTGATTAATTCTCTCTGCGATAGAATTTTCCTGGGGTTGGTGCGGTGTGTTACTGTCGTACTTGATGACTAAGGAGGCGTACGTCTGCAACGCGTGGTTGGACTTGAATTCGCGTGCGTTATCACTGCGGTAGAAACGCAGGAGGCGGTTGCGTTGTTTCATTAGGGCAAAACATTGTGGCATGATGGTGCTGACTTCGCTTCTCGTTCTGATAAAATAAAGCATGGCGTACCGGGATGCCGCGTCAATGTACGTGACAAAGTGGTGATTGCCGTGGTTGGGTCGAGGGTGGATGGGGCTGCATGTATCGGAGCTTAGGTATTCTCCTGTAATGTAGTGATGTTGAGTGGGGGCATGGCGTGCCGGTCGCTGCTTTGCGTGCGCGCATGCGGAGCATGACAGTGGGCTGCGTGTTGAGGCGAGGGATGCTGGAACGCCGTGTATCGTTCTCGATTTGGCGATGGTTTGGATTGTATGTAGGGGTGCGTGGTTCAGTCGCAGGTGCCAATGGTGTAAGATTTGGTCCGTGGCCTTACAGGGGATCGGTGAGATGTGTGGTGCTGGAGTTGAGCGTATGGATAAAGGTGTCTTTGATGTCCGTTGTGTGGTAATGGGGGGTAATGCTCTACTTGTGGTGAGGGGTGGTGTGGTGTGGGTTGGGTTGGCTGGGGTTGGATGGCAGGGGGTGGGCTGTGGCGTGTGTGGTTTCGGATTGCGTCGCAGTGCGGGGATCGTGCCAGCTCCTCTGGCTTGGAGGTGCGGGATTGTCGTCCATGCATACGCCTTGATGGTGCGGTTCCATGGGGCTGTGTCGATGATTTTGCCTCGGGAGTGCTTGTCGAAGAGGTACGCGGCGCTTGGCGTGAAGAAGATGTTGCCGTGTGTTTGTGCTATGGATCGGACGGATAGGAGGTTGCTTGTGATGTCCGGGGATACCACGGCTGGAACCTTGAGAGTGTGTCCCTTGTTCGTCTTGATCGTCGTCTGCCCGGCGTGAGTGCATTGCACGATCTGGTTAGTGGCTGTTTTTGTGTTGTGGTGGATCGGCCGTGGGTGGCGTACGGTAGAGAGGTTTGCGATATGAGAGGGATGTGCGCCCGAATTGAGGATGTACGTACAGTTGTTGTCGAGGTGGGCTTCGCTTGTCGTGTCATCCATGGCCGTTTCGTTGTCGGTGGTGTAGTCAAAGTGACTGTGAGCGGCATGTGGTGTGTGGTCTGGCTTTGATCGTGACGGTTGGCGTGGACGGTGACGGGGTTGTGCGGGGTGGTTGTTTTCGATGTCCGTGTGTCTGCGGCGGGAGACGCCGAGGGACATGTGGAAGCGGCATGGATTTTTTGGGGCGGGGAGGTACCAGCGTGGGGTGCGGTTGCGCCATTGTGGGGCCGGTGCTGAATTTCTGATTGAACTGGCCCTCCTGCGTCGCCGTGCATGTGACACAGTCGAAGTTGCGTCCGTTGCTTGTACATGGGCAAACGGTTGAATTTGTGTACGAAGTCTTTTGTGTCCTTAGGATCTAGAGCTATGAGATGACTGCCGATGATAGCGGTGGAAGGGTTGAAGCGCAGCCCGTCGATGAGGAATTCGACGGTGGTTTTGGGGTCTGATATCTCTGGGCACCGTGCGGCGATCATTCTCGTTCGGATTTCTTCGTGGGCAGAGATGTAGTGCTCCAAAGTCATGTCAGGGAGGTAATGTGCTTGTTCAGCGAGCTGCTTCAGATATTTGTGGTCTGAGGCGTTGGTGGTGTCCAGGTGGGAAGTGATAGCCTGAATTAAATCGTAAGGAGTTGGATCGCTAGTGGGGGTGAGGATGAGGTTGGCGATCTGGGGGGGATTGACGTCATTAACTTGCCGAGTAGGTAGCTTTTGTACCTTTGAAATTTTGCAAGGTAGGTGTCGTCTTGTGGGGGTTGAGGTTGCCCGTTATGTGGTCGATAGCGTTGATAGTGTGTGTTGCCGCTCGTGTAGCGATGATCCAAGGTCCGTAATTCGTGGGATCTAGGCGTGGAATGTCAGGTCGTTTGTCCATGTTTAATATGTCTTGGTTTGTGTTGATGTCTTGCCTTTGCGTTGCGGCGTTTGTCTTTTCGTACGTTATGTGATGTGTTGTGTCGTTTGTCTTGTGAATTGTCGTGAGGGGTGTCGTATTGGTTGTCGGTGTGGGATTTGCTGCACCGTTTGTCTGGTGATTTGTCGTGAGGTTTGTCGTGTTGGTTGTCGGTGTTGGATGAGATTGTGGGGGTATGTATGTAAGAGGGGGAGTGGGATTTAGCCTGGGGCTCCTCCGCAGAGAGGGAGATCGGTTTGTTCGTGTCGTTGTGGGTTGTGTTTCTGATTTCAGATGAGGGGAAGGTGGAGTTATGCAAGGTAGCGGAAGGTGCCCATAACCTGTGTGAACAAGAAACCGATGACTCCTCGTTTACTCGTCGTCGCTCGTTGGTTATAAGTCTGTTCCCTGCGGGACAGACTGTCCTGTGCGGTCTGACACTCTCCTTCGAATTCATGTCGTCCTTTCTCTGCAAATAATGTGGCATATATTCTCAAATCCCCTGTTCTGTGTTCTTCCATGAACCCTTAGCAGTGTACTTAGGCTGAATTCTCTCGCGCCGCTTTATTGCGGTAGGGCCTACGCACAGCCCTATCTCAGCATGTGATAAAAGCAAAACCATGGCGCCAGCCTACGCGCTGTGGCCCTCAAGTCCCAGCCTGCAAACTGTACTCCACTGCCCCTCTAATTAAATAATACCAGGCAAGTATTTAGTTGAAAATGTTCAAATGCAAAGAAGAGCTTGTGACCATAGCAGGGGCGCGGTAATCTCGATGCCGAGACACCATAAATAGTGGATAGGTGACTACTAGGCAAGATGAGAGCGAGGGGAGAGAGAGCAAGGAAAGGACCGATTAGCAGGCAAAGAAGAAATGAATTTCTTCTAGGGAACAACGACAGTTCACGGGCCCTCGTGCTCTCCCACTTCGTCCGTAGTAGCAGAACCCGATTAACCGTGTCCTACTCCACACACCCTCATACATATCATATCATGACGGGACCGGTACAATTCACAACAGTACAGTTGGTCGCATGCTTCTCTGCCTGGGAAGTATTCCCGACCGACTCGGCTCCGCCACAAGAGAATCTTGACGTGTAGACGTTCATGCACGTAGTTGGCTTGTGATCTCTGCACAAGTCACGCAGGAATCGCAGAGTGTCTCAAAGGTGCCGCACGGCCCAGTGCGAGTGTCCGGCCCCGTCCATGACCGGCGTGTTATTCTCGGCCGAATAACAGTGGTTCTCATGAACTGAAGGTGATGAAGTTATCTTGTTCTTTAGTCTCGAGAGCTACAGTACGACCTTATATAGAAGTAGAGTGAATAGAGAGAGACAGAAGGCGAGCGCTACACATCTAGCAAACTAAAACGTATACGGTGCTGATGAATTACAGTCCTAAATATGCGCCATTGTCACCAGCATCATAATCCAGGCAGACTTCCTTCAGGACGTCCGCTGCAGTCGTTCCATAACGAAGGACGACAACTAGTTGACTGACACATTACATTTCAACACGGCGTGTGGTATTTTTCAAATACGCACGACCAAGGAACAATGTGCCAGCAGCGTTTTCAAACAGAGGCGAAAGGTGTCGTTTACTGAAATCTCAAGTACGGGAGCAACTCCGCCCATCTCTACTCATCGTTCACTACAAGTTGCAGACACTATTTCACGCTCATCACGAGGTAAGGGAAACGGTACTCGATACCTTTACTCACTCCTCTTAGACAGTGAACTCGAGCTCAAGAACCTGCCTGCCGTCCACGTTCGAGCGGCCCAACCTGCGTTCAACCCTGACTCCGTTGATCACAATGTTGACTACCCACCTTGTGCGGTTATTGAAGCAGTTGTTGAAATGGAACAGCTTGACAGTGTACTTCCCTGGAACCATGTTCGTGAACGACACAGCTTCCTTGCCGGCCGGCAAGTTGCCGCACTGGTACACCAAGTTGTCATTGATACGTCCTCCCTGGGAGCCCGGCGGCCCATCAACGGAAAGGTCGAAATCATCGGACGAATCCCACGCCACGTCCACCACGATCGGCCGCACAACCGTCTGGAATGAGACGCAGTCCCTGGCGTCGGACGTCGCGATCGTGCGGAACACGGACCCATCGGTGTTCTGAATGTTGTAGTTGCGGATCGGAAGACGGATGCAGAGGTCGTCGAGGAAGTCCTCCTGGTTACCCACAGGGCTACGGCGGGAGACACCCCTGAGTTCGCGCTGGAACGTGAGAGGGGAAAGACGGAAGTAGTTTGGCGGGAACGGGTGGCTCAGTCCGTTTGGCCTGTACCTGTTGATGGGGGTGGTGCGTGAGCCCGATTCAACGAGGGCAACGCCAGTTTTGCGGATGCTGCCGAGCGTCCGGCCGCCCGGGAAGTTACGGCAGACGGATGCTGAGCGCGTGTAGTCAGCCCCGCGGAGAAGGACGCGCGTGCCCGTCGGACGCAAGGAGCCGTCGGTGCGGCAGAGGCGGAACCGGCAGGAGCGGCCGCATTGGGCGTCCGCTGTGAAGGCGATGACGGACAGGAGAAGGACGAAGAGGAATGAGGCGTTCATGGTTGATGTGTGGCGAGGGCAGTACCGAGGTGAATGCTGGTGAGGTTGTGGGGATGAGAGGTGCTTTGCCCTGGGTTGGGCACTCCCTTTATACTCATGAATGTGTCCGCGATTTGGTCCATGGACGGGCTTTCGATCGAAAAGACCATGCCCTCCCCGAATATAGGGCACTTACCATGCCTTTGAGACGGGAGTAATTCGTAGGGAAAGGAGGACTTCAGAAACTTGAACTCTTGTTGCGCTATTGGCCTTTCCGTTCACCCCCATGATCACAGAATAGCAAAAAAGCTATGCCAGAGATGTGCATGGGCGTTTGACTTCTACTTGGCGGCCTCGTCATGAATCCTACATGTCGCTAGCAGATCGCGGTTTTTTGCACTTTAACGAATTAGGGGAAGATGAAGTTTGACGGAGGATTAGATGAGATGTGGAGAAACCCGAAAACCCGAGACAAGGAAGAATTCTCGATAATAAATGCGGCGACGAGCACAAGACAGCAAGAATGACAGGGCACTGCTTACGGTAGAATAGAAAGATTCCCTCCTGCGCTGGAAGGCTGCAAAGTGACGCAGTTCATTGTAGTCACGCAGCAAGATGGGCTGTCAGCATGCCAGACCTTGACACCGAAGAGATCCGCATTAGTTTCTCTTCAGAACTTCCGAGGGCGGGCGGGCGGGCGGGGAGGGGGGGGGGGGGCGAGCAATGGAAGCATGCGGGTAAGACACACGTCGAACGTCGAGAGTGTTCCGGAAAGGTTCTGTAAAAGCTTGCATGCGTGGGTATAGGAGAGCGTGGGGGCTACACTTTTTCGTATGAGCGAATTCCGGAGCAGGACAGCTGTCCAAATGATGCGAGGGTTCATTGCAGCTCATAGGGCAGATAGACGGAACAAATAGATGCCTTGATGTCATCAAGTCGTGCACACTATGGTTGTTGCTCTGTCGACTACCGTGGTGATGAGATGTTGACATCTCATCACCACGGTACTGTACCGCCACTGACATCAGTGGCGGTGAAAAGAAAAAACTCTATCATAAAGTTTTGCATCGCAAGCAAGATTAAGTACACTGTACTGTACTACGAAACAATCTATTTCCAAAAGCTGAGACATCCGTCGTTGTTGGCACGGCCACCGAAGTCATTCTACATTTGCAACTTGTCGCAATCACATGTCATGCGTCAACCCGGTCTCGGAGCAACAGTGAGGCGCAGGTCTGGAATATCTAGAAATTCGTCTGTGGCCCCATACTAATGGCCCTGGATGCTACGGTTGTGAGACTGGGCATTGTCACGAGTCGAAGAACGGCTCGCAAAAAAATAGCGATTTCTGCGCGTCATGACAGATCGCACATCTGTCACCTCCTTATACCACATGCACAGTAGTGCAGTATAAATAGGATCAGAATAGTACGACGACGTATAAAGGACTCATGTGTCTCCCGTTCCAACGCGTCATACTCCTGGTTGAGGTGCACTCCTGGGACACGTTGGCTGCCACGTATCACTGTCTTTATTTGATTATTTCTGAGCAATATTTTTCTACCTTGAAAATGGAGACATGTAGTTACACCTGATCAGAAATTCCCAAGAGTGCTCCGATCGGAGCTTTATGGATAGCAACTTGACCTGCAGTTGCGGCAGGCAATTACGGAGAGCTTCAGGAATAAATTGCTCTGGTGACGTATATCCGTGGCCCACGAATATGGTTTTCATCGCGATTTCGTGGGCATTCCACTAGAAAAACTAGCACTGTACACAGCAGTCTTTAAACAAGATCTGCTCAAGCTCTCGTAATTTCGCATAAGAAAATTCCTGCTAACCGCTTGCTATATGCCCCTACACGTTTCGAGATGGTGGCACTCAGCAGCGCGGGTAAACGCTGCCACCTGGAATTGCAAATCAGTCACGCAATTTTCTCGCGATGCTAGTGTCTATCCGACCAAGCGTTATCTTACCATAAGAATCTGCGAATTTTATTTCTTTTCAACTTTGATGGCGACGGTTTCTATTTTTCTTTGGAAGAATGACTCGTTTTAAATTTTTTCTAACGTTAGAACCGAATAGAAAGCCCTCAGGTAAATGTTTCCATGTTACTGTTATAAAATTATCTTAAAGAAAATGCATACTGTAAGCCGACTTTTTCTTTTGAACACCTTTATAGGCATCAACGAGTTGGTTTTTGCGAAAATCGACAACCAAGTGCTTCGCCTGTAGCCAGGGACTTTTGGTTTCAAAAAACGGAAGTGAAATTGCGAGTTGCGTTGTCTAGAAAAATAAAATAACTTTTGTCCTCATATGAGAACTGACGGTCCAATAGACACTAGTGAACCGTAAGTCTATACTACAATATCTTCAGGACCTTGAGGTTCATTCATGTAATGATAGCGCCTTGCCTTCATGGAGCTATACTTAGAGTTGGGTACTACGGGACTTGCTTGAATTGTTCTACTGTAGGGTTCAGGGTTTGAACGGTCATGGAGACAACTTGTTGAGTTGTCTTTTGCTTTGGTGTGACTAGTTCGAGTCCTAAATCTTCTTCATCGAGTGCTTCTGAATCATTTATGGAGAAACTGAGGCAGACACGGGTGAGAATATATACATGAAAAGTCGGTGGACTTCCTAACATCTGAACTACAAAAATTTAAAAAAGGATGGCGCTGCGGTTTTCCAGATGAGCCCTGCCTTAAAGAAGGGACCAATTAGCTTGTTGATGGTTCTGGTGTGACGCGCAAGGTGTTGAACTGAAAAAGGCGTAGAGACGCGTCAAGCGAAAGTTGGTTCAGTTGCTGATTTGGAATCAGTAATGAGATCATTGAGGTGGTCTGCCATAGCCCCGACGGGGTTCATCATGGGACCGGCATGCCGCCTTGATGTGGTCCGGGATGCGTAGAGAATAGTTGGACAGGAGAGACGGCTCTTTCAAGACTGTGGTGAAGGGCACGATGGCCGAGTTTACTGAGGCTGAGGGTCTGCGCACTACTAAACGTGAAGTGGCGCCGGGGACGGCGGCGCTGTCTAGGCAGCTGCCCTTCGTGATACGTGTGTGCGTGTCACAGTTGTGTGAGCTGTGCATGGGAATCATGACGCGGGGATTATGACAGGTGGCGGAGGACGACCATAGAGCGACAGAAAAATGGACACGGGAATCATGACACTCCCTCCTTCGCTGTGTGGTCCTGCTGTGCGGTGTAAGGGTGTGTTGGGGGCGGTCATGAGAGCCATAGGCACACATATTGCACACGTACAACAGCGATCAACTCACCACGATCGCCGCCGGCCTACGGATCACTAGCATCCCTACATACGGTAGATAAGCACGCAACCCCAGTAAACGTAGGCATCGATCTTGCATCACAGGTTATGGACCCTAACCACGCACCACTACAAGACGGTCATCTCGAATACCGCCCACCCGGACGAGATCAGGACATCGACAGTACGGCACCACACAGCCCCGTTGACCTAACACCACAAGCTCCGCCAGCAAGCGTAGAGCCGACACTTCCTGCTCCGACCACACTGGTAGAGCCACAACAACAAGCTCCGATCACCCCCGTAGAGCCAACACAACCCGCTCCGACCACACTCGTACAGCCCCCACACCAAGCTCCGACCACCCCCGTCGAGCCAACACAAGCAACTCTGACAACACCCGTAGAGCGCCCACAAATGTCAAACCAGCAAGAAATGGCACCCGAAACGCCCCAAGCTGACACAAGAATGCATGGACAGCTACCTCCACTCGCAAGCGACGGGACCAACTACAAGCTATGGACGCAAACCCTCCACGACATAGCAATAATCAACAACGTCGAGGCAGCCCTCTACGAAAGCTCACCACCCCCACGGTATCGAGCCCATACCATGCTATATACCGCCGAAAATGTGTATTCCTACGCATGAGCATCATGACCAGCCTCCCAGCGGATCTGGCAAGCACAATCGACATGGACCTCATTGTTACCCCTCGACAGCTTCTGGCAGAGATCAAAACACACTTCAGTGACTCAACGCCAACCACACACCTCATCCTCAAACAAGAAGCACAACGTACAAAGATCAAGGCGGGAAGCGACCTCGATGAGTACATCGACGCACACAGAACGATCCGGACAAAAATGTGCCTCGCAGAGTACCCAAGCATCCAACACGATGAATCCGTCACGATAGAATTCATCATACGCGGCCTCAACTTGCACCCGGCATTTTGACACCTACCCGACATGTGGATCGCGAACAACACAATCCCCACAACCATAGCCAACCTCCTCCAACGACTCAAATCCATACAAGCTCGAGAAGACGAAAAACAAGCAATCCGACACCAACGTCCGCAAGGCATGAACACGACAGACCAATGGTCAGACACCCCCAACTACCATGCAATGAGACGACGAATGCGCGGCTGGAGGCAAGGCAGAGGACCCACGACCCACCCCGATCAACACCAACGAGTTAATGCAGCCACAAGGGAAAATGCGGAAAAATGGTACACGAATACCAACAAACACCGCATAACTCCACGGCAAACACGTCAGACGCCCAAAAACACCACTGGGCAAATGGCCAGCACCCGCGACGAACCTGACAACATAACTGCGCAACAGGTGACCGACGAGGACATATGCGAAGGTAAGCAGTATATCCTCGACTCCGGAGCGCACCCGTCACATGTCCGCAAACCTACGCCGAACATGAAACCACTCCGAAAAATCATGCGAACTAACACGGCCACCAACATCACCCCACCCGCCACACACAAGGGTATGATACATATACCGACCAGTACGAATAGGCACATCTGAATCCCAGCGATCGCCAACCCAGCAATGCCATCCAACCTGCTATCAGTACACGACATAGCAGAGCAATGGGGAGAGGTCCGGTTCACACCCACACAGGCCACTGTACTTGATACGAGCAAACACCCACCACAAATAGTAGCGAAAGCGCGCTTCAGGAGAGGCATGGACTACCTGGAACTCCCACGAGCAAAAGTCAACAGCATGGCAGCCCGGACTAAACCACCACGGTCAATAAAAAATTCTAAAAGCCGCACGACCCCACCCAACAAAGCCCCCAAACCAAAAACAAAAAAAGAAGACAGGGACGCCGAAGCCAAGCCGTGCAGTAGTACGTGGGCACGCCGCACCGCGCGCAGAAAAAATCCCACTACACCAAGCGGACAACCCAGCGCCCCCACCCCACGCCCCAGCACACCCAGCTGTCGAAAGGGACTTCCACCACTATCATGTACTGTTCAACCACATCAGACCGACAACGCTTCAGAAAATGGCCAAACTCGGCCTCCTGCCAAACCTCCCGCCCACACTAAGGCAACGACCACCGCGGATCACCTGCTCGAGCTGTGCCGCAGCGAAGCAGCAGCCCGCACCGCACTACCCCAAGACGCACAGTTACCGCGTAGGGGCAGCCTTCAGCAGCGATATATGCGGACCATTCAACCCGACATCCAGGCAAGGCAACAAATACATACTCACGGTCATAGACAACCGATCCCGCCACCTTATAGTGGACTTCCTGCAATCAAGATCAGAAACCCCGCACAGGCTGGATGTCATCCTCACAGCACCCAAAAAACGAAAGGGGTGCAAACCGAGACTGTTCCACACAGAAAACGCTAAAGAGTATGTATCAGACAGCGCCAACGCCGTATACAGATCGCACAACGCCATGCACAGCACTACAGTCCCACACACGCCCCAACAAAACGGTATCACAGAAAGGATGAACAGTACACTCATGAACTCAGCCAGAGCCGCCCTCCACCACAGCTCACTACCCAACACGCTCTGGGAAGACGCAGTAAGGGACGCTGCATTTAAGTATAACAATATACTCCACCACGGGATCAACACCCTTCCCTACACCATGTGGACCAATGCAACCCCCGACGTCCCACAATTCCTGTTGTTCGGACAGCTCGGCACAGTACCAGAGTTAGCAAATCGGAAACAAATATCAAAACTCGCACACAGGGCAACACCCGCCCGGTACTTCCACGGCATCGACGAAAACCACATAATGGTCCTGGAAATCGAAATGAACAAACCTAGACGAGTTCGATGGCTCAACTTCCAACCGTACCACAGCACCACCGACCGTGTAGCTTTACGCACATACGCCACCAAAGCCTTCACCCCGCATCGCAAGCCAACAGAGATAACAGGCACCACACCCGCCCCAGCTCACCCCGGACAAGCCAAAAAATACCCCGATGTTGCCGAATGGGAAAACGCCCACAACGCCGAACTCGATAACCTCGACGCCATGAACGTAGTGCAGTGGATACCCGACTCCGAGATCCCCAAGAAACGGAGACTTATACCCCTAAAAATGGGACACCGTTACAAAAGGGATAGCAAAGGAGAAATTGCATCGAGAAAAGCCGGATGCTCCGCAAGGGGGGACAAGATGCTACCGCACAAGCACTATGACCCATCCAAAACTACAACTTACATGGCAGACAAGACCACAGTACGTGCAATGTTCGGAATCGCGACCAAGTACCGCACGCACATCGAACACATCGACATCAAGTCGGCGTACACGAAAAATTTGCGCACAACAGAGGTGAAACAGTATATGTGAGACAGCACGCCAGATTCAATGGCACATACAAACAGGATTGCCAAGGCGGCAAGCGAAACATGAACATATACGGGACGCCATCAGCCGGGCACACATACCTATCTGCAGTCTTCACGCTCCTACGAAAGGAAAACTTCAACCAAAGCGAAGCAGACTTGTGCCTCTGGTCCAAAAAACCGGCGACGAACGCATAATCGCTGCCGTCAGCGTGGATGACTTCACAGTAGTCGTCTCAGCCGCGGAACTCAAAGAGGAGTTCACAGCTGCCCTAGCAAAAGCGTACAATATCAAACGCCTCCGGGAACACAGAACCTTTCTAGGATGGACAGTGAGGCGACACAAAATGGAGACATTCACATCTCTCCGCCCAACGCTATCAACTACATAGTACAGCAAGCGGAAATGGCAAAATGCAATGCGAAAGACACCCCATACTACGATGGTGTCCTGCTACACAAGCCAGCAGACAAAGAAGAGACCCAACTGCACACTCTCAAAAATACCAGCAGATCATTGGGGACCTACGACATGTCGCTGACTCGACGCGACCAGACATCTACTTCCTGGCAAACCGACTAGCAGTAGCGGCCAACAACCCGACGCAAAGGCACTGGAATGCACTCAAACGCCTGATACGGTACCTCAAGGGCACACCAAGCACAGGCCCCACGTTCCGAGCAGGCACGCAAACAGACAAAGAGAAACCCCAGAACCTCCCTGTCTCGTATGCCGATGCCGATTTCGCCGCCGACATCATGGACCGGAAGTCCATTGTGATACATCGACTGGCCCGCCCGTTGCCCTACAGTGCAGACGGCCGCGACGGTGTACACGGGGCAAGGTGTCCCCGTGTAGCGAGCGCGCGCGCGCGCCGAGCGGTTGTAATCTGTCGTACGTGTACAGTAGTGCACGTGTCGGACTAGCGGTAGTCTGCTAGTAATACGCCTGTACGCTAGCACACGTGGCATCCGTGCGGTAGTCTGTAAGCAGCGCGTGTGTACAGCAGTACACACGTGTAGATGCAGCGTCCGCACGGTAATTAGGACTTGAGGCGCTAGTTTTTTTAATTGCGTACAGTACCTGGTAGGCACTAGGCGGCAGGTACTGTACACTGGGACAGATGGACGAGGCGTCCCCTCTGAGGGGTTAAGACCTGACACCCGCCCCCACCAGTAAACTGGGGCAAGCTCGCCCCCGTCCCTTTCGCGCCTATATACGTCCGTTTTGGTTGTCTATCGCGCGCGCTGGCTTCTAACCCGTTACCGGTCGCTCTCGTTCACGCACCACGGGGCGACTGCGCGTAACCGGCCAGTGAGCCCCTCCCTTTTCGCGAGCTCGTCCGATCGGTTCAATTAGCGCATCTCGTCCGCGCCGCGTGCTCCCTCGTTATAGCCTCCGCCTCTCACCCAACCCAGGGCAAAGAGGAGTTATCCCACATCCATATCGGGGACCTTCCACACATACAACGGCACACTGATATATTAGGGGTCCCTCAAGCAAAACATCACATCCTTATCCACCTGTGAGGCTGAATATATTGCGGCCACCTCCGCCGCACAGCAGACCACGTGGATCCGACGTCTGAAACAGGACGTGCACATGCTGCCGCAACCCCCGACCCCCTGATGATAGACAACCAGTCCGCCATCCACGTCGCTAACAACACGGGACCGACGAAGAGGCAAAAATTCATAGACCTGAGGCATCGCCACCTTACAAATCAGGCACAAAAGGGCACAATCGACATCGCGCATGTCCTCACGGACGAACAACTAGCGGACATCGTCACAAAATCGCTCTGACGTCAAGCATACACGCGCCTCCTCCTTAAACTACAGCTCAAAAATCACACGACTGCAGACCGCAAAACTGCACCGCCGTCGACAGGGGGAGTGTCATGAGAGCCATAAAAACAAACGTCGACGCCGCAACAGCAATGCGTCGGCAGTCATGAGAGCCATATGCACACACGTGGCACACGTACAACAGCGATCAACTCACCACGATCGCCGCCGGCCTACGGATCACTAGCATCCCTACATAAGGTAGATAAGCACGCGACCCCAGTAAACCTAGGCATCGATCTTGCATCACAGGGGCGGCGGTGATTTTGAGCTTAACAAGGTCGTTTGGATACCAGGTTACGCCAATCCAGCAGGCCCCTTAACGAAGTGCGACAGCCCGTTACCCGAGACGTTATAACTTGTGCTCTTTTGATGGAACACTTCCGTTACAGTTCAATAAGACAGAATTAAGATCTTCAAATGCATCTTTGGGATAGCCTTCTACTTCAAAAAGGGAGGAGTATCAATCATGAGTTGTACCACTGTACACCGGGGACGGGATTTAGTGTCAGCGCTAAATTAGTGTCACACTGTAAATAGTGTCACTGACACTAATACCTGTCACAGCCCGGGACGACGACGGATCAATACAAACATGCAACATGCCCCTTTTGTTGAGCCATACCACTCTCACCGCTAACATCAAGTATATTTCTACCATTCGAATTCACTACACCTGCGACAACATGTCGCTGTCAGCGTTACCGATCGTCGCGGCTCTAAATAGGGCAACAGCAGATCGCGCATCAAGAGTTGCGAACGCAGAACCTTCCCCGACATCCAGCGATGTCCCCGTCGCCGCTTCGGCGGTATCTGATGAAACGCCAGATGCCCCGACACCTACCAAGAGGCGAAACATTCAATTGGTGCTGACTAAACACCAAAGGACGCAGATTGCACGCTGGATGGTGTCAGAGGAACAAGCTGGTCCTGTAGTGCACATATGCACACGTGCAGTTCTGTAATTCCCGGACGATTTTCGTGCCTCCCCGAACGCGAATATTGCAAGAGCTACGCGGTACTTCCAATCTCGAACAACTACATTACAAGGACACGGAGGGTGCCGTGGTGACTGGAACATCTCTTTCTCGCGAGTGATGAAGGGCGGAACGCATAGGTACAATCGGAAAGCATCCCACGGTCGAGGAAGAAAACGACGGCCATGGGTAGTTGCTCTCTACAAGGACCTTAGTTCTGACTTCGATAGGATGCACAAGGCTGGGGTGAAATTCAACAGATCTTTATTGAGGAGATTGGCTGTCAATCTGATAATGAACTCTGTGAATGATACGTACAATGCCAGTATAATTGACTCCAGAACAATGTTACCTATCATCAATTCC
Organism: Chondrus crispus; assembly: GCF_000350225.1. Taxonomy (NCBI): domain Eukaryota; phylum Rhodophyta; class Florideophyceae; order Gigartinales; family Gigartinaceae; genus Chondrus; species Chondrus crispus. The sequence goes on from NW_005179334.1 coordinate 187,357, forward strand.
ATATCTGCCCGATGGATTCAATCATTCACGGAAGCACATGGGATTGTTCAGCGTTCACACACCGGTAAGCTCATGGTTTCTCCCAAAAAGCAGGAGCAAATTCATCGAGCTGTCGCCTTCCATTTGGGGACCGTTTGCAGAGAGTTCCGGGCTGGTCTCTTAAATGAGGACAATATATACAATGCCGACGAGACCCACTTCGTGATAAACATGGACGATCATAAGACAATGGCTCGAAAAAGGGACAGTGATGTTTAATACGCCGACGTAGTCTCGGGAGATGATGGAATGACGATGATGATGCTACTGTCAGGCGGACGTGGTGCAGGCCTGGAACCACCGTTTATGGTATTTCAGAATCGGGATCGAGCCTATCCTTTTCGCGGCATCCCGGAAAACGTTCCAGGAGTATCTTATCGCAGTGGTCCTAAAAGTTGGATGAGGATCGTCATGCTCCAATACATGAAAGAACCAAGAGCGATTTGGAAGTTGACGAATGGGAGAAGACGCATACTTTACATGGATAATTGCTCTGGGCATGCACTGACAGATGAGCTTAGAAAATGTGTCGATCGCTTGAACACGGAGATACGTCTTTTTCCACCCAACGCTACTGACTTGTTGCAACCCGCCGGCTCTTTATTATTCAGAAAATTAAGACAGCATGGAGAAAACGGTGGGATGATTACAAGCTTTACATGATAGAAAACAACATGTACGAAGTTGGGAGAGGCCCAAGGTCTTCGGGGCGATTGAAGAATCCTGGAAAATATTTCTTTTTAAAGTTAGCAGCAAACGTTGTCAAAGATGTCGCTGCGCAACAGGATAAGGATGGTGTCTCTTATGCTCGTAAGGCAATGATCCGGTGCGGTTTGGCGCTGAACTTGAACGGCCTTTGGGAAGAAAGACAGTTGACCCTGCAACTGCAGGAGATTGTCGAAAGTACCGTGAAAACTTTGATGGTGTTACAGTGCAAGAGTCGATGGATGTCGTAGACCTGGTCCAACAACATACAATAACGCACTGATGATTAGAGGCAGGCATGTGAGGTTTTGGTAGGACGAAAATAAATGCTGTAGGCTGTAATGGGATCTAACTTACACTATTCAGTGTTACTTTTAGCGATGTCAGTGACAGTAGTACCGTTTTTCACTGAAATAGTGTAAGTACGGAAATAGTATCACTGACATTAATATATGTTTCGGGTTTGAGATTTCCACCACGGAAATGGTATCAGTGACACTAAATACCGTCCCCGGGTGTACAGCTATACAAGTGTACAACAGCAATGCAAGCTGATCATGAAGTTTGATATCCTGTTCAATTTACTGTAGATGGTAATGCAATAATTGCATGGCAGATGCATTCCATGTCAGCCTTCTGACTTGCCCTTGCGTGTCAAATCGAGAAGTCGAATTCACTCCTCTTCAAGGTATAGCCATGCTTTCACTGCAAATAACGTAGCATACATCCACATCCCCTATCTTTTGTTCGCGCATGAACCTTTAGCAGTGTACTTAAGCTAAACTCCCTCGCGTCGCTTTGTAGAGGCCAGGGCCTTAGCACAACACTACCTTAGCATCGGATAAAAGCAAATCTAAGGCACTTTGCCTTCTTGATGTAACCCTCAACTCGCCCCCTTCATACTGCACTCAGCCTGCCCCTCTAAATAACTAAATACAGCTTCAAAGCCCGATTCTATTAACCGAACAGCGTTCACAGACCTTAGCTTGTCCTCCTTATGGATCCGGTTCCGGAAATAGAAAAGCATCGCGCAAGCTCCTGACAATAGCGCAGAAGCTACACATTGCAGATATTCTCGACAAGGGGCACTGTGTCGAAGCAATTGAGCGGCAGTTCGGCATCGCAGGGCGCACCGTGCGAGACATCAGAGCTACTGCTCCCACAATACTCGGAGTAGCCAACGAGAGGCCAAAATCACTGCAAATAAAGACCCGTCAGGCTGTGGGAGTTTTGGCGACTGAATGCCAAGTTTCAGACGCTCAATCGTATTTGAGGTCGGCAAAGCGCGCGTTTCTCACTGCAAAACACGACAGAGATCCAACGCGGAGCATTCAGACGTTGATTACCGAGTGCATGAAAATAGATGTGACGACGTTACCTATTAATGCCGTCTTCCAATAGTGCCAGTTTTGGGGTCTCACACGGGGCGGCACTAATGGGTAGGGCCCCCTGTACTGGTGCCAACTTCAACAGCGCGCGTGCCGGCGGGTCGCGCGTGCGCGTGGGCTTACGTTTTGCAGGCTGGATCGAGTAGCGGCTGGGCGTTGAGGAAGTTGGCGGCCTGCGGCGGGGCGCGGGGGGGAAGAAGAAGGTCAGCGGCGTAGCGGGATGGCGGGGCGGTTGCGGAGGGAGTCGGGAGTCGGGAGTGAGCGGCGCGTACCATGAGGAGGAGGAAGAGGGTGCGGTTGTCGACGTAGACGAAGGCCATCTCCCAGCTGTCGATCTCCTCGGTGGAGTGCGGGGTGAGGCGGTGGTCATGGTGGAAGGCGTAGAAGTCGATGACCTTTTGCAGGATGGGCGCGGTGACGGGGCCCATGGGGATGCTCCTGCCGTCGACGACGTCGACGTCGCACACCATGTCCTGCACGAAGCAGATGCGCATGGCAACCGGCTTGGACACCTCGAAAATTGCGCCATCGCTCGCGCGCAGCTTGAGCGTGATCGGGCGCGTCGGCTCGGGCATTGTTGGCGGGCGGGCGCGCCACCGGCGTCTGGGAGGGGGGGCGGATGGGGAGTATCGCCGGGCTGTGATGCCAAGATCAGACCGATGCCTCCGACCCCCGAAGGTGGCGGAGGCGATGGTGAATTTATTCTGTTTGCTATGGTGGCCCTAAATGGCTGTGTGCCTTATCTGTGAGGGATGCCTTATCTGGATGGAACCACACGGGCGAAGCGAGCGCGGGGTGCCGGACTGCGGGGAAGGCGTGGAGTGGTTTGGTTAGGTCAATTGGCAGCCCTTCAAGAAACGTGTGTATTTGGGAGGACGTGTCACACGTGTACGTTTCCATGAGCAGGGTATGGAGGAAGGAGTTGACCGGCACCTCCACCCCTCGCGGGCTCAGGTGTGGCGTACGACTTGTGCGCACTACGACAATACAAATAGACAGACGGACGTGCTTTTTGACGACGGGTTTCTAGCAGGGTTTCAAGTTCGTGCAAGTGGAAACAGAAACAGAAACAATCGGGCTACAACTCTGAAACAGCGGCACCCACCTCACGTCGAACCCGCCATTCTCCGGCAGGTGCCACCCCCTCGGCGTGGGAGGTCGAACAATCATGTCTGGCGCTTTCGCACGAAGAAGCCCGAGGTAGGGAGATTGATGGAGGTTGCTTCAAAGTCGAGCGCCACACAAAAGACCTGGTTTTGAACCGAGAATGAAATACTTCCATCACTCTCGACCACTCCGTACCGTATACCTCCATATCTGGGGTTAAATACCACTTCGGTCGGGTGTCTGGATCTCTATATGCGAGCGCTACACGAGAAAAGGCTTTTCGACGTGCGTAGCGGTAGGGCTGTGCCGAAACCCCGAAAAATAGTATGCTGCAATATCTCTGCCGTCGAGCTTAGCGATAAATATTTTGTTCGGTCGTGTGGAAAACGTAGCCTGGATGAGACCTAAGAGGTTGTCAGTGTCATATTTCTCCCTTATCGCTTGTTTATTTTCGGGTACATACATTCGACAACTGGTTTCATTGTCCAAGATGAGCGAACAAGGGCCCGCGACCGGAAATGCCTCAAAAGATTCATCTGGCCGATGATGCCGTTTAGAGAAGGAGCACGAGGAACAAAGCCATGCTCTTTGATGAGTATATATAATGATGAGTCAATTCTTGCCTTCTCCAAACGAAGCACAGTTGCACTTCTTCCTGTAAGATAAAACACAATCAAGTCATCACGAGTGATAAAAGTTACCGAAAACAACAAAAATGGAAAGGGGCCGCTCATCGAAACCACGAAAGGAAATAGCTAAGGAGTACAGGAGCTCTCACGTCGATTCGATATTTATTGCAGACGAAGCTCTAAAGCGACGAGAGCGAGGCTACAAGGAACGGGGGAGCAACGGATATTTGAAGTGCGACATGCCCGGCTGTGCGGCTTTATTTGTGAAGCTAAGCGCAAAGGAAAGGCATTGGCGAGGTGTGCATAGGAAGGAACGGCCGTATGGGTGTGAGGCCTCTGGGTGTGAGGCGAGTTTTTTCGAGAAATCTCACCTAAGGAGACACGAAAACGACATTCATAACAGTAAGCGCTTCGACTGTCCACAATGTGACAAGTCTTATAGCAGGCAGTGGACTTTGTCCAATCATGTGGAAAAGAATCATGGGGAGGGCAGCAGGAATTCGAACAGGAGGCAGCGTCGCTCATGAGTTGTTCTTTCTCAAGGTTTCAAGAGTATAGATGTGTCGATATTTAATAAGAATAAAAAGTCACCCTTTTCCTGAAGTATGTGGCACTACTTGATTAAAAGAATAGTTTTGAAACTAACGAATATCATGTGGTGAGAACAACGGCTTGCGTCGCGACACTTCGTGAGACGTGACAATTGGTTTGTGCAGGAGCACAGCGTGAATTAAAGACACCAAAGCAAAAGGACAACGTCCTGCGAAGAAATAAGCAAACGAAAGAGAATGATGTAAATGCATGACTAGAGAAAGAAGTAGCTGCAAGGAATTATTTACCTAATGTTAAAGACGGTTCCGGAGCAACAGACACATAAAACCTAGGACCAGTCCTAGTTTTCAATTCGAAAAGGACCGATCATCATACTACAGCTCTAAAAAAGCTGCACCCACCTTCCATCAAACCCACCATTCTCCTCCAGGTGCCAGCCCTTCGGAAGCCATCGCCCACCTCCGACGTTTCCGTCATGCGAGAAAAAGTCGTGCTGTCTAAAGTACGACTCCTCCTTACTGTTTGGGTCTCCATTAGCCGCTATGCGCTCCGGGTCGGCGTGGGCGCCCGACGTTCCGCCGCTGTCGCCGTCAAGCCGATAGAAGCCCCAGAACCACGACTTCGTGGGGTACCCGTTCCTGTCCTCGTCCTCGTCCTCGTCGTCCAGCGAGCGCGCGTAAAACGTCTGTAGGCCCGTCGGCACCGAGGGGCCGCCGTCAATCCCTCCCGCAAGCGGCTCCTCCAAGTAAACCCTGCGTGACGACTCCGTGCCCCAGTGCACGCTGTAGCGCCCGCCGGACCAGTGCGTCGGGAATATGTCGGCGAGGTCCTGCAGCTCGTACTTGATTCGCGGTATATTGCTAAATGTAAGCCCGTCGCGGTCTTTGCCGTGCTGCAAGTCGTTTGCGTTTGATTGTGTCAGAGTCTGAGCGTTCCAGTATGACACGGCTTCGCTGTCATCTTGTGGGACGAATATGTAGTGAACGTTCTTTTCGTCATCGCCGTTCACATCGACTTCAGCCTTGTCGTCTGAAGCGACGTGTCTTGAGACCGTGTCAAAGGCATCTTCCACAAAGTGCAGCTCGCCCCCGTAGAAGCCTGTCATAATTCCAAAACGATTGCGCTCCTTTCGCTGCTCGGCTTGCCATATCATCGGGTGCGACCCAGAACCTGTGCTCATGAAGTTCAGGTCTCCATCCCCGCGATGACGAATCTTATGGTCGGAATGTTCTGTGATGACCACGTACACCGCTGTTTCGCCGGAACCCGGGTCGCCAGTGATACCCATCAGGCGAACTTCTATCCTTTCCCAGTCATGGATTGACCGGTCTTGCTTGGCATGGTAGACGTGATACAACAACGTTGCCTCTTTCTGCGTCCCATCTTCAGTCATGTACTCGATCATGGATGTGTACATCGTCGGGCGGATATTCCAGTCCGAGTGGGAAGAGCCATCGATGAAACTGTTGAGATCCTCCCAGTTTTCTTTGTTGTTCGAAAAGTCCTTGTCGTTGTCAAAGTCGAAGTTGGTGAGCCAGTCGTACCCTCTGCGCTCCGAGCTTTCGTCTGCGCGTTTGAATAGCAATGGGGCATAATATCTCAAGAACTGACGGCGCTGGTCGTAAGACAAGGACCATGCCTGGCCGTCTGCAAGTGCGGTGATGCTGACCCCGACAAAGAAGAAAGCAAGAAACGAGAAAAACGAACTGCCTAGAGCCATTTGGGGAGGTAGCAAGCAGAGATCTCGATGAGGCTGTGGGAGTGAAACTGCAAATTGTGATCCGATCTCACGATGTATCTATATAGCTGCAATGGCTATAATTTCGTACTCTCTTTTTCTCGACTGGGGCCTCGTGCGTGATCACGCGACGCTTCCATTCAAAACCGCATAGAAACAGGCACTGGGACTGCCAACAGCGCAAGGCTCTGTGCGCTGAAGGTGCGGTCCTCGTAACATCGTCGTACAGCAATGCATGAAATTGAAAACGAGTTGATGCAAAGCAATTCGTTCATTTTTTGGCCCGTCCCAGCTCTTCGCACGGGACCTCTAGAAAGTGGAAGGGGTGCCATCTCAAATTCAGGTCTCTGTGTTATGATTCACATGGATCAGTTTCAGTCCAGGGAAAACATGGAGTAACCATGTTTGCAAAGTAAGCTTACCCAGGGCCTGTCACGGTCAAACAAACCCGCCACTACACACCCAGATAATCTGGGGCTGTATTGACGGTTTTGGTTTGACGGTACAAGTATAGAAGACAAATCGCTTTCCTCTGTCTACGAAGTACGATGCGCAGCTACGTTAAAGGCGTGACACAGTCTGTCCTTGCTGCCGCACGAGTTGTAAGAGGACCATTTGTAAAGCATAAAGCCTTGGAGTAGGAGCCGAACAAGAGATGCGTTTAGTCATTTTTCGTGCCATCTTCCGCGAAACGTGAGACGGCTTGTTGGATTGAGAGTAAGATTTTGTTGATCAAATGAGGCTTTGGATTGGTGCGCGGTCTCTTCGTCACCAGACGAGGGGAATTGCTCACGAGAGCAGCGCAATGACGAAGTTGCGGCAATGGCACAAACAACTTTTTATTCCGGGGTGCCCTTTTTTTCTCTCTCTCTCTTTCTGGCGACATCTACCTCCCTTCTATAAAGATCTAGCAGGCTGTCAGTCGTGTCTGTTTGTAGCAGAAAACAGTATCAGGCTCTTGACCTTTCGCAAGTCTACTTCTAGCTCTATAGGGCGTCATTTTTTTCTTCCCCAAATCCCTACTGTCTCGCTTCATTCTAAAGATGAGTTTCATAATTGTGGTGCAGCCCTGAAGGATCGCAGAATCAAAAACGGATCAACGATCTGGTTCTTGATAGAATTGATTCAACTTCTCGTGGCTTCATCGACAGATTTGATCAAGTGTTGTCACAGCAAGATTGTCAGTTGACAAGAAAGATCTCCTGGTGAATGAAAGAGAGTGCCGCTGGAGCGGTTGCGCTCCCCGTCCATTGCTACACGTGTAGCTAGATGTCTCGTCAATACTGAGAGTGACATCCAAACAAAAATTTATATATCGAGTCGGGCTGTATGCGCATTACAATCAGTGGGTTTCGGCCATTGTTGGACGCCGTTGCCACGAGGTTTGCTTGTTTGAATCAAATGTTCCGTTGAGCACCCCCTGACTTTGTTTTATTCCCGGGCAATGGAAATGCGCAGATGAAAATTTCATCCAATACGAGGTATGTATAGGACAAGGAATGGGACTAGGGGGGGTTCAGAGGAGTTCGAAAGAAAAGGATCTCGAAAACAAAAACCAGCCTGTTAAGACACACCCTCAGGGTGTGTCTTAACAGGCTGGTTTTGCTTGCCTTGCCCGGTTTTGCGAGGAATACTTTTAAATTCTTAACAAATACCGTATGCTTCTTCAGCCTTGCTTTTCTTAAACTCAAAAATTAAAACGTAAGAGCCAATCATAGCACGCCAAATCACCACTTTGGGCAAAGCAAACTGCAGAAAAACGGGGCATGTTAAGACACACCCTCAGGGTGTGTGTTAACATGCTCCGTTTTTCACATGAACAGAATTCTCAAAAAAACAGAAGTGACAAAATGGCGCTATTTTTATTTTCACTAATCAAGGGGGGGCCGATGCCATATCATAGGGCAGGCTTCAAGGACTCACACTTGGGCGGGACAAGATCAGGCCGCGCCATGATAAGGCATGCGGGCGAGGGTGGCTGAGGCAACGCTTGACCATATGGCATAACTAAGACGCTGAGAGAGACGAGACTTTGCAGTACCAAATGTGGTACCGGTGCGGATGGCAATTTGATGGGAGAGGGACTCGAGGACAGATGTAGAGCGGGCGATGGGAGCGCCCAGGGTGTCGAACGCAAGAGGCACAAAGTGCCAGTCCAGAAGAGGGAGCGAGGCGTTGGCTTGTAGATGTTGAGCGGAGCGGATGATGCGAGCGTGCGTGCTTAGCTTGTCAGCATCCACCACTTCGGCGGCGCCGGCTATACCGCGAGCAGCCGGGTTGAGGGCCCCCACGCGGTAGGGGCTCCGGACAGTGACATCGTAAGCCGTAGGACGGTCTGGCAGAGCTCTCGCAGGAGGCGGAGCGGGCTGAACGAGGAGATCGGCGGGGCGGTGAGCCGTGCCAGGTATGAGAAAAGGGACTTCCATATCACAGCTCAATCCTGCGGCGCGGAAAGCATGTCGTGCCAGAGTGTTCCGCACCGTGTTGTGACGATGCACAGTACCGAAGCCGTGCTTGCACATGGCCGCATGGTCGCCGCATATATCCATGGGACGGCGACAGTGAGAGCAGAGTAGGGGCTGGATGGAGTCATCGTAGACCGGGGAGTCAATATGACGGCGGAGCATACATGACCACACCTCACTGGAGACGCGTGATGTAAGGGCAGGATGAGCGCACAAGAAGGAAGCGGCGCCTGGCGCGCACAGGGAGTTTTAGCGCGCTCGGCGGCGTGCGGAGACGGGTGTGTGGTCGGAGGGGCTGGGGAGGCGATCCCATGCAGACTTTTCTCAGTACATCCTTGAGAAGACGCCATAGAGAGCCTGAAATAATGTCGTGTGTACGCGTTCAGGTCTGTCCAGGAGGGCGTCTGGCTCGAATGGGCCGAGGGGGGAGTGTGCGGATAGCACGCCACGAGTGCGTATTTCCGGGTTGATGGACGCGAGTACTCGGACGAGATGGCGGCGTGCCATACCGCGGTAGAATGGCACCGAGGGGTTAGCGGGACCTTTAACGCGGATCGGGGCGGCTTCTAGAAGGCTGGCAGCGTAGGACGCATGCACAAACGGGGATATCGGGGTGAAGCCATGACCTCCCATACGAAGAGGTAAACCAATTTGAGTAGAAATAGATGCCGAGAGGGGAACATCGCTCAGGCGAGAGTATGTAGCGCGTTGGAGTTCGTCAAAGCGCACAGCAAGTGGGAGGGACAAGATCGGGGGTGTCAAGCGGAACGTATGTTCCACCCGACACACAGAGCCGGTGACACGATGGAGGTGAAACCGAATGCGGGCGTCCGGAATATCCTGAACAGGACGAAGCGCGTCGGTGCAAGATTGAATCTTGTTCTGTAGATAGTTCTTGATGAAGGCGTCAGAGCCGAGGGGGGCGCCAAGGAGAACCAGTCCACCTTCAGAAGGGACCTGAACAGGAAAGACATCGAGAAGTGGGGAGAGATTGGCGGGGGAGGACGATGGCCAGAACGCACGACACTTGGAAATGTTTACATGGAAACCGGCCGCAGGGCCAGAATTTCGAAGAATTCGGAGTGCCTTGGTGACTTCAGCAATTGTGCCTATGAGGGTTCCATCATCAGCGTACCAACGGTTGAGGGCGAGGTTGCACTCGCGGCTGAGACGGCGGATGAGGGGTTGGATGGCGAGCGAAAACATGAGCATGCTGGCAGGATCGCCCTGCTGCGTACCCTCTTGGCTGAGCATTACAATTGGAGGCGACGATGGCAGGACAAGATCAGGGACAGCGTGGCCATATATTAGTTTTAGAAATCGTGATAGGGTCGGGGTCTGAAGAGGTGCACGATGCAGCATGGCTTGGCGGGAGAACGTATTGAATGCGTTGCGGACGTCGACGGAAACAAGGACGTAGTTGGGGTCTCGACCATGGCGCCGCATGAGCATGCGGCAATCATGAACGATGGCATCCATGCCAGATGGCACGCCATTTGCGAGCTGTTCGGGAGAGAGCCGGTCGCGTGTGTCATCTATAGCGGCAGGCAGCAGCACTTTGGTGACAAGCCGGCGAAGCGCCTGGCCAACGGCGATGGGGCGGATCTTGTCCGGACGTGGTTGGAGGGGAATAAGAGCAGAAGCGGCGAGAAGTGGTACATTACGGTCAGGCAGATCGCCAGAGGCAAGTCGTCGAACCAAGCGAGTTAAGGCAGAGAGACCGGTGACGCCCGCCTCCGGGCTGACGGATGTTCGAGCGAGAAGTTGGAGGAGGCGTGGTGAGAGGCGGTCGGGGCCGGCGGCGGAGGTGGGATTCAAAGATCGTGCCACGCGAAGGACTTGAGCTTCCGTGATGTCTGGCGCCGGGGGGAGGTCCATCTGCGGGAGCGCTTGTATCGGGGCTGCCGGGGAGGGGTGAAGGGCAGCCAAAGCGTTGCGGGTGGCATGGGAGCGGAGATCAGCAAGAGGCCTGTCAGTGAGGGCTCTCATGGCGCGGCTGTACTGTGCGTCAGAAGCGAGCCGCATGGCGCGACCAATGCGACGGCGGGGGCAAGCGAAAGCCGTGTGGCGCCGGGAGTGTCGGTCCTGCCATTCAACATCAGCTTAGTGAGCGTGGAGAGCTTCATGCCATAACGCAGGCCAAGCAAGGCCAGAAGAAGCTCGACGGATGCGTTGGCGAAGGGCATGTTGTTGAGCTTTGCGGGAGTGCCAGCCAGGTTCGCCGCGGAAGGAGCGGCGAAGGACAGCGACAGGAAGGATGTAGAGGTGAAGGAAAGCCTTGTGGGTGTCGGCGGGGTCCCGGGTGGCGGCAGCAGCACGAACGAGCTTGATGAGTAGAAGGGTTAGGCTATGCAGGCACGGGGAAGGGATAGAAGAATACACTTGGGAGGCGCGAAACGGGCAGAGAAGGAGATCGCGAACGGAAGGGAGAGAGAGGGGGGAGAGGAGGTGGAGGGCGGGCTGTGAGCGGGTAAGTGGGACGGGGGCGTTGCGGCGGAGGAAAGGGATGGTTGACTCACTGTGATGATGGGGGGTGTGGGAGCGGGACCGCGACTGCAGAGAAGGTGGGGCTACAGAGACGGCGGGCTGGCGGAAGTGTCGCGGAGATGGAGAGGGGACGTTTGCGCAAGGCATTGGGGGCTGTCGAGGGGCCGACGGTGGCAGGACGAGGACGATCGGCGGAGGAAGGGGGGACTGTATTCGGAGACGAGGGATGGAATAAAGGACTGTGAGAGAAGGTAGGAGGGGAGGGGGGAGGAGACAAAATGGCTGTATGAGGTTCACACTTGTTGGATATCGCTACTACATATACTGTGCACATCCAACTCCACCGGTCTCCTGGCCAGGGGCACTCCCTTTTACCACAGGTTATGGCCCCGTGGCGCATCCTGCTACGCACCGATGCTCAACACGAATGATCGCGAGTTCAACTTTCAACGTTTTCCAAGATTTTCAACTGTACGGCGACTGTCAAGCACCCCCCTTACAGCACGCTCCAAACACCAAGGCCTCTGCTACTCACCACCCTCTTACATCACGCTCCAATACCAAGGCCTTTGCTGCTCATCATCCCCAAGCACGCTCAAACACCACGGCCTCTGCTTCCTCACCACTTTCCCGCTTTCATTCACCTCACTACAAGTCAGATCGCGGCGACTGTTGGATATCGCTAACGCTCACCCTTTCTACGATCTTCCCCTACGTTCTTTTCCTTACAGCTCTGTCAGATATCGCTACTACATATACTGTGCACATCCCTATCCACATGTCTCCTGGGCAGGGGGCACTCCCTTTTACCACAACATTCCCTGACTGTGTGTTCATACTATGAACACAGTCAGGGAGTGTGAAGTTCACACTTCTGTTCACACTGTGAACAGAAGTCTCGTACACTGTGTGTCATGAGAGCCATACGTGCACACGTAGCACACGCATGACAGGGCAATTAGATCATCTTTATTCACCGCCGTCTCACTGATCCCTCCCATTCCCTTATAAGGTAGAGACACGATAGGCATCAGTAAACGGAGGCATCGATCTTGCACCACACTGTGAGACCGTAGCATTGTTGGTTTGGGCAATGCAAGAACTTTACCTTCGTGACACCAACTGCCCAATCGTGGGGAAGGTGCACTCGCAGTGACAGAACAAGAAGTTTGCTATGGTGTGACGTACCCTTGCAACTTCCATCCTTGTGTGGCCGCTCATCTGCACGCTTGTTTGGCTATCTCGTCTTGTCTTAATGGTAAGCCGACGTGCTTTCCGAAGCGAGCCTGTCCCTATTAGCAAAATAAGTAAGCTGGATGATGTCATTTGACTCATGCGAGGGCTCTACTCACAGTCTTGGGGACCTGTAATACCGTCGCTAGGCCACAACTTCCCTTAAAGAATCTTGCGAGAGACATAATTGTCTGACGCACTCTTGTAAAACTATTTGTATCTTGTGTCAATCTGCACATATTTGTAGTGCAGGAACGATGGGGCAGTCTTTACTGTCTGGACCTACTCTCTCACTACTAAGTCTACTGGCCTCACGCCAGCAGGTGTGAGCCTGTGCGTGTGGTACGTGTGCTATGTGTGCACGTGTCGGGGTATTGTCACTTGTGGAAGAGAGCGCCGCAGCGACTGTTGTTGTTCTGGGTATTGTCACACTTCCCCCGTCGCTGTGGCGCGATGCATCGTTTGCTGTCAGCCTGTTGGGGGGGTGGTGGGGGGGGTAGGGGGGGTACGCATACTGTTGGGGGGGCGGGGGGTGGGGTGGGTGCGCACACTTGAAGTTGTCTCGTTAGGATAGTGAATGTGACAGGTGTGAGCTGCTTTGTTAAGATGTCCGCTAGCATTTCTTTAGCGGAGATGTGCTTGATGTCAATCGCCTTGGCCTTCGTTTGATGGCGTGGGGGAGGGCGGAAGCATGTTGATGTCTTGAAGGATGCGTCGTATCCATGTCGTTTGCTGAGCTGCTGCAGTTGCAACTATATACTCGGCCTCACACGTGGACAAGGCTGTGATAGTTTGCTTCATTGAACCCCAGCAAACTGGTGTGCCATTGCATAGATGCACCATTCCCGAAATCGATTTTCGGTTGGTTACATCGGCTGCAAAGTCGGCATCGCTGTACGATTCGAGTAGATTGGGTATGACGGGAGCAGTTGCCTTGTGGTTTCCAGCTTTGAAGAGCAGACCGTGGTTTGGGGTGTGCTTCAGGTATCGGATAAGGCGCTTTAATGCGGTCCAATGTCGTACTGTAGGCTTTTTGGCCGCAACTGCTAACCGGTTTGCCACATAGTAGATGTCCGGTCTTGTCGAGTCCGCTATGTAGCGAATGTCCCCTAACAGTTGTTGATATATTTTTGTGGTTTTTGGCAGAGGTTTATCATCCTCTGTTGGTCCATTCAGAGGGGTTTTGGTGTTGTATGGCGTTGGTTTGCTGTTTGCCATGTCCATGTCCGCTCTCTTTACAACATAATGTATTGCATTTGGCTGTGATGCATGGATGTATCCATTCGGTAGTTTTTTTATCGTCCATCCAAGTAGTTGGGAGGGTTCTCCAAGTGGCTTGATGTTGTACGTCGTGGTGAGGATGTCTGCGAATTTTTTTAGGTGTTTTTTGGACGTGCTGATTACTGTGAAATCATCCATGCTCACCGATACAATGATGATGTGGTTCTGTGTGCGGCGGTGGAAGAGGCACATGTCGGCTTCTGATTGAACAAAGTTGTGTTTTCGGAGCAGTTTGACGACGGCGCTGAGGTAGGTGTGTCCTGTGCCGGGTGTGCCATATATGTTTTTGTTCAGTTTGCCGACGCTGTGTTCATGTTTGTGTGTGCCGTCAAATCTTTGGTGTTGTCTGACATACACTGGTTTGCTTCCAGAGTGATCAAACTTTTCGTGTAAGTACGTGGCCTTGATGTCTATGTGTTCAATAAACATGTTGAACGAGGCTGCGATTGCAAACAGGAGGCGTACGGTGGTTTTGTCTGCCATGTAAGTCGTGGTTTTCTCCGGATTGAAGTGCACATGTGGGATCATTTTGTCACCTCGGGCGGAGCAGCGTGCCTTCCTCTCCACGATTTTCCTTGCGCGTCGCGCTTGTACCGATATCCCATCGATAGGGGGATGGGTTTCGTGCCGGGTGGGATTTTTTGTGAGGGTGTCCAAGTGATAACGTTGTTTTTGTCAAGGTTATCAAGCTCGCTGTTGTGCGCTATTGCCCATAGTTTTGCATCCGGATAGTTCTTCGGCTGTCCATGGTGCACGGGGGCCGGTGATGTGGCTGTGATTTCTGTTGGGGTGGGTTTTGGCGTGAACGCTTTGAATAGGACTTTTACGTTGTGGTTGGGGTCCATTTCTTTGTGGTACGGTCTAAATTCAACCGATCGCACTGGTCGCATTTTTCCGTCTTTCATGTTGATGACCATTACATGTTTGTGGTCTGTCGGAAATAGGTACCTGACGTTGAGGGCGCGAGGGTGAAGTTTTCTTACCAACGTCTTGCTTGTGATGTGCGGGACATGTCCTAGTTGACCAAAGATCATGTATTTGGTGATGTTCGGTTTATGGCCATGCCACACTGTGCTGGGTATTTGTCCAGTTCCCAGATGCAGCGTATGGTTGTATTTGAATGCTGCATCTTTTATTGCATCTTCCCAGTGGTGTTCTGGTAATCCACTGTGATGCAGAGATGCACGTGCTCCGTTCATGATTGTCCTATTTACTCTCTCGGCGATAGCGTTCTCTTGGGGTGAGTATGGAACGGTGGTACTGTGTCGCACGCCGTGTGAGTGGTACATGTCTTTTGTGGCACGTGATAGGTATTCCTTTGCAATAACAGTGTGAATCATGCTGGGTTTGGGGTACGGGCCTGTTGTGAGATGGGACAGGACATTTTCAAGCTGGTCTGGTGCTTGATCCCTTGTTTTCATAAATGTTATGATGAGATAGCGTGAGTTAGTGTCTATCACTGCCATGAAATAACGGTTGCCGTTGGTGGATGCCGTGGGAAAGGGTCCGCATATGTCGCTGCTTAGTGCCTCACCAGTACGGTAGTTGTGCTTTGTCCTACTGTGTCGTGCTGGTTGCAGTTTGGCTGCAGCACAACTTGTGCATGTGATTTTGGGCGGTGGTAAGGCAAGGGATTTGGGGAGGTTTGGTAATAGCTGCCTTTTTGCCATTTGTTGGATTGTGGAAGGTCTTATGTGGTTTAACACCATGTGCCAATGATGGTAGTCATGCTGCGTTTTTATGCTTGCAGTAGGGGGCGGCACTGGTGCAGGGTTGCGCCTTAATTGCATGGGGATGCTTTGTGCGCTTGCATGGGGTGTGCACTGTGTTGTTGGTGCTGAGGTCTGTGCTTTTCTTTTTGGTGCCGTGTTATGAGCTTCTTTCCTCTTCGTGTTGGTCTTGCGACACGGGATTGATCTGGCAGAATTGGCTTGGCTTTTAGGGCGTGCCACGTTGATATCGTAGAGACCTTTCTGGAATTTTGCAGTGCCAACAATGCTTGGGGGATTATCTTTTGTGTTTATCACGTGTGCTGTGTTCGGGTAGAATATGACCGCTCCCCACTGTTTTGCAATATCATGTACGGATAGTAGGTTTGTACGAAGGTGGGGGTTGACGAGGGTTTGTAGTTTAAGCCATTTCGTCTTCGTCATCGGGATCTTAAGCATGCCGTGGTGTGTCGCAGGAGGGGTGGTGGACGTTGCAGTGTTAGTGCGCACTTTGCGTTTGAGGCGACGCATTCCAGGGGTGGGCTTTTTGATATGGGAGGGTGTGCACCGGAATCCAGTGCGAATTTCCTACCTTCTACCGTGGGGTAGTCTTTGGGGTTGGGCGAGCTGGTGTCGATTTCTTGCACACTGTAGGTGTGGTCGTTCAGTCCTATATCGTGCGTGAAGTTGGCCGTGTTGCCCTTTGTATTTTTCCAAGTGAGTCGGGGTGTGCCCGGTGTGTTTGTTGTGGTAAAGGGGGCGAGGTGGGGACTGGTGCTTTCAGCAGGGTTACTCCATTGATGTTCCCTTTTGGCTGATCTGTACTTTCCTCTGCCGCGATTGCGGCCTCGGTTGCGGCTTCTGTATGCAGGGGTGGGAGGTGTGGTTGCTGGTTGTTGCATACCATATGGTGCGTATTTGTTTGTGACGTGCGCTCCATGGTGCGGGCGTGTACTGAGTTAAGTCGTTGTAATAGCCCTTGAATTGTGTCTGGGACAGTGCCATTTTCAATCCACGTATCTTGGAGGTGCTTCTACGTTGTGTGTGCCGATAGTCCTTGGATGATGAACTGAACTGTGGCTGCCTCTCCTGATTTACTGTTTGGATAGTTGGCCATTTGCATGCGTGTTCGAATGGCTCTGTGGCGGGCAATGTAGTCATCCAGCGTTGTGTTGTGGGTGGGCTTGGTATTTTCTGCTTCTTGTTTTAGCAGCAGGTGCGCCGTTGTTGGGCTGTTTGTAAAGTGCTCTGTGATCTTCTGTGCCATGTGGAGGGGTGAGGCGTCAAGTGTAAGATCGGCAGTGGCAGCAAAGGTTGGCGGGAGTGAGTTGTTGATCGCCAGACGGAGGATTGCACTGTTGCGTTTGTACGGTGCATACAGCGGGCTTGTCTCATTTGGAGTGGTGAATGTTGGATCGAGTACATTTTCCATTCCTTGGATGGTGGCCATGTCATTCAGCGCTTGTCTCCATAATGGGAAATTATCTCCAGTGGGGCTGAAGGGCGGCAATCGGCCTTGGGTCCGGTGATCATTCGAGGTGGTTCCTTCTTCGTTGGCCATGGCAATGGCTGTTGGTGTAGTGGTATCAACGCGTGGTTGCGTGTGATTTCTGCTCTCTACAAGGGGTGGAGGCGCGTTATGCGGGCTCTCAACACTGGCTCGTGGAGGCTCTTCTGTTGAACCGGGGAGGTATTCTAGGCAGCCGGGGGTGGGTAGTGGTGCCGTGTGTCCTTGCCGGTGATGGGGTGATCTGCGAGGATGTCTTCCCGTAGTTCTGCGATCGTCTTGCAGGGGTGTTTGGGTGTGGTCCATAACCTGTAGTGCAGGAACGATGGGGCAGTATTTGCTGTCTGGACCTACTCTCTCACTACTAAGTCTACTGGTCTCACGCCGGCGGGTGTGAGCCTGTGCGTGTGGTACGTGTACTATGTGTGCACGTGTCTGGGTATTGTCACAATATTAACTCGACTTAATGTGCTTAGGCAACGCTAGACATACTGCTGGACGTTTCTTCTATGCATGTGTGAGTTAAATTTCTGGCGAGTTAGCAAGACGCCACGGCAAACGTGCAATCACGGCCAGTACAAATATACTTTCCAGACTCTTTCCTTCCCAGTCAACCTTTACCTATTTCTGTGTGAATCATAGTGAAGACCGGCGGAATGGGAAAGGAAGAATTAGATGGACATGTGGTATTTCGATGCGGATGTGCTCTATGGATGTTCTATCTCGGTAGCTTGTTGCGGGCAGTAATGCTCTTGCAAGTATACAGTACGACAATGATTGCTTTGGTATAACAATGCTCTCACTACAAATGGGACAAAGGGAAGGCGACAAGCCTTAGGAGGTTGGCAACATACTGCTCCTGATTGTCATGGGAAATGCGTATACCTCTTTGGCCGTCGGAACAGTTGATTGACCGAATGGGAACTCTATCAACACCCTTTTCCAGTATTAGAGCTACAAGCAACCTAAACAGTATATAAGCAGAACGCGCTCAACCCAATAAAGAATACAGGGTAGACAGAACCCCAGCTACACCACTTCTCGTTTCAGGAGTGGTAGCATCGCGAAAAAGGAACCAACGTTCATTGAGGGTTGGGGTACTTGATTTCAACAGAGTGTACACGTAATTTTTACGCTGGGATAAGATAGATGACGAGCTTGTATCACGTCGTCTTCACAAATTCAATGCCAAGAGAGGCGAAGACTTCACACTGTGGTCTTTGCGGTTTGAAGCCTTGCTGCAGTCGAGGGATCTTCTAGAAGTGGTGAATATCGATCAATTGGCCAGGGTGGCAATAGAAGATCTGACGCCTGATGAAACGACAAAGTTATTGAAGGCGAAATCTTTATTGGTCCATTCTCTCAGCGATAAGCCGCTGCGCACTGTGGCTGGGGAGAGGAAGAATCCCTTTCACATGTACAAGAAGCTACATGAGAGATATGCAACACAGAACACTGCGACACGAGTACAGCTACAGACTGAGCTTTACCAACAGTCCTTTCAAGAAAAATCTCAAACCATGTCTTAATACGTCGACAGCTTTGAAAATATCTTTAATCAGCTAGAAGTAATGGAAAGTCTCGTGACCGAATCAACGCAAATAGCGATATTGTTCGCTAGTTTCGGCAGAACCTCTGATTCTTCGTACGGAGCTGTGATCACAGCATTACAGACTATGTCGGATAAGGATCTTTCTTGGGAGAAAGCAACTGCACGCCTGCTGCAAGAATAAAGTTCTTTGAATTGCGAGAGAAATCTTGGAATGGTCCTATAAAACGATATACCTATCAACCAAAAAGCCTTAAAGGCCAAGGCTCACCTCTAGTGTTACGGATGTTGTAAATATGGCCACTTCAATTGCGAATGTCGGGCACGCACAACTAGGCACTGGACGGGAAAGGAGCACAGTGCTCCTGTAAATACAAATAGCTTTGACGTTGGAAGTAAGGAGAAGGCCCTTCTCTCTAGAGAAGGAAAACATCAAAGAAGTATGCCGTGGTTGACTCCGGTGCGAGTAACCACATGATGCCAGATCATAGCCTTTTTGATAAGATTATGAATTCACAGACGAGAATAATCACGCTTGGTGATGGGAACAGTATCAAATCAAATCAGAAAGGCTCAGTTTATATCAGCGCAAGGGTTTCTGAAGACAATAGGAAGACGCTGAGACTCAACAATCTACTGTACGTCCCGGGTCTGGAAACCAACCTGGTTTCCTGTTCAGCCCTTGACCGAGATGGATACGAAACGCAATTCAGTAAAAACTTTGCACTATATCAATGAAAGACGAACCTATTTGTACTGCAAAACTCGAAGATGGTCTGTATATTCTCAAAGATATAGTCACAGAGGAAACGGCAGACATTGCAGTGGGAAGCACTGCGGGAGAAGAGCTCTGGCATTGGAGGTTTGGTCATGTTTACCTTCGGACATTGAAAGAAATGGAAAAGCGTGGCGCAGTGACCGGAATATCTTTCACAGACACTCCTCAGAATGATGTAGTCTGTGCTCCGTGTGTGGAAGGGAAACAGTCTCAACTATCATTGTACGCCAAGATGGATACAGCGACAAAACCGGGAGATGTGATTTTTACTGATGTGTGTGGTCCACTTCCAACTCCAAGTTTGGGCGGCAAGTCATTCTTCACAACGTTTAGTGATTCTTTCTCCTCATTTAAGGATGTTTTCCTTATGGCGACTAAAGGGGATGCACTGGAATGTTTCAAATCATCCCAAGCCAAATTTGAACGGAAGTACGACTGCCAAATCAAATTGATATACTTTGATAATGGCGGAGAGTACCTAGGCATGTTAAAATACCTTGAGAAAGAAGGAATAGAGTGGGAGTCGTCCGCACCGTATACACCGCAGCAAAATGGTGTCTCAGAGAGACTCAATAGCACTTTGATGGAAATGGCACGTTCCATGCTATCACATGCTGGTCTACCGGATAAATTCTGGGGAGAGGCCGTATGCACAGCCAAATCTATTCGCAATGTCACAGCTGGTCAAACGAATGAAGGGCGGACCCCTATAGACATACTGACTGGCAAAGTCCCACATGTCGGCAATCTGCGTTGCTTCGGTTGTGAGATATGGTGCTTTGTGTCTAAAAGGAAGAAGCTTGATGCGAAATCTAGAAGAGGAATCTTACTACGGGGTCTTCCGCATCGAAACTACAGAGTTTGGGATATAAAGAGTGGGAGCATTTTTCACGTGCGGCATGTCAAAATTAACAAATCTGTCTTCCCTGGAAGGTAATGGGAACAGACAGCGATAAAGAGTGGACTACTGTACGACTGGATTAATAATATGGGAACCCACGAGTATGATTTGGAAGATGGTCATATGGAAGAGGCAAACGAGCTTCAGGCTTCTCACTTGCCGACTATGGGAAATAATGCAGAAGAGATAATCTCCACAGTCGAAACCCCTACAGAACAGAACCTGACTTACTATCCCAATGCTGTCGATACTGAGGTTGAGGGCGACGGTAGGAGATATCCCACAAGAGTTCGCAACCCGCCTGAGAGGGTAGGTAGTGAGTTCAACACACTGGTCGTTTCCGCATATACAAATTATGAGAAAACACCAACCAGTCTCGCCGAAGCTCTTCTTAGCAAGAATCGCTCCAAATGGATTGCTGCTGTTGAGGAGGAGATTCTGTGTTTAGAGAGAAATGATACCTGGAAAGTTGTACAACTACAGCTCAGTGCTAGGGCAATTGACTCGAAGTTGGTTAATGTCTTGAAACTCAAGGCAGATGGGTCCGTGGACCGCTACAAGGTAAGACTTGTGGCGAAAGGATTTCAAGAGGGACACGTGTATAACGAGTATGCTCCTGTCGTGGATTTCTCTACAGTTCGTCTCGTCCTTGCAATTATGAGTCAACACGGAGTGTTTATACATCAACTTGATGTCAAGTCTGCGTTCCTTCATGGCAAGCTGGATGAAGAGGATAACTTGTACCTTAATCCACCAGAGGGACTTGAGCTAGGTATAAACAGGGGCCAGACTCTAAAGATGCAAAAAGTTATGTATGGCTTTAAGCGTGCTCCGAAGATATGGAGCAAAACATTGAACTCAGAAATGCACCCCCTCAAATTTTTGCAGCTTAAATCTGAAGAGTGTTTCTATTTTATTGACATCGAAGGAAGCTCAGTGTACGTCCTCGTCTATGTTGACGACGTCCTCGTTGTCAGAATTACTGAGGGAGCAGTTCTTACCGTCAAACAAATGCTGATGAATGACTTTCCAATGACTGATCTCGGGGTTGCAAAATCATTCCTCGGTGTGGAGTTTGTTTATACTTCTAAAGGTGTATCTCTACGTCAAGAGTACTACATAAAGAAAGTTCTGGAGGTCTTCGCAATGGCTGATTGTAAACCTGTCAGCACTCCGCTTTCGCCTGAGAGAAACAAGGACCAAGGACAAACGATGAAACGCGATCCTAGCATAGATCGCTACAGAGAAGCAATTGGTGCTCTCTTATACATATCAACTTGAACTAGACCGGATATTTCGGCTGCCGTCCGGATACTTGCCCGTAGGTGTGAAGACCCGAACCAAGCAGATTGGATCGGGGTGAAACGCATAATGCGATATCTAACGGGACGGCCTCCCTTGGGCTGCATTTCAAGTGGAGAAAAGACGCGCTTCCCCCTATTGTCGAGTCATTCGCAGACGCTGATTGGGCGGGTGATGTATCAGACAGGAAGTCAACTAGTGGAATCGTAGTGACAGTGAATGGCACACCTGTTGTTTGGAAGAGCAAGAAACAGGGAGGGGTTGCCCTGTCCTCAACGGAGGCCGAATTCATCTCGATATCCGAATGTGTCAAAGCGACAAAATGGCTCAGGATGATTCTCAAGGAACTAAGCCTGCTCTCGGATTTTCATACTGTCCTTTATGAAGACAATACAGGGGCAATCAAGTGGGCATCAGGAGAGAAAATGCCAAACATGTCCACATCTGGTTTCACTTCGTGAGAGAGGCAATAATGGACTGCAGTATCAATGTGTGCTACTGTCCTACTAGTGAGATGATTGAAGATGCACTCACGAAGGGTCTGTGCGCCCCTCGTACGCTGCATCTTCGACAAAAGGTACAGATACAAGAATGTGAGTAACAATCCCATTAAGGAGGAGTGTTGCGGGCAGTAATGCTCTTGCAAGTATACAGTACGACAATGATTGCTTTGGTATAACAATGCTCTCACTACAAATGGGACAAAGGGAAGGCGACAAGCCTTAGGAGGTTGGCAACATACTGCTCCTGATTGTCATGGGAAATGCGTATACCTCTTTGGCCGTCGGAACAGTTGATTGACCGAATGGGAACTCTATCAACACCCTTTTCCAGTATTAGAGCTACAAGCAACCTAAACAGTATATAAGCAGAACGCGCTCAACCCAATAAAGAATACAGGGTAGACAGAACCCCAGCTACACCACTTCTCGTCTCAGTATAGCTTATGGGTCGGAAGGGAACAGTGCGGGCTCATGAGCTTGAAATGTGGTTCAAATTAGTGTCGCTATAACGGTAAATACGATTCTATCTGGACCGATTATTGTGGAGAAACATTATTTCCTTGTCCACTCCGCCGCCCTGCAAGTAATCTTGTGTCAAACGAGTGTGATATGCTGACTTTCAACCGCTCCGTATCTTTTGCTCATACATCTGGGAAGATAGTCAGTCACATTTAGGTGTTTTTTGGCCTCTATTGTGCGAAGGCAATTCGAGTAAACATGTTTTGACGTGGGTAGCGGTCGGGATGGGAAGAAGACTAAAAAGTTAGTCTGTTTCATTGTCTCTATGGTCGAGCTGAACGACAGCCTTTTTGTTATGTGATATGGCAAACATGTCAGCCTGCATGGCACCGGAGAGGTCGTCAATGTCTGACCGCACAGGACAGCCTGTCCTATAAAGGGCAGACTTAACCCACGAGCGACGACGAGTAAACGAGGATTCATCGGTCTTCTGTTCATAAGGGTTATGGGCACCCTTCGCTACTCTGCATAACACGACATCCCTACCACCCTAGATCAACAACAACAATCTCGACAACGACAAAACAAACCGATCCCTCCCTCTGCGGAGTAGCCCCAGGCTAAACCATAACCATCACCTCACGTACACACCTCCACCGACACAACTCACGAACCCGACACGAGACACTCACACACACCACTACACCAACACAATGGAAAAACGACCCGACATCCCAAGAACAGACCTCAAAAACAATGGCCCCTGGGTGGTGTCCACCTGCGCAGCAGCACACACCATCGGAGCCATTGCAGACATCACAGGCAACCCCCTACCCCCGCAAGACCCAACCGAACTCACCACATTCCACAAGAAAAAGAACTACCTTCTTGGAAAATTAATTACGTCCATACCCCCCGAAATCGCCAATCTCATCCTCACGCCAGCCAGTGATCCCACTCCCCACGATCTTTTGCAAGCTGTCACCTCCCACCTCGACACCACAAAAGCATCAGATCACAAGTACGTAAAGCAACTTGCAGAGCAAGCCCACTACAAACCCGAAATGACGCTAGAAGAGTACATCAACGCCCACAAAAAGATTCGGACAAAGATGATAGTAGCCCGGTTCCCAGACATCTCTGACCCCAAGACTACCGTCGAGTTTCTCATAGACAGTCTGAGATTCAACCCAGCTACAGCCACCATAGGAGGGCAGCTCAACGCCCTCGATCCCAAAGACATCAAAGACGTCGTACATAAGTTCAATCGCTTATATCTGTACCGACGATCATCCCTCCCTAAACCATCAATCATGCATGGCGACATTGGTCCCGCTAACTCATTCAGAAACAGGAAACCCTCTCCATGGTACACCCGCCGGCGCCAACACAACCTACCGGTGCTGAAAATCCGTTTCGCTTCCACATGTCCCGAGGCGTCACTCGACTGAGACACACGGATCAAGAGTGCAACCATCCAGCCCACCTCGTCAACGATACAACCGTCCAGCAAAACGTTCCAAACTCCTCAACACAGCCCGTATCACACAAGGCCAGGTCAAGCACGCACAAGACCCAGACGCAGGACACACCGACATGCTCAACCAAGCGCCCGGAGTCGATTTTCTTGAAGATTACTGTACGTATATCCTTGACTCGGGAGCACACCCGTCCCACATGCAAACACTCTCCTCACTACACAACCCTCGACCAGCCCCGACCAGAACCAAAACGGCCACTAACCAAACTGTACCCTGTACACACATCCGACAGACGACGATACGGACGAATAAGGGTCACCCCCTGAAGGACGCCGCCGTCGTATCACCTGGAGTCACCAGCAATCTCCTCTCTGTCAGATCCATATCTCGAAAACATGGCAACGTGTTATTCACACAAGATGTAGCCTAAATATTAGACAAAAATTCACGTGGCACTGTCATTGGCACGGCGCAATAGGACTCTCCGATCCAAGCGTATGCATGGAAATCAATCCCAAAACTACAAGCCAGAGCAGCCCACACCAGGCCAATTCCCAAACCACCAACGAAAAAGGCACAGCAACATACACCCAAATCCACTGCAACCCCCCTCATGACGAGCAACGCCGCACCCACCGGCCTCACACAGTCACGGGATCACACACCAAAATCCATTAAATCGACACCAGCGCCCCACATACCAGAAATATCCTGTAAGACAGGCGACAGAATCTTACATGGCTGGCATCTCAAACTCAACTACGCCCCCTCCGCAAAATACAAAATATCGCAAAAAGTAAAACGGTACACGGCCTTCCAGTATCACTGGCAACCACAAAATTCGCATATCGTGCTCGACATGCTCGCACGCCAAACAACGACCAGCACGCCACACGCCCGCGTCCCACCACTATGCCACCGGCGAATATATCAGTTCAGACACATGCGGACCGATCCACCCCCGATCTACGCATGGAAATCTACACTGCCCTACGTACATCGACGCCGCCTCACGGCACGTCATACTGTACTTCCTCAAATCACGGACTGAAGTCGGCATCATCATGCCTCAATTCTTTGCCAAGTCAAACACCGCAAAAGTCTCCCCAAAATATACCGCACCGACAACGCCCGAGAATTCAAATCCAATCACGCGCTCCAAACCTACGCCGCTCTAGGAATACAGTACGAAAGCAACACACCTCACCAACCTCAAGAAAATTCCATCGCCGAAAGACTTAATCAAACCCTCATGAATGCGGCAAGAGTTACACCACGCAAACCTACCTGCAACATACTGGGAAGACGCGATACGAGACGCTGCCTCCAAGTACAACATCCTACCTCATGGCGCAACAAACCAAGCGCCTTACACGCTGTGGCCCAACCAATCGGCGCCCACAAAATGCCGAAAATTCATCACTGCATCTTCGTTTTTAAATTTGGACAATAATTTTATCGCCGAAATTTGATAATTACATTGCAAACATTACACTAGTGGGAGCGTTGGACAGCAACATCGAATTTCGTGGTCTGCAGCTGCCATAATTGGCACTCTTACTCGATTTTCACAGGGCACTGCAAAACGATGTGGTAGAAGCAGTTGTGCATCAGATAAATTAAGTTTGTTTCATCGGGAAATCATAACTTGGATGATAATTTTATCGTCCTCCTCAAATCCTGCCTACTCATTATCATTACGGAGCAGCTCGTCCCACATATCGTCATTTCCAAGGCCTCCAATTTCCTGGCAACGTTGTTGGCCTTGCGTTACAACAAACGGCAAGCAAATTTCCAGCCATCCGAATACCTCCTCTGATTGACACAAGGCTTGCGACCAAGCTCTCCCACCCAGCTCTACAGCTCTCTTCCATATGATGGCGAATGCCTTTGTCTCAGGGCAAATCTTAGTTAAGGGGGGCAGAGGGAAAGATTCCTTTCGTAGCCGATGTCGGTAACGACCGTCTATCCTGTTCCATTCCCTCGTCTTTCTGCTTAGAACTGGGAGAAGTGGATCTACTTTTCCAGTAGCTGCGTTGATTGACGCTGCTGCACTTCTAGATTGAGGATAGATCTGTGGCCTGGAATCCCCGCAACTTGTACCAGGGAAGAAGTGCGCAGGACTGCACTCATCCTTCTCGTCGAAGCAATAGGTACCAAGAAGCCTTAGAAGCTCGCCTTGAGGTCCTTTGCCACACTTCCTGGCCATTTCCTTCTTGTCCGATGAAGAAGAAATACCGATAATGTCGCACATATGGGAAAATGTCTTGAACAATATGCGAAATTCCGAGCTGTGTTGCAGTGGCAGTTGTGTGTATGAGAATCCAGGAAAGAAAAACACTGAATCCGAGCCAGAACTTGCTCTTACATGGAGTGAGAGGCTCTCAAATTGTCGCAGAGTGCATTCTACACGAGCCCGTATAACCCCGGCACGGATCCCGTCAACGCAGCGCATCGAATGATCCTGTTCAGGATCATCTTTTTTTCTCTTTAGAGAAGCTGTGAGCGCTTGTCTTATACCTCCCTGCATCTTTACAGCCAGTCTTTGACGAATGCGGGGTAGTACGCAACCAGCACTGACGCACTTAAAGTGTTGATCATCTGTCTTCCGCAAGGTTTCGAGATGGTTCGACACCCTTACTAGCTCTCTTTTAATTTTTTCAACCTCTACAGCGAGGGCTGCGTGCCCAGCGCGAAGAGATTTCACGTCTACCTCGTTTTCGTTTCGCATTCCTACTTCGCTCCTGTCCCTGTTCAAAGCTCTCCTTTTCTTTGGACCCGTGATGGCGAGACTGACATATTGAGAATTCTCAGCACCCCAGTTCTCATCTTCGGAGTTCGTGTCTGAAGCATCGGCATGCTCACTTCCGAATCTCCATTCGAGAGACAGGTTATCGTTTTTCTGGTTGTCACCTTTTTTGTCGTCATCATTTGCTGAGCAGCGAAGCTTGTGTCTATCTAGAAAGTCCACGAAATGAAATTGCTCTCCCCACGCGTTGCATGGTAAGTATCAAATTACTCCTCTTCCGAGGTAGTCGTGTTCAGGTGGCCCGGAAACGTGCAATACCTCCGCCGTGCAC
Source organism: Chondrus crispus (assembly GCF_000350225.1). Lineage (NCBI taxonomy): Eukaryota > Rhodophyta > Florideophyceae > Gigartinales > Gigartinaceae > Chondrus > Chondrus crispus. The sequence continues at coordinate 214,250 of NW_005179334.1, forward strand.
CACCTGTCTGGCATTCCCGGTAAATTATCGAGGCACCATAGCACTTCGATATAATCGCTTTTGCGCGGAACTTTGTAAAGATCTTTGCATGTTCGATTTTTCGGTTCGTAGGACATGAAAGGCAGCTCTTTCATATGTGGGTCGGGGACGGCCATAACAGAATCAAAGTGGACCTGGATCAGATCTGATCATGAGGAGTTGTTGAATGCTGTAGACGAGTCAGACATTGGAACATGATGAGAGTTGGGTTGAAAGTGACTTGAGTAAGATAAGAGGCGATGCTGAGTTGTTGCGTATAAATGAAATACCGGATCCAGCAGTGGATTCAATGCCATTGAGGCGGATTGAGGTAGGAATGAGTGTATGGCCAATGTATACCGGCAGATGTCGCACTGCTATTGGTAAAAGGGGATTTCGAGCCCACGTTCGGAGGTTCTGGCTGAAACTGAAACGTTAAATTTAACACTGTTTGCAGGAACTCCGAAATCTTCCCTCCAAATATTTTGTACCAGTACGACAACGTTGGCGGGAAACAAGAATGCTGGTAACATCATCAATATCACTTGTTACAGATTGTATTGACACAATATATAATGCTGATACGTCAGAGTGGGTCAAGAATAGACTACCAAGCATAGACTGCCCCACAAATTGGCTCTCGTTCAAAAGTAGAACGATCATTGTGCCACCAGACAAACAAATTATGGCGCCTCGGAAATCCCGGTCTCGCAAAACTGCGGATAAGATGGCCAGTTACAAGGAAAAAATGAATTCTGAAAAAGAAAATGACTGTTTCGGCACACCAAGGACATCCCCGAGGAGCAAAAAGGCCAACACTTTGAGTGATGTATCGACTCGTGTATCCGGGGAGGAAATCGAGGGGAAAGGTTATCGCTCTTCCCGGAAGGATTCTTCTGATAATTCTCTAAACAAAAAAAACGAGAGATCCTCTCCGAAATGACTCGTTTGGAAAGCGAACTAGTGATTCCCGACACTCCACCTCGACAGATGCAGGTTGCTGGGAGAAAGCGAACTCCCGCTCCACAAACTGTACCAAAAGGAGCAGAAGCCAGTCGTGATGGTTCTGAAGATTCTCAGAGGCCCTCTAAGAAACGCAAAGCATTTCATAACCCTGCTCACGGTGAAAAGGGAATTTTATTTGGTGATAGTCCACGTCAACAAGAGGAAGACGATGATAGGGACCCTACGTTGCTGCCATTAGCATTTTATGCCATGGATCATGACCACGAAATGGTAGATATGGACCTGCTCGATCCTGATCCTGACTGTGCATCTTCCGTCCTTTGTTTCAAAAAAACCAATTGGATGCAAAGGGAATCAAGTTTAAGGAAAGCGAAATACAGTAACGAGCGTGGGTTTGCAAAGCCATCATCGAATTTTGACCCTGATCTGGAAATGCTATCCACATCTTCCCAAACCATTTCTCGTTTGTTCGAGTCGTTTAGAAAGAAGATTACAGACGAGGTTCGAGGCTTACACAGACATCAAAAGTCTGAGTTGGGTCAGATGAATGAGTCCTTGAAAACCGCCATTCTGTCTGAAGTCAGGGACATGCGCGGCGTAGTCGAGATGCTATCCTTTGGTGGAAAGGTCTCCAGTTCTGGGAGGTCTGGTCTGAAGACGTCACTGAATGAATGGGAGACGAAGTTGAACAAGCTCACGCCCAAAGCTGAAGTCATATTTAGTAAGGATGTTTTTCTCGGATTATATGCTACAACGGACCTATGAAGGTTGTTGACACGTACAAAAGAGGTATTGGAGGCTATGCAAAAACATTGTCGGCAGCAGTGCAGGCTTTGTTGTTTAGCCTTCAGCCTAGAGACACCAAAATCAACTTTGTAGAAGGGAATGGGAAACTTCACAGTGATTTCAAGTATTCCGTCGTCCAGAACACATTCTACAACGTCTGCAAGGACACGTTTGATATTTTCGCATCTCCGCTGTCGGGGCCTGTTCAGGCCACTGGTACTCTTTTGAATAACACTGCGAAGCGATGCCGCATCAACTGTCCATCCTGGCTAAAGGTAGGATTCGTGACAGTGGATCACATCAATACTGCCCGCCGTATGACGGAGGAAGTGAACCAGTCGCGTAGAAGCAAGATAAGAGGAACTCCGAGCCCAGATGATGTCGCCAGCCATGGCGCTCTTCGCGTATACCGCCAGCTCGGCTGTCATCTACATAAGGGTAGAGAATATATGCGACCGTCATTTTTCCAAGATCTTGGATATCTATTTGTGTTATGGAGCGACTTCGTCAACGATAATGATCAGAACAAAATGTCAATGCAGTTTGCTACCGGTAATGAAGTGCGCCTCAATCTAAATGATATTCCGAACACAGAAGTGTGTTCATTTGCTGCGACTCCCGAGACAGTGACGGATGTTCACACTGCTAACAAGACTCTGTTGAAATCCCTATTCTCTCAGTGGCCGGGATTGGTGTTGCATGTGCGACACGATGTTCATGTCACATCCGGTGGTGGGGCCCAGCGTAGACATTCCGGTGGAGAAAAGAGAAATCTTAATAGGCTGATCAACTTGATCGAGGTCGCTTGTGACGTTCTCACAGAGTACACAAGAGTCGGTAATATTGATATATTTTTACGCAGTCACAAGACCGCTCTTCAGTGTGTCATGATATTCGCTTTCATGATCAAGGAGTTAACTGTGAAGTTCATTGGTATGCGCAGTGCTATTATTTCGGGTGTTCCGAAACCCCAGGATGTTGTAGTTCACAATACCTCCCTCAAGGAATTCTTGCCTGGTGCGACAATCCAGGAAACGTACCTTAAAAGCAGGTGTCTACGTTTTGATGAAAAGATTTATGAGAGGCTCAATTTGCCAGAAGACGTCACCAATAGAGCGTCGAGAGAGGCCGCCGGAGAAGTGTTTGATGTAACGCAAATCGAGGAAAGTTCCGAGCTAGGTGTTGCCTCCATCTGATAGGATCCGGTAAAAAGCCCGGCTGACTTTCGAGCGTAGGTGAGACAAGCACGGGTTCCACTCATCAGAAGAGCAGGCGTGGAAAATGTTGAGGGAGCAAGCACAGAAACCATCGCTACAAACGCGCGTCTGAAGGGATTCTTTTGTGTGACTTTCGTGTTGCATACTGCAGTCAAGGTTGAGAGTGCTGTATGTGTCACTGTAGTACGTAGTTAGTGAGAGGCAGAGCAAACGGGAACGGCGGCGGGTAAGCTGGGAAAAGCGGGGGCAAGCCGCTACGCAATGTGTACTCTCTATTCACCCAAGCAACAAGAGTAAGGATTTGGTAGCAGCTTGGTTGGGGATGACAGGTGCAACTCGAAAGCAGCGATCGTTGTGAGTTGAATGGCAGGGTCGCATTCGGAATCGAGACCAGCGCCGAGCCCATGGAGGAAGGGTCACAGAGATGAGCAGTTACACCAAACTTCGCGCCTGTGGGTAAAAGTAGACATCTACAGTACGGTCGGGATGTCCTACAGCCTGCATCAAACCTCATCATCAGCTCGCGGATCAACCATGCGGATTCTCTGCAGCACCAGATCTCATTCCTCCACCTGTTTCCACGATCCGAGCGATCCAAAAAGAGATCCGTAGACATGGAGCGGCAGAAATGTTGCTGCACGCCAGACTCATTTATCACGTCGGCAAAAAGCTCGACATGTACTTGACTTGTAAGAACAAGAAGCGAGTAAAGAACGGGTGAAACTGTCCACGATGTGCTGTTTGAGATTTGTGAGTACTTTTATTGAATATTGTCGACCAACACGCGTAGGAAGAGTAAACAATGCGCTCCGGAAAAGACTTCCTTCTCCATGGTCCCCATAACAAGCTCGTTTGCAACAATGCAACGCTTTAACAGTCTCGTTGCCATGTGATGGCTCACCAAGGCAATTCGATTTTGACCTGTCGGAAGCGGCACCTTGACACTGTAGAACACTTGCGAAATCTTCCATTCTGCTGTTGAGACCTTCTGTTATACATAGATAGCCCATCAACCAGACAGAAAAGGTCTCTAGATTGTACTCCTCCAAGTTGGCTTGGAGTAAACTCGCCTTCTCTCCCAACCTCATCGCACTTTGCCCTCCGTGGACCCCAGGCATGACTAATACCAAAGTGCCATGTACCTACAGTCATTGTTGTACCTAAATCGCAAAGACAAACACAAGGATACGTACATAATGTGCATTGGAGCACGGGCAATACGGTCGTGCAAAGTTGAAGCGGCTCGCTGCCCGCCGAGCCTGCAGGATGGTCTGCATTGCCGGGCAGGCCACATGACGCCTTGCAACATCGATCCCCGGGGCAAAGCTGATGCAATGTACCTTCACGAACAATCTCGAACTCACACTGGTTTCATAAACAAAAAGATGCAGCTAGCGGAAGCGTGGAGAGCCGACTCGCTTCCTTCACCTTCTCTCCCCGACAGCGGGGGAAGTAGTCGGAAGCACGCTCCTAGACCAGTATCGTTGGGAAGCGAAAGTTTTCCTCAGTGCGTTTGCGTAGATTAAATGACTAGGGCGGCGCAAGAGAAAGAGCAGGAGTGGTTGAAGTGGGCGAGAGACTTCGGCGATCTCGAAATACCACCCCCTGTCTGGGGGCCCCTCCGATCCGTCAAAATCAATTTTCTCAGTAGAATTTTAAATTTGTTCCTACCTCACGGACTGTGTCTTCTTGCAGTAGAGGACATCCCACTATCATCACGTGTATCGATTCATCACCAAGACTATGTAAGTGAAACGCAAACCTCCAGCGAACGAGAAGCAGGATAGTCACGCTCATCCCGGATCGCCGGCCCTCCCCCTCCCTCTGACGTCCAACAATCAGCCTCAACTCGACATCCCGGTCCTCTGCACCATGGACACTACCCTATTCATTGTGGTCACCAGCCGTGACGACACCGAGCCCTCCCTGGCCCTTATCGATGCTCTTCTACGAAAAGACATCTTCGCTCACGTCCACATCTGCCTGCAGTCCGACTACGCGCACCTCGTCCCGCCCTCCCAGCGCCTCATGGTTCGCCTGCTCCCCTTCTCCAAGGGCACTTTCCAGAAGGTCATGATCAAAGACTAAATCCTCATGCGCCGGCGCTGCTTCTTCACGCGCTAGCCGTTCGACATCGCCTCCTTCCAGCTACAATGAATTTCAGCCATGGACTGCGACATCGTCCTCCCCTCGCTTTCCTTGGTACAAAACAATCCCCGCGGCCCACCCCCCCTCGCTCGTCCACGGCTCCTCGCCGGCCGCGAACCTAGCGTCCACGGTCGTCGACGCGTACGCTGTCCTGGCCGTCGTGCTCAACCTGCAGCCCAACGTGCCCACCTCGGCCTGCCCGAATTACATGTCCTCCGTCGCCAACGCCTCGCTCGCCGCCAGGGAGATGGCGTACCTCCAGCGCCACCCCGCCCATCCAAATCCCGCGATCCAAAGTTCGATGCGAGGACACATATCAGTAGTTCAGTAGTTGATGATCTACCCATTGCAGAAAAGAGGAACGAGATTGAACGCGTGGTTTCCGAAGCTATTGCGTCTTCTACCGGCGAAAGAAATTCTTGTACAGAGATTGAAGCAAATAGTCTTCCTAGCTCAATTTCACATAGAATCAATACCGGGGGTATACTGCATCGCGAATGTAGCGAGCTACGCACCAGAGGGCCCCTTCTCAAGACGTCTTTTGCCCTGGGTGTCACTATGTAGCACCTGATCGGGCATTGCGGTTGCAGTGTTCATGACGAATACAGCAGTCTACGTCATGCTCGTATGCCATCAGCGCAACGTCTTCAGTATCGGAGGCTCCAGTAGTAGAGCAGTAACAACTTTGAGCTCATGCTAGTGAGGTACCGCACTAAGGACGGTCCTCGCCCCTTGAAACGAATTAAAAGCCAATTCGGGATCAAGTCAGCCTTCGCAGGTAGGCTCTCGGTGAATTTTGGCGTTTATTGGCGTATTCTACATTCCAGTACCCGTCAAATCCGATATCACTGCCAGCACACGAATGCAAGGCGATGACGTTCAATGAACGGATCTGGTTCACGACAAGCTTGAGAACAAGTACGTAGTGCATTATCTCAAATTATATCTTTCCATGAAGAAGTACCATGAATCCATCCTTCATCTCAGAACGAGGAATCTATGTAAGATGTTTCTCATCAATCATAATTAATGCATTTCATCGTATCGGTATACTGTTTTCCCATACACTAATCATAATGTCGATTTCACTTGTTTCCAATAATCAATGAAACAACCAGCGTGATCATTATCACCATCATCATGTTATGCTTTGACATTGGCATTGACGATGCACTATCACGTAGAACAAAGGATTCATTGCATTTGGGCGTGACAATTTGATGGCATCGTTACTTCCAAACTATATAATCATTGGCTCGTGTTGGCAAAGCATCCAGTCACACGGAGTCCAACCCTATTCTCACGGCTCTTGTTGCAATGTTTCCCGCTATATTTGCAACAATCCAATGGTATGGGTACCACTCCATTGTCTCGATCAATCGATCACGTCCTGTTTTTAAATTGATTTAAAAAGTAATGCTCTGGATGTGTGCTCCCCGATCTGAATTGGTTATATCATTCAAATTTTCTGTACTGTATCAATCAATGATTACGTCGTCGGCTGGTCGGCAACCAGACACAGAACTGTACATATACCTAATGATCAACTTTTCCGGCACGATCAACCATCCGCTTCCTTCACCTTTAATCCACCATTCCTTTCCCCGCCCTTCCCGTTTTACATTCTCCCATTTCAAACATCTTCCCAAATCACACAATAATTCAATCGAAATGACGAAGAAGAGAAGAAGAACAAATTCTTCCTTTTGGATAGACACACTGCAACAGAGCACGGGAGCTAAAAGGTTGCGCCGATCGGCTCAAGTGAGCGAAGGTCACGATAAACGGACTGCGATTTCCACTCAGTATGAAATCGGGTCCGGCGATAATCGCACTTCATCCCATCGAGATCTAAATATATCGGACAACGTTCCCTCCCCCACAACGTCTCATGGCTATCCAAATATCACGACTGATCCTGTACCACTCCGAGACGATGCTAACCAGAAGCCCTGTTCCATAAATATCGACAGCCCTGGGAGCATGTCCGAAACATCCAAACTTAGTGGCCAAAAGCAAGTTCAATCAGGCGTTTATCCAGATCTGGATGAAACATGGGAAGTTGAGGGTGCAGAAAGAGATGGAAGTTCTGAAGAAGAACACGGTTTTACAGAATTTCAACCGGAAGAGGTTGATTGCTGGCAGGACCCTATTGCACGTAACTGCTCACAAATTAATGAATTTTACTATGGACCCGCTTGGACGTCTCCACACAGTGATCGCGATGACGATAATGAACAGCGTGAAAAAAGTACTCACAAAAATGAAGATGCAGTTCTTAAGCACACTGACTCCACGGATTCCGATAGTGTCGATGTTATCGCTGTAGAAACTTCTCTTCAACAATGTCTCCGAATATGGAATTCCAGTATTAATTTGACAGCAATCGTTTCCGTCATTGGTAGTGTTCGCTATACTGTTCAACAGTATGAGTATGCTCGAGGCATTTTACGTGATGCAGGAGCCGAACCGACGTGGCCTCCGTACGCCAGAACGCACCGGTACTTCCGAAGAATAATTGAGACCTGTATGCCGCAAAGCAAGCTGGTAGAACTTCCAAGAACTACGTGCATCACTACTTCTAGCACAAGGGAAAAGGTGGCCATATCTCAGTCACGACAAAATTCTCCAGGTATGGAGAGTCGTAACACAAAAAACCCAAGGGAATCGTCGTATTTAGAAACAGAGAAAGTCCGTGTGTTTTTTCCTAGTGCGTGGGCCAAGCTTGATGTTGCCACTTCTATTGTATTTGACGAAATGTTTCCGCGCTATTACCATGAACAGCATAATCCCAGCGCACTGGAACGCTCTGCGATCATTCGAGACAGGGCTTCGATCACAAGATCTTGCGAGTACATATTCGCGAGTTCCGGAGGAAATCAAGTGCAATGCGAGCCTGGGTGCGAAATTGAGATCTCTGTCCAGAGTCGACAGCCAAATTTCCAAAGCGCGTTTCGAATTTCGGCGCTGGAGGATGGCTACGTCCTTAGAGCGAGTATTGTTGCGACCTGGAGTGTAGGTGCTGAGCGTATCACGAACCCCAGTCTTGACAGAGCACTACGTATTCGGTCTCTCTCATCTCAACACCAAGCTATAATATCTTCCTTGCGGACTGCCTCTGCGCCAGGCCAATTCAATGAAGCCGGCGCAACCAGATTTGTCCCCGGCGACCTTTTAACGTTGCTCAGATCTGAGAATGGAGACGAAAACAAATTCCCCATCATTGTTCACAGGTTCTGGAGGTATGAAGATGATATTCCCTCTGTCTTATTAATATGGATGTACTTTCCTCCTCCCACCTCGGAGCGTGCCCAGGAGGAGAGCATCCCTTTAAAATTACTTGAGGCACACGTCGTGGAAAATGTCAAGCTGATAAAATCTCCTACCGCTAACCAGGGTACGAGAAACCCTGATCAAGGTAACTCTCATCGCAACGGAGCTAGGTCGTATGGAAGTCTTCTTGACGGCACATCCTTCGTCATCTACCGAATTTTGCTATACTGCGACGACTTTCAAAAGTCATCCGCGATGCACCCGAGCGGCTCTGTGGGAGGATGCTATTTTCTTCCTCTATCACTGCCCCCCGAGGGACGCAGGAACACGTCCTCTGTACGGATAGTATCTCTGACGCCGCCTGGGGTGTCAACAAATCAAGTATTACACTACATCGTCGATGATGTAGTGAACGCCTCGGTAAACGGTGTAAACGGCCGCACCCCAATGGGACGTAAAGTGAAGATATTCATTGATGTCGTCGGATTTGTGGGGGACTATCCAGCTTCGTCTTCAGTAGTAGATGTTGTCGGACACGTCTGCAGGGCTCCCTGCACACTTTGCTCATTCAGAAGATTAAAAGAATCAGGTACTCAGGGCTCAAGATTTGGCTACACAACGAAGGTTCATGCCAGTAATTCTGCGTTTATGCGACACGGAGAGCGCCACAATTCCTTGCGAGAGAGTCACATCCCAGACGAGGATTCAAAGAAGCTTGGGATGGTGACTAACGAGAAATATTCAGATAGTTCCTGCCCTTTGCTTTATCTGCAACGGATTCTGGAGTCAAAGAAGAGCAGCTTTGCTCTCGCGAGCAATGGATTACCAGTTATTTCTAGCGACTTCGATGCTTTCCGTTGTAATATTGTCGCTCCCGACCATTTATTGACAGGATTGGCTAAGGACATCATTAACGTCACATTTAGGACCCTTCCATCTAAGGATTTGCGCATGGATGCAGATATGTACATTTGTAAGGCTTTGCGTGATAACGGTCTTCTACGCCAGAAAGAGGTATTCAACAAAACGAAGAAAAAGCTACACGGCATGACGTTATCCGAATTGTTTTGTGTATTAGTCGTGTCAGTTCCGACAATGAGAGTAATAATCATGCGATGCCCTTCAGAACACATCATCCAGGACTGTTTTAAACTCCTCCAAAAATTACAACGTCTTGTCGCCCTCACGTACTGGTGGCCTGTGCAGGAACTGGACGGCAAAAAAGCTGTGGCTCTGGTTCATGAGGACAAAGATGCATACTTTTCAGATCTCAAATTTATGTCCAAGCAATATGTCCAGGAAGTCAACAAGATCTGTGGACAATCTGATGACATCAGGCAGCAACTGGATAAACCAAACCTTCATAGACTCATCGAATTGTATGAGCATACCATTCCTGCGTTCGGACATGTCAGAGAGGTTATGGAATTAGTGTTTGAATCGGCCCACCAGCCACTCAAGCGATCTATAACCCGTAGTAACAATCGCAATGCTCATATATTCGCAGTCGAGCACTGTGTGGGAAACGACTGGCAAGGAAGGATCGCTGCCCTGGGGAAGCAAATATTTCACCCAGATGCGCGAACTCGGACGACAGCGAAAAGGGGACTTCGACGTGTTCTTCTGGGAGAAACAGCAGATCTGCTCGACGAGGAGAAGCACAGTGAGCAAATTAAAAATATAGACACGAGACTGCGTAGTCTCTTTACGCCTGCACTGAAGGCACAGTTCCAAAAGGACACGATGATATCTAACTTTGGTGTTGCAAAAATATCTTTATGGAAGGCAAGAGTGAAAATCAGTAATGGGGACCTACTAGGTCCCTGCATAGTATGCAGTCACCTGAATATCACTCAAAACGAGGCAAATGAAATTGTGGACACATCAAGACTTTGGATTGATTCTTTATATCCAGCTATCCCACAACTCGAAGAAGAAACTCTTGACCAAGAGAAGGTCATCATCACCTTGTTCAAAAATGCAAGACGCGTAAGGGTATCTAACTCCGGACGCCATATCGGAAAACCGAGCGGGCACGACACGATTTCCGCTAACTCATGTGTACAAATGTACTTAGATCCAATTAATGCGGAGAGTAAGATATTAACGTCAAATCCAAGGGCTGCGCAGGCCAGACCGTTCTTCTTCGCCATCCTTGCAGTTCTGCAAAGGAAGCAAGAGACACCGTTCGCTGTTTGTTTCAAGTGCACGAGAAGAAAGGATTGGGTAGAGAGGCGTGCAACCGTAGACAACCACTCGTTTCAGCTAATTCTCCTAACACCGGATATACGCAGAATTGCGAATTACCATATATGTGACAGAAACGCGGAAGAACATGCTGCATGCAGGTGGGACCCACGAACGGGAGAGGTCTCTCACACGAAGTCTTTGCTTCTGAGAGGGCGCTTCTATTTCCAGGCAAGGGTGCATGGGTACCCTCCGCGTATCGCATGACATGACTAGGAAGGGAGATCTTTCTATATGAGTATGTACTATATACTATAGTGTGTCGTAGGAGAACCATTGTTAAAGATTGGAATTATGTGAGGTATTTGACACTTTGTAGTGCACAATAACGTGAAGTGCAGCGCAATTGAATACCTTCTAACTGAAATCTCCATCCCATGTTTTTCATATCAACTGCCGGTTTGGACGCCATATTTTGCCCCATCAAATTGCCTAGCTTCATTGATCTCGAAAATTCAAATGTTTGATGGCGCCCTTTTGGACACGAAATGTGATTCCACCGCGCCACAATGAATCACCACAGGCACCAATATCACTACCCAAGCTCAGCCTTCGTTTCTTGAGTCCGTTCCTTCAGGCTCTCACGTCCCTCGATCACTTCTCTACAAACCTATTCTCCAGATCCACGGTTGAGGATCACACAGCGCCTTCGAAAGGCAAATGCTGCCTAACTGGTAAGATTTTACCATTTTCCCCATCTGGACGCATCTTCGACATCTAACAAATAACCTGTTCTTCACTTTCTTCCTTGTTTTTCCCTAGAATTGCACGCAGAGGACTGCAACTCTCCATAACAACCCCGTGCAATAGTGCACCGATAAGGAGTTGTAATCCCCTTACCTGCACGACATTTGCCAAATGTGACACGACAAGACGGTTTTCAACTAGTCTCAAACAACGCCGGAAGAGTTCAAGCCTATCATGTGCGGTACGTACTCTGTGTGAACTGTACCCATTTGGTTATATTCCCATCACCCGGATCAGCATGTTATTCGCCGATTCTAACTTACAGATCTAAAACATCGCCTACTTCTACATGTCCCCTAGGTAGCCCTCTGAGAAGATATATTCAGTGCGAAGAGAAGCCGAAAAATTGACAAAAGTGCTACAGTTCTGTGCTGTGTGTACGCAACACGCACTTGGTGTGCAAGGGATCATACTCCTACGATATTCTGACGTTCATATGCTTGCTAGTTCATCACTTACCACACTGATATGCATATCAGCATCTGATGAAGTGCGAATGAGAGCATTTCTGCATTCGGAGAGAGTATGAAAGCTGCCATGCGCAGCATCGTAGTTAGTGTGACTTGTGAACATTACTCAATGAGTAAGAACTTACCATCCTGTCAAGCCGCATAATAACTGAACCTGGTGAAGGGGGAATGATCACACGTCCTCATTACTTTCGATGCGTCCAGATGTTAGATTTGTCGTAGAATAGTAACGCAACCCAATCGCCGCAATGCAGTAATAGTGTGAATAAACCATGATGCAATCATTGATATAGGACGATGCCAATACAGTCTTCGCACAATGAAGAAATCATCTAAAGGTAAGGCGACGTTTGAATATGGGATGATGAAAGAGGCAGTCCCAATGAAAACTAATATTGACAACTACATCATTATTCCTGCTGTTTGCTATGGACAACTGTAATTTTCCAAAACACACCGAGGAGAGGTTGGCGTAGGCACAGGTACTGACCGAGAATACAAAACAACTATCGCAGCATAGTGCCAATTTCAATGCCCGCTTAAGTATAATCTGATTGAACAGGAACACAAACGAGAATTTTTGATTAGAATTTTTGATGAAAATCATCATGATTTGCACTGCTTGACAGCAATGCACTGTACATCATTCGTATTGCTTTGATCTAAAAACACAGTTGCAGTGATTGACGTCAAACATCACCTCATCCACAACCACACCCAAAGAGGAACCTTCAACATCAAACATATCCCCTTTGACGAAAAGCTAGCCGACTACTTCACCAAACCACTCGGACCCCAACGTACACAGCACCTCCTCCGTAACCTTAGCATCGTCGCCCCAAAACCCCTATTGGCGAACCCGGGGACTGTCTGACCGCACAATCACATTCGCCAATAGCCATTTTGTAGTGTCAGACCGCACAGGACAGCCTTTCCTACACAGGACAGACTTAACCCATGAGCGACGACAAGTAAACAAGGAGTCATCGGTCTCCTGTTCACACAGTCAACGTCGCATTTCCTTCTTATATTTTGTTTCTTTGTTTAGTACTCGGATATCTACAATCGACCATTGTTCTTATGTCAAAAGACGACCAAATGAGGACAAGCGACCGGAAATACCTCGAAACATCCATGCTGTTGATGATGCCATTTACAGAAGTAAGGCATAGCACACAAGCACGCTCTTTAACAGGGATATATACTGATGAGTCAATTCTTGTCTTCTTCAAACGACTCACAACTGCGATCCTCTTGTAAGATTGAACACACTCAAAACGCCACAAGTAAGAAAAGCTGCCGAAAACAACAAAAATGGAAAGGGGCCGATCATCGAAACCACGAAAGGAAATTGCTAAGGAGTACAGGAGCTCTAACGTCGATTCGATATTTATCGCAGAAGAAGCTCTAAAGCGACGAGAGCGAGACTACAAGGAACGGGGGAGGAACGGATATTTGAAGTGCGACGTGCCAGGCTGTGAGTTATAATTTGTGAAGCTAAGCGCAAAGGAAAAGCATTGGCGAGGTGTGCATAGGAAGGAACGGCCGTATGGGTGTGAGGCCTCTGGGTGTGAGGCGAGTTTTTTCGAAAAATCTCAGCTAAGGAGACACGAAAACGACATTCATAACAATAACCGCTTCGACTGTCCACAATGTGACAAGTCTTATAGTAGGCAGTGGACTTTGTCCAATCATGTGGAAAAGAATCATGGGGAGGGCAGCAGGAATGAGCTCTTTTTGCTCAAATTGACAGCCTCGAACGCCGCTATCATGGGCTCCACTGTGGGCCCATCGGCAGGTCAGAATCTCTTTGTACCCATCTCGCATCCAATACTGCGCAAAATTGGAAGTAAAGACATCTATTTCTTCTCGCGAGAACGAGAAAGATACATTCTCAAGGTCAAGGAGGCCCAACAATCTGGTAGCACTATCCAACCGGTCTCTCTAGCCGCTTCGCTCAATGGCGACCTTCTGACTTCTCTCATCGAACAAGGGGAATTTAGAGATTCGGTCAACAAGGAGGAAGAAGCAACTGATGATGTCATACAGAAGTGGTTAGACAGCAATGGAACCGTCAGTCTCGAATCCATCACCCTAGAGGAACTCGAGACTGCCATCAAGACATCAATACGCATCAATGTGAATGAGACAGACCCTGTGCTTCGCATAAAATCCTTGTTCATGAATTACCGTACTTTTCTCAGGACAAAAAAGTGGGACATCCTCATTGAGAAGAATCCCAAGCTGGCAATCAACCAGGTCTGTTCTTTATTGAAGCCCCCAGCTCTAAGAGAAAAATTGAATCGGACTTGGCGCTCGATAAGCACGAATTACGAAAACTTTGGAAGCCATTTTATAGACATGTGATTGCAGAGGCTGTCTCTTGCGACAAGTACGTACCAGTGAAGACACCTCTGACCAAATCAAGGACTCCAGATCGCGAGAAAACCATGGACAAGAACAAACTAGACCCCAAACACAAACCGTCTGGAGGCTCGGGGCGAGCCACCCTGGGAATGCGTTGGGGTAAGGAAAAGGATAAGAAAACTCAAGAACCGCAAAAACTGATGAGTATGGAGCAGCCGTTGTGTCTGAACACTAATAAATGTAAAAACGTCATAAGATGAAGGACTGCGACATCTCCACAGAAGCGGAAAAGGCGTCGTTTCTGAAGAAGTACTACGATGAAAAAGCCACCAACAGATCGCCCCTCAAGTCTATGACGTCAGCGGCCCCCATCCCACTCAACGCGGGAGATTTTGAAGGAAAACTGGCCAACATTGTGCCAGTCGTCGTGAATGTTGACTATGGCGCGGATCATTCAGCTTTGTCGGAAGCTCACCTCCGAACCTGCGCTGAAGCCAATGTTTTCATCCAGATGTTGCCTCTAAATGTGCCCATTCGAATGAATCTTGCTCTTGGATCCCGGGCTAGCGAGGAATAAGTGACTTACCAAGCTATGAAAAAAGCACGGATTTCAATAACAATACAGCTGCCAGTAGGACCGCTGCGGCTTCGAAACGTTAAATTCGTCGTATTTGAAGAATGTATGCAGGAAGTACTCCTCTCGCGACCTCTCCTGAACTCCCTTGGCTTCAATTTGGACAAACACCTTTCAAGCGTTCGAAACACTTTCCACGACGCTGACTTCTCGCACGTGGGCTTTCATTCGTCTTCTGCAGCACGCTCTACTACGGCAGCGGAGCACAACACCCATCTACCGTCTACACCATCTCGACTGGCCCGCCTATTTCTCAACAAGTCACACCAGCACGTAGACTCGCCCACATGTGATGAAGAATCCCTGCAGACGCAAGAAGCAGTGACAGAGACAAAACAGAACACCGAGGAGTGCGATAACGCTACTGAGAGCACACCTTCACCCCTGTTCTGTGGCGATAGCGAAGACGACGACCCCCTCCGACAAACAGAATACCTCTCACCTGGAAAGGATATTCCGGAAAAAACTACGGAGCATCTACGTGCAAGACTGGCTGTGGCTATTGCCAATGCACTACCAACTGAACTTGACGCGGAGTTAAAAGGCCTACTACACGAATACCGCGATATTTTTCGAACAAAGACGGGAGCCGATCCACCTGCCGCTCTGCCTCCTATGATTATTAGGCTCAAATCGAACGCAAAGCCGGTACGCGTCAAACTCCGCAGGTGCTTACCGCCACAGGCGGCCTTCCTTCGCCACAAAGTCGATGAACTCATAAAACTGGGTCTAGTGCGACGCAACAACCGAAGCCAATGGGCTTGTGCACCCCTACTCGTACTCAAACCAAGACCCGAGGAGTTTCGGTTTACGGTCGACCTGCGCCCCGTGAATCATCAGACCATCCCTTTCATATGGCCGATGCTCCATCTCGAAACCGCAATTTCCAACCTGGCAGGCGATACATGCTATGCATGTATATATTTATGTCATGGTTACTGGCAAATGCCTCTTGACCGCAAGTCTCAAGAATGTCAATCATTCATCACCCCGGATGGCGTATTCACGCCAACTCGCGTCCCGCATGGACAAACCAACGCCACATTAAATTTTCAGAGCACCATCAGCGAGCTCTGCCTCCCTATACGTGATAATTTACTACAGTGGCTGGACGATCTACTTTTTCACTGCAAGAATGAGAGAGAACTACTCGAAAAGCTTCGCACCTTCTTCACAATCTGCAGCGAAAACGGAATCAAGCTCCACGCCGCGCGCGGCGTTTTTAAAAACGGCACTTAGCGCGCTAAGTGCCGTTTTTTCTCAAAACTGTGAGATGGAGCGGACGCCTCATCTCGGCGAATGGGATCAAAATGTATCCCAAGCAACTGCAGCCGCTCCTTGATATGCCCCCGCATTCTAACGTTGCAGAACTACAGCAGTTTATATGCGCAGCGAATTGGATGCGGATGGCGATCCCCGACTTCAACCAAATGGTAGAACCTTTGACCACTCTCCTGGAAGACACCCTCACCATCGCAGGCCGTCGGACGAAGACAGCCGCTTCTAAAGTCTCATTAACACAAAAATGGAATCCAGCTCACAGCGATTGCTATAGAAGAGTCAAGCGCGCACTTGCCGAATCTGTGACTCTAGCACACCCTCACCCAGACAAGCTATTGTGCCTCTTCACTGATGCAAGTGAACACCATTGAGGTAGTGTCCTGACCCAAATACCACCAGGAAACGTAGACGATCCGTTTGAAGCACAAAATCATGAATCTCTTGCTTTCCTCAGCGGCTCCTTGAAGGGGGCTAGCGCTCGCTGGTCGACTCCAGAAAAAGAAGCATTTGCGGTAGTTGAGTCAGTTACGCGCCTGGATTATATTCTACTGCGCCCCCACGTATTTCAACTATTCACCGACCACAAGAATTTAGTGTACATCTTCAACCCCACGGTAGCCAACCCCTTTATTCAGAAGCACGTTGCTAACAAAATCCAAAGATGGGCCCGGACAAGCGCCGCTTTTCAGTACACAATTGGGCACATATCTGGAGATGACAATGTTTGGGCTGATCTACTATCACGATGGGAAGCCACGGCTAGCAAAGAAGAAATAACTATCACCTCTGGCCGCATGGCCTCCCTGTTCTCCGCGCCAATAGCACCTGATCTTGATCCAGATTTCACTTGGCCTTGCGAGGAAGACATAAGGGCAGTCCAAGAGGAGGCCATCAACGAAGGCATCTCTCCAGCCTGTAAGCACCAAAGAGACAGACTCATTACTCGAGAAGGGGGAGCGATCTGGATCCCATCCACAGTTCAAGGTCAACACATCCAACTCCGTATTTGCGTTATTGGGCATTGTGCAAGAAGCGGTCACCGCGGTGCCGACACTACGGTCGCCAATATACAGGAACACTTTTTCTGGAAGAAGATGCGAGCCGACATTTTCTCATTTTGCAACAACTGCCTCCATTGCCTTGCCACAACCGGAGGCTTGCAAAATCCCTCGTCCTATGGCACACACACTGCATGCTGAAGAACCGAACGATTTACTACATTTTGATTTCCTGTACATGGGACCGAGCATCGGCGATCACCAGTACGAACTCATTCTGAAAGACGACGCATCCTCCTTGGTTCGCTTGGAACCCTGTCCATCTGCCGATACAGAGCACACAGTAAGGGCTCTCATGAGCTGGTTCTCTCTTTTTGGCGTCGTGCTGACGTGGAGCTCTGATCAGGGAACGCACTCCAAGAACACTGTAATGGCCGCCCTCAACCGTCATTTCCACGCACATCACCACTTCACTACTCCGTACTGCCCCCAGTCAAACGGTACTGTCGAAACAGTATGTAAAGAAGTTCTTCGTGCTTGTCCCGCACTACTATCCGAATTTCGATTGAAAGAAAAGGAGGGGCCCACCGTTCTTCCACTACTACAGAGCATCCTGAACCATTCGAAACGTCCGAGTCTAGGGAATTGTGCTCCGATAACAGCATTCACGAGTCTACCCCCAGACAGTCCACTGCGCACACTACTGCCAGCAGGAGAACCACAGCCAGCGTCCCTGGATTTTTTGAGAGCACAGCGAATCATACACATCGAATCTATTGCTAAAGCTCTCAACGATATACACCGTGACATTTACAAGCGCAAAAACAAGCTGAGAGAAGACGCAATACAAAGACACAATGCTCAGACGCATGTCAGGGGTATCAACTTCGAAATGAGAGACTTTGTGCTGGGCGCCAAACGTAGTGACAGGCAAGGGCACAAATTGGGCGTTACTTGGAAAGGTCCACGACGTATCTCACGTGTCCTGTCGGAGCTAATCTTTGAATGCAAAGACCTCATTAACGGCGCCCATGCTCTATTCCATGCTAACAGATTGAAATTGTACGCTGACTCACAACTGAACGTTTCGGAGGAGCTTCTGGATTCCATAGAATATAACGAACCACATCTCAACACGGTAGAGGCAATTTTAAATTTGCGCTACAGCACACAAAATGATCAATTTGAAGTACAAGCAAAGTGGAAAGGCTTCGACGACGAAGACCCAACTTGGGAGCCGATTAACAATATGCACGAAGACATCCCTGCAATGCTGAACAGATTTTTAGACGCTCATCCTGACCAGGATCTCGTTTCTGCAGCACGTTTGACGATCTCTCAATAATATCAAATAGTCTTTTGAAAGAAGGAACTGATGCACCGTGACCGATGGCTCCGTACACAGGAATCCTCGACCTCCACAAGCCTCACGGTGCACCAATATATTGCGTGGCATTCAATGTATTACGTGGCGTTTGTATCGCTTTATCTCTTCTAGCATTTAGGCTGCCCTACTTAAAGATAGTGCCCGACTCAATACACTGAACGGGGAAGGAAATTTCACCTTCACAATCATTACCCGCGGACTGTGCAACAGGAGACACGAAAACGACATTCATAACAATAGGCGCTTCGACTATCCACAATGTGACAAGTCTTATAGCAGGCAGTGGACTTTGTCCAATCATGTGGAAAGAATCATGGGGAGGGCAGCAGGAATTCGAACAGGGGGCAGCGTCGCTCATGAGTTGTTCTTTCTCTAGGTTTCAAGAGTATAGATGTGTCGATAGTCAATGAGAATAAAAAGCTAACATGAACCTGAGCTTTGTGACGGTCCACAGTAGAAAATGCCATTTTAATTGAATGTAGAAAGGCTGCTTTCTAGTTCGAAGTGTCCTGTAGATCGAAGTGATCATACATCAAAGGGGCTCAAGGTGATCATATGCCTCTTGGCTGTAACGTATCTTTGTGCACGTGCAGAGGTATGTTGTCGTTCGGACACGCGCCGGTGCCGCTTTCCTCTTAGAAACAAGTAATCTCATCGTGCAAACGGCACGGGTAAGGATTGCGAAGGGGAAAAATGATTTTCTTGTCTTTACAAAGTGGAGGTCGCGTAAGTTGTGTGCGTATGAGCGTGTAGGCATGAAAGGCAAATTTACTCGGGGTGAGTCTCAAGTATGTGACTGAAAGCAAGAGCCAATGTTTTGATTATCAGGCTGAGAGACGCGTGGGGCTCTGGTCGAGTGTGATTGAAGGTAAGTGCGGGGTGTGCTACCCAACTGCGTTGAAGAATGTGCACTGGCACAGATGGGAAGATGCTCTGCAGTGAAGGCTCACTAATGCGAAGCATTTTATTCGCGATATGATCGTCGTGTATCCTCCCTCCGTGTTATCGTCGTTCTTCCTCTACATTTATCTATGCAATCATTTTGCAACTCAAAATGTTCATCTCTACTGTCGTCGATCGAAAAGTAGTTTGGTCTTACTCTCTTATCTGTGTCAGTTCCGCACCGGCGGCCCGGCGAACGGGCGCTTCTGCAGACCTCAGGCACCCTTAATTATGCTATACTGCCGCAGCATCAACCTTAGTTTAGTCCCCGTCGTCAGCAGCAGCTTTTGATTGATCGCACATTACTGTTACAATATGGTGTGAAGCATTGTCGTCCTTGCCGCAACTTCCGCTATGGCATGTGGAGTGACAGTTGGATTATCTATGTCATGTATCAAGTAAGGGGAGATGAGCTAAGACGATATTGTCATTACCGCCAACACCAAAACATCTGTGCATCTCTCGTTAGATTTGTTGCCAGCGCTATACCATTTTATAACGAGCAGCTACTTGAGAATAGTATAAAAGGTAGGCGATCAGGTAACTACAGTAAAAACTCAAGCACGAACCCACAAGCCCAGCCGAACCTGTTTTAATTACGGTACCAAAATACTGCACGGTGTGCAGCATATAGTCATAGAATATGAGTGTAGTGGGTGGGTACGCCTTCGCTCATTGACAAAACTTCATGAGAATTAACGCTCCAAAACATAGTGTTTCGGTCATAGACTAGGCTCAATTGAAGGCCACTTAGCTCTAAGAAGTGTCACAAAATTCAGGACAAAGTTCCATTTAATGATATAATCACAGGTCTAGCTAGACGTTGAAACCCAAACAACCACTACCTCATGAGTGACGCTGTGTCGTAGCAGTGCTTCCGCTTGCTTGTCCATGCTCCCTTTTCACATGTTGGGATAACTCCCACGCTCTGGTATACGACTTGTCGCAGTTTGGACAAATGAAGCGCTTTTTTTTATGAACGCTGTCCTCGTGAAGAACAAGCTCGAACTCACTGAAATATTTCGCATCACATCTGGAATACTCACATTCGAATGGCCTTTCTTTCCTATGTACTCTCCGCCAATGGGTTTCCTTTTTGCTTGGATTCACAAATAAAACCTCACAGCCTGGCATGTCACACTTCAAATGTCCGTGCCTCCCCCGTTCGTTGTAGCCACGCTCTCGTCGCTTTAGAGCTTCTTCTGCAATTAATATCGAATTGACGTTAGAGCTCCTGTACTCCTTAGCTATTTCCTTTCGTGGTTTCAATGATCGGCCCCTTTCCATTTTTGTTGTTTTCGGTAGCTTTTCTTACTTGTGGCGTGTTGAGTGTGTTCTATCTTACAAGAGGATCGCAGTTGTGAGTCGTTTGAAGAAGACAAGAATTGACTCATCAGTATATATACTCGTCAAAGAGCATGCTTGTGTTCTATATATTACTTCTGTAAAGAGCATCATCAGCAGGATGGATGTTTCGAGGTATTTCCGGTCGCTCGCCCTTCTTTGGATATCTTTGACAATGAAACCGGCAGTCGAATATATATATATTCGAGTACTAAACAAATAAACAAGGGATAAGAAGGAAATGCGACATTGACGACCTCTCAGGTGTCATGCAGGCTGACACGTTTGCCATGTCACATAACAAAAAACCTGTCGTTCAGGTCGACAATAGAGACAATGAAAAAGACTAACTTTTTAGTCTTTCTGCCCATTCCGACCGCTACGCACGTCAAACATCTTTACTCGAATTGCCTTCGCAAAATGGAGGCCAAATAAACATCCAAATGTGACTGACTATCTTCCCAGATGTATGAGCAAAAGATACGGAGCGGTTGGAAGTGAGCATATCACACTCGTTTGACACAAGATTATTTGCAGGGCAGCGGAGTGGACAAGGAAAAAATATTTCTCCACAATAACTAGTCCAGATAGAATCGTATTTCCGTTATAGAGGTACTAATTTGAACCACATTTCAAGCTCATGAACCCGCACTGTTCCCTTCCCACCGTAAACTGCCGGGATAGAAAATCCCTAGGGCACTTCCGCATCGAAAAACCACATCTCCATCTAATTTTTCCTTGCTCACGCTGCCGTCTTTCATACGACTTGGTGTCAACCTTGTGCGATATGGTGACTCTCGACCACTCCGCACCCTCTGTCTACAACCGGGGGAGTTTTCAGTAGAGATTTTCATGTTCCTTATGGGCGTCAAACACGCGAACATAGCACAAGTACGGCTGTTCGAAGTCCGTAGCGTGCGGTCTGAAAGAATTAAAAAAGTATTCTAGTTGAATGCCTCTGCTGTCAGGCAAAACCACAAGTTCCTCGTTCTATCACGTGAAAAGCGTAGCTCGTGTGAGACATGAGAGGTCGTCAGTGTCGTATCGCTCCATTTTAGTGCTTATTTGTTTCTTTTTTTGGACTTGGATATCTACATTCGACAACTGTTTTTATGTCAAAAGACGACGAAAGAAGGGTAAGCGACCGAGAATGTCTCAAAAGAATCGTCCGGGGGATGATGCTCTTTACATAAGGAATACATAGAACACAAGCATGCTCTTTGACAGGTATAAATACTGATGAGTCAATTCTTGTCTTCTTCAAACGACTCACAACTGCGATCCTCTTGTAAGATAGAACACACTCAAAACGCCACAAGTAAGAAAAGCTGCCGAAAACAACAAAAATGGAAAGGGGCCGATCATCGAAACCACGAAAGGAAATAGCTAAAGAGTACAGGAGCTCTAACATCAATTCGATATTAATTGCAGAAGAAGCTCTAAAGCGACGAGAGCGAGGCCACCAGGAACGGGGGAGGAACGGATTTTTGAAGTGCGACATGCCCGGCTGTGCGGCTTTATTTAAGTATCCTAGCCAGAAAGAAAGGCATTGGCGGAGAGTGCATAGGAAGGAAAAGCGGTTTGAGTGCGGATATTCTTGGTGTGATGAGAGATTCTTCTCCGAAGCCGAGCTGAAGCGACACGACGAGGGCGTGCATAAAAGTGGGACTGGCTATAGTTGTCCAAAGTGTGACAATTCGTATACTAGAAAGTCGGATTTAGGCACACATATGGAAAAGAAGCATGAGAAAGGAAGCGAAAGCACTAATACGACACAGCGTCGCTCATGAGGTAGTGGTTGTTTGGGTTTCAACGTCTAGCTAGACGTGTCATTGCTTAATTAAAATGGAACCTTGTCCTGATTTCTGTGAGACTCCTTAGTGAAAAGTGGCATTCAGTTGAACCTAGTCTATGACGGGAACAATTTGTTTGGAGGCTACCAAATGTCAAAACAATGGAAGCTCCAAATTGGAGCGTCCATTCTGTTGTCATGTTGTCATTGACACAGGTTGGACCCTCCGACAGCACCAAAACTTTTGCTAAAATTGTGTGAGCCTGACGCAGGCCGGCAAATCCTTCAAGGCCTGTAACTGCAGTGTGCCAATCCAACCGCACGACTGCCGCGCACACTCGCACACTTCCACGACACACACGCCAAGCGCCCTTGGTAGAAGGCTCCGAGCAATCCACGGCGCCAGCCCGGCCTCGATCGACGCTCTCATGCGCCGCTTGTGGTAAAGGGGAGTGCCCCTTGCCAGGAGACAGGTGGGGGGGGGGGGGGGTGCACAGTCTATGTAGTAGCGAAATCCAACACCGCTCGCGGCAGGAGCGGGCGGGGGGCGCTGTCGTTGAGCCCGGTCTGTCGGCTGTAATTTGGTGGGTCCAACCACCCAATGAACTGGCGCCATGGGCGCAGCCGTCATCGGTGATTGGCTGAGGTGCCTTGCGGCAGTGTAAATGATCATTTGTAGTCGACCAGATTCTCACCCCGGATGACACACGGTCCTTGGCCACGTTGCAGGGCCCCACGACGGCTGTAGACACAGCCCCCCGCGGACTGGCGCTCACGTTCCGCATCTCGTTTCCACGATAGAATTCCGCCGCGTGCCGCGCGCATGTGCGCTTCCACTTTTCAACGCCCGTCGCCAGCCGCCGCTTGTATGCCGCGCGCGAAGCGCCCTCAGCGTGGGGTTTCTCGCGAAACACGCGATTGCGATAGCATAAGTAAAGAGGGTTTAATGTGCAGTAACCCTTCCGCCCGAGTTGATGTCTCGCAGTAGTGGATGATCGTGCAGTCGAGCCACCTCACCAGCGGGGCGCCAAACGCTAGTCCCTCCTGTGCCTCTTTCTCTTTGGCTACTACTGATACCTTAGTGATGCAATGCCCTCTCTTTTAAGGATGTTTGTCATGGCGATTAGGAATGAAGCCCTGGAATGTTTCAAAGCGTTCCAGGCCAAATTTGGTAGAACGAAGACTGCAAGATCCAGTCGGTATACTCTGAGAGCGGCGGAGAGCACCAAGGCATGATGAAGTACCTGGAAAACGGATATTGAGTGGGATTCATCCGCTACGGATACTCTTCAGCAAATTCTTGGCTCAGAGACTCAACTTAGCTCTGATAGAAATGGTACGTTTGACACTATGACATGTCGATGTACCATAACATTTTCATGGCGAGGCGGGATGTGCAGCTTAATCTATACGGAATGTCACAGCTGCTCGATTAAATTGAGGGCGGACCCATACAGATGCTGACCGGAAAGGTCCCATAAGTTCGGAACTGGCGTTGCTGTGGTTGTTGCGAATACTCTTTCTCGGGTGGCATCCGTGTGAATCCTGGACACGTGTGACGGAATAATTCGAATCTGGACGAGCCATCCGTCCTGCACTGTCAGCTCTGAACAAAAGCGTTCACCGCCGTCCTGGCGGACACTGTGAGTCGCTCAAAAGGACGCGGTACAGTCTGTCGTCACTTTCCGAGGGGGTGCGATCTTTTCGAACCAGACAACGCCTCTGAGCAGGATACGCAATGTGAGCGGTGACTTGGAGAGAGGAGGAAAAGGCGCGGGCTTGGAGGCTGTCAAGCGGACAGGGGGCGCGTAGGGATCAATTGGGCGCGGCTATTGTCTACAAGTAGAGCACAAGTCTGGGAAGAATGCAGGAAGGGTATGGCAACGGGAACGAAGGGAGAGCTTGCACTGGTGGCGATTGTGAGGCCTGAAGGACTGGAAAGTCAGCTATTATCGCTGTGTAGGAATCATCTCTAACTATTTGTTTGTACGTTCTCGCTATTCATTGTGACCCATTCGTGCTGTCCTTGAAGATAGGGCTGATAAAGCACTGTTTCTGTTTGATTATCACGCGCCACAGGTGGTACCTGCAACATGGTTATGAGAAATGGTGCTCTGTGTGGGAAAGGAAAAAACTTGATGCTATATCAAGGAGAGAAATTCTCCTATGAAGTCTTCCGCATCGTTAACACAGATTCTGGGAAATAGAAGGTGGAAGCATGTTTCACGTAAGGCATGTCATGCTAACGAGACATTCCTCCTTGGAAGGAAATGGAACAGCCCGAGTTAAAAAATCAAATGCTACACGACTGGATAAGAAATATGGGAGCCACGAATATGATCTTCAGGATGAACACATGGAGGAGCAGAACAACATGAGGTTTCTCACTTGCCAAGAA
The DNA here is from genome assembly GCF_000350225.1 of Chondrus crispus. Classification (NCBI taxonomy): domain Eukaryota; phylum Rhodophyta; class Florideophyceae; order Gigartinales; family Gigartinaceae; genus Chondrus; species Chondrus crispus. The sequence goes on from NW_005179334.1 coordinate 239,265, forward strand.
TAGCAACTAATACAGATGGTATAAATGCCATAGTCGAAGCATCTGCAGATAAAAGTGATAGTCTGGAAGGTTGTTACCCAGAGCTAGCGACGGCGCTGAACTCTTGAATCATCGTATGCACCGGCTCGAGCCCGGGTTCAGCGGGACCCAGCGTTCCGAAGAGGGGTGACGGGCAGCGTACGAACGTCCACCGGACCTGGATGCTCGGCGTATTTTCGCCGGCGGGTAGCCGCCCCAGCGGGAATCGACGGAGAATCTCGGTTCTCCAGATCCGCGGGCGGCTCCTCCACGGTCAGGGTCGTCGCGATACGGCACCCGCCCGGTCTGCTACCTGCTTCCGGGTGCAGGGTGCAGAGCTTGGGATTCGGACGCCACGTTTGCGTCCGTCGGGGATCGTCTCTCCTCTGCGCCGCGACTGGGGTAGACCCCAGTCTGGCGCCATCCTTGTGGCGCTGCTGTGCCCGGAGGTACGGAACCACCGGGCCCTCTCGAGGGGGCACCGGGTAGCCTTTTGGCCATGGTACGTTCTATGTCACGGTCACGCCGACGTGTGGGATTGAACTCGGTCGGAGAGGTGCGCCAACGAACCCGACTGTTCCTTGGATGGGGAGGTTCGATCCTCCGAACATCTCGGGGCGACCTTGCCCGGATTGGCCGGGCGATGCGAGACGGGAATCTTCGACGAGCACTAACCGCGAGTGTAGCTCGTCGATTAGCGCTCGGAGATTCTCGAGGGACTGCGTTACTCTATCGATCCTCCCTTCACGTAGGGAGCGGAGTTCGGCCATACATCGAGTGTATACGGCATCCGATACATCGACACGGAGGGGAATGTGTACTTACTCGATTTATTCTGCCATGCGACTGAACATCGCCGCCGCCTATTCTTCGGAGGACCCGGGCGACGGTTCGCGGTCTCGAGGACCAGGGTCGCCGTCGCCCGACGGGGCGGGTGGGGATCTAGTAGCGGCCGGACTCGGACCAGCCGCTTCGGAGCGGATCGAGGGCTCGTAGCCTTGGCTCATCTCAACGCGATCGGACGCGGAGGGAAACGGAAGTCTTCTCGGAGTTCGAACTCCGGGGTCTTCTAGGTCGGGAGACCACTGTAGCATAAACACCCCCAGACGGCGGGGGGTGTATGCGCAGTCCAACGTAGACCCCGTTCCAACGGTAAGACGGGTGAAGCACCCGCTAAAGAGTCAGGGAGGCGGGCCTTGGTAGCGGTGTGGTAGAGCGGGACGGTCGGAGACGAACGTACACGCGGGCCGATCTACGCCTCGACGCCCCGGAGCAGCGCTGGATAACGTACCAGAGCTGACGGGCCGAGGCGGAGCGAGGCTCGCTTGCGCACGCGTGTGTCCCCTACCCGCTCCCTTCCTCCTAGACGGCGCGAAGGCGAAGGCGCGTGGTTAGAATTAGCTGGGCCGACTGACCTCGGCGGTCGGTTGAGGACAAGTCCATGCTTGTCCCTCTCCTGCTGCCGTCGGTCCGCTCCCTATTTAATATACAAAACAATCTATCATAACACTACAGTATCGAGATACTTTAGTGGGCTACTGTAGTGCAGGTCAGTCTCCGCTGTAATTCTGTCAGCTATGTCGAGGCTGACAGTACACGTATTACCCGTGGTGCGTGCGCGCTTCGTTCGCGCGCGGTACACGTGTGCACGTGTATGCGCGTGTCCCTTGTCCCCGTCGTTTACACGTGGACACGCGTGGTTGTACTGTAGAGCGTCGAGCTCTACAGTACGGGATCCCGTTGTTGATCTAATCTAACTAAAAAATGCCCCAGGGGGAGTTATACTACATAAACCTAAGCATCGATCTCGCATCACAGGTTATGGACCCTAACCACGCACCACTACAAGACGATCATCTCGAATACCGCCCACCCGGACGAGATCAGGACAACGACAGTACGGCACCACACAGCCCCGTTGCCCTAACCCCACAAGCTCCGCCAGCAAGCGTAGAGCCGACACTTCCTGCTCCGACCACACTGGTAGAGCCACAACAACAAGCTCCGATCACCCCCGTAGAGCCAACACAACCCGCTCCGACCACACTCGTAGAGCCCCCACACCAAGCTCCGACCACCCCCGTCGAGCCAACACAAACAACTCTGACAACACCCGTAGAACGCCCACAAATGTCAAACCAGCAAGAAATGGCACCCGAAACGCCCCAAGCTGACACAAGAATGCATGGACAGCTACCTCCACGCGCAAGCGACGGGACCAACTACAAGCTATGGACGCAAACCCTCCACGACATAGCAATTATCAACAACGTCGAGGCAGCCCTCGACGAAAGCTCACCACCCCCCACTGTAACGAGCCCATACCATGCTATATACCGCCGAAAATGTGTATTCCTACGCATGAGCATCATGACCAGCCTCCCAGCGGATCTGGCAAGCACAATCGACATGGAACTCAGCGTTACCCCTCGACAGCTTCTGGCAGAGATCAAAACACACTTCAGTGACTCAACGCCAACCACACACCTCATCCTCAAACAAGAAGCACAATGTACAAAGATCAAGGCGGGAGGCGACCTCGATGAGTACATCGACGCACACAGAACGATCCGGACAAAAATGTGCCTCGCAGAGTACCCAAGCATCCAACACGATGAATCCGTCACGATAGAATTCATCATACACGGCCTCAACTTGCACCCGGCATTCCGACACCTACCCGACATGTAGATCGCGAACAACACAATTCCCACAACCATAGCCAACCTCGTCCAACCACTCAAATCCATACAAGCTCGAGAAGACGAAAAACAGGAAATCCGACACCAACGTCCGCAAGGCATGAACACGACAAACCAATGGTAAGACACCCCCAACTACCATGCAATGAGACGACGAATGCGCGGCCGAAGGCAAGGCAGAGGACCCACGACCCACCGCGATCAACACCAAGGGGGTAATGCAGCCACAAGGGAAAATGCGGAAAAATGGTACACGAATACCAACAAACACCGCCTAACTCCACGGCAAACACGTCAGACGCCCAAAAACACCACCGGGCAAATGGCCAGCACCCGCGACGAACCTGACAACATAGCTGCGCAACAGGTGACCGACGAGGACATATGCAAAGGTAAGCAGTATATCCACGACTCCGGAGCGCACCGGTCACATGTCCGCAAACCGACGCCGAACATGAAACCACTCCGAAAAATCATGCGAACTAACACGGCCACCAACATCACCCCACCCGCCACACACAAGGGGATGATACATATACCGACCAGTACGAATAGGCACATACGAATCCCAGCGATCGCCAACCCAGCAATGCGATCCAACCTGCTATCAGTACACGACATAGCAGAGCAATGGGGAGAGGTCCGGTTCACAACCACACAGGCCACTGAACTTGATACGAGCACACACCCGCCACAAATAGTAGCAAAAGCGCGCTTCAAGAGAGGCATGTAATACCTGGAACTCCCACAAGCAAAAGGCAACAGCATGGCAGCCCGGACTATACCACCACGGTCAATAAAAAATTCCAAAAGCCCCACGACCCAACCCAAAAAGCCCCCAAACCAAAAACAAAAAAAAGAAGATAGCGACGCCGAAGCCAAGCCGTGCAGTAGTACGTGGACACTCCGCACCGCGCGTAAAAAATCTGACTACACCAAGCGCACAACCCAGCGCCCCCACCCCACGCCCCAGCACACCCAGCTGTCGAAAGGGACTTCCACCACTATCATGTACTGTTCAACCACATCAGACCGACAACGCTTCAGAAAATGGCCAAACTCGGCCTCCTGCCAAACCTCCCGCCCACACTAAGGCAACGACCACCGCGGATCACCTGCTCGAGCCGTGCCGCAGCGAAACAGCAGCCCGCACCGCACTACCCCAAGACGCACAATTACCGAGTAGGAGCAGCCTTCAGCAGCGATATATGCGGACCATTCAACCCTACATCCAGGCAACGCAACAAATACATACTCACGGTCATAGACAACCGATCCCGCCACCTTATAGTGGACTTCCTGCAATCAAGATCAGAAACCCCGCACAGGCTGGATGTCATCCTCACAGCACCCAAAAAACGAAAGGGGTGCAAACCGAGACTGTTCCACACAGAAAACGCTAAAGAGTATGTATCAGACAGCGCCAACGCCGTATACAGATCGCACAACGCCATGCACAGCACTACAGTCCCACACACGCCCCAACAAAACGGTATCACAGAAAGGATGAACAGTACACTCATGAACTCAGCCAGAGCCGCCCTCCACCACAGCTCACTACCCAACACGCTCTGGGAAGACGCAGTAAGGGACGCTGCATTTAAGTATAACAATATACTCCACCACGGGATCAACACCCTTCCCTACACCATGTGGACCAATGCAACAGCCGACGTCCCACAATTCCTGTTGTTCGGACAGCTCGGCACAGTACCAGAGTTAGCAAATCGGAAACAAATATCAAAACTCGCACACAGGGCAACACCCGCCCGGTACTTCCACGGCATCGACGAAAACCACATAATGGTCCTGGAAATCGAAATGAACAAACCTAGACGAGTTCGATGGCTCAACTTCCAACCGTACCACAGCACCACCGACCGTGTAGCTTTACGCACATACGCCACTAAAGCCTTCACCCCGCATCGCAAGCCAACAGAGATAACAGGCACCACACCCGCCCCAGCTCACCCCGGACAAGCCAAAAAATACCCCGATGTTGCCGAATGGGAAAACGCCCACAACGCCGAACTCGATAACCTCGACGCTAGGAACGTAGTACACTGGATACCCGACTCCGAGATCCCCAAGAAACGGAGACTCATACCCCGAAAATTGGGATACCGTTACAAGAGGGACAGCAAAGGAGAAATTGCATCCAGAAAAGCCCGATGCGCCGGAAGGGGGGATCAGGTGCTACCGCACAAGCACTATGACCCATCCATAATTACAACGTACATGGCAGACAAGACCACAGTACGTGCAATGTTCGGAATCGCGGCCAAGTACCGCACGCACATCGAACACATCGACATCAAGTCGGCGTACCTACACGAAAAATTTGCGCACAACAGATGTGAAACAGTATATGTGAGACAGCACGCCAGATTCAATGGCACATACAAACAGGATTGCCAAGGCGGCAAGCGAAACATGAACATATACGGGACGCTATCAGTCGGCCACACATACCTATCTGCAGTCTTCACGCTCCTACGAAAGGAAAACTTCAAGCAACGCGAAGCAGACCTGTGCATCTGGTCCAAAAAACCGGCAACGAACGCATAATCGCTGCCGTCAGTATGGATGACTTGACAGTAGTCGCCTCAACCGCAAAACTCAAAGACGAGTTCGCAGCAGCCGTAGCAAAAGCGTACAATATCAAACGCCTCGGGGAACACAGGACCTTTCTAGGATGGACGGTGAGGCAACACAAAATGGAGACATTGCCATCTCTCAGCCCAACGCTATCAACTACATAGTACAGCAAGCGGAAATGGCAAAATGCAATGCGAAAGACACCCCATACTGCGATGGTGTCCTGCTCCACAAGCCAACAGACAAAGATGAGACCCAACTGCACACACTCAAAAATACCAGCAGATCATTGGAGACCTACGATATGTCGCTAACTCGACGCGACCAGACACCTACTTCCTGGCAAACCGACTAGCAGTAGCGGCCAAAAACCCGACGCAAAAGGCACTGGAATGCACTCAAACGCCTGATACGGTATCTCAAGGGCACACCAAGCACAGGCCTCACGTTCCGAGCAGGCACGCAAGCAGACAAAGAGAAACCCCAGAACCTCCCTGTCTCGTATGCCGACGCCGATTTCGCCGCCGACATCATGGACCGGAAGTCCATATCGGGACCCTCCACACATACAACGGCACACCCATCTGTTGGGGGTCCCTCAAGCCAAACATCACAGCCTTATCCACCTGTGAGGCAGAATATATTGCGCCCACCTCCGCCGCACAGCAGACCACGTGGATCCAACGTCTGCTACAGGACGTGCACATGCTGCCGAAATCCCCGACCCCCCTGATGATAGACAAACAGTCCTCCATCCAAGTCGCCAACAGCACGGGACCGACGAAGAGGCGAAAATTCATAGCTCTGAGGCATCACTACCTTACGCACCAGGCACAAAGGCCACAATCGCCATCGCGCATGTCCCCAACAACTAGCGGACATCCGCACAAAACCGCTCCGACGTCAAGCATACACGCGCCTCCTCCCCAAACTACAGCTCAAAAATCACACGACTGCAGACGGCAAAACTGCAGCGCCGTTGACAGGGGGAGTGTCAAACGTCAACGCCGCAACAGCAATGCTTCAGCAGTCATGAGATCCATATGCACATACGTTGCACACGTACAACAGCGATCAACTCACCACGATCGCCGCCGGCCTACGGATCACTAGCATCCCTACATAAGGTAGATAGGCACGCGACCCCAGTAAACCTAGGTATCGATCTTGCATCACAGGGACAAAGGGAAGGCGACAAGCCTTAGGAGGTTGGAAACATAATGCTCCTGATTGTCATGGGAATTGCGTATACCCTGTGGCCGTCGGAACAGTTGATTGACCGAATGGGAACTCTATCAACACCCTTTTCCCGTAGTATACCTACACGTAACCGAAAAAGTATATAAGCAGAACGCGCTCCCCACAATAAAGATACAGGGTAGACCCAACCCCAGCTACACCACTCCTCGTCTTAGGATTGGTAGCATCGCGAAAAAGGAACCAACGTTCATTGCGGACTGGGGTACTGGATCTCAACAGAGTGTACACATAATTGTTACGCTGGGATAAGATAGATGACGAGCTTGTATCACGTCGTCTTCACAAATTCAATGCCAAGAGAGGCAAAGACTTCACACTGTGGTCTTTGCGGTTTGAAACCTTGCTGCAGTCGAGGGATCTTCTAGAGGTGGTGAATATCGATCAATTGGCCAGGGTCGCAATAGAAGATCTGACGCCTAATGAAAAGACAAAGTTATTGAAGGCGAAATCTTTATTGGTCCAATCTCTCAGCGATAAGCCGCTGCGCACTGTGGCTGGGGAGAGGCAGAATCCCTTTCAAATATATAAGACGCTACATGAGAGGTATGCAACGCAGAACACTGCGAAACGAGTACAGATACAGACTGAGCTTTACCAACAGTCCTTTCAAGAAAAATCTCAAACCATGTTTGAGTACGTCGACAGCTTTGAAAATATTTTTAATCAGCTAGAAGTAATGGAAAGTTCCGTGACCGAATCAATGCAAATAGCGATATTGTTTGCTAGTTTCGGCAGAACCTCTGATTCTTCGTACGGAGCTGTGATCACAGCATTACAGACTATGTCGGATAAGGATCTTTCTTGGGAGAAAGCAACTGCACGCCTGCTGCAAGAATACAGTTCTTTGAATTGGGAGAGAAATCTTGGAAGGGTCCTACAAAACGATATACCTATCAGCCAAAAAGCCTTAAAGACCAAGGCTCACCTCCAGTGTTACGGATGTTGTAAATATGGCCACTTCAATCGCGAATGTCGGGCACGCACGACTAGGCACTGGGCGGGAAAGGAGCACAGTGCTCCTGTAAATACAAATAGCTTTGATGTTGGAAGTAAGGAGAAGGCTCTTCTCTCTAGAGAAGGAAAACATCAAAGAAGTATGCCGTGGCTGACTCCGGTGCGAGTATCCACATGATGTCATATCATAGCCTTTTTGATAAGATTATGGATTCACAGACGAGAATAATCACGCTTGGTGATGGGAACAGTATCAAATCAAATCAGAAAGGCTCAGTTTATATCAGCGCAAGGGTTTCTGAAGACAATAGGAAGACGCTGAGACTCAACAATCTACTGTACGTCCCGGGTCTGGAAACTAACCTGGTTTCCTGTTCGGCCCTTGACCGAGATGGATACGAAACGCAATTCAGTAAAAACTTTGCACTATATCAATGAAAGACGAACCTATTTGTACTGCAAAACTCGAAGATGGTCTGTATATTCTCAAAGATATAGTCACAGAGGAAACGGCAGACATTGCAGTGGGAAGCACTGCGGGAGAAGAGCTCTGGCATTGGAGGTTTGGTCATGTTTACCTTCGGACATTGAAAGAAATGGAAAAGCGTGGCGCAGTGACCGAAATATCTTTCACAGACACTCTTCAGAATGATGTAGTCTGTGCTCCGTGTGTGGAAGGGAAACAGTCTCAACTATCATTGTACGCCAAGATGGATACAGCGACAAAACCGGGAGATGTGATTTTTACTGATGTGTGTGGTCCACTTCCAACTCCAAGTTTGGGCGGCAAGTCATTCTTCACAACATTTAGTGATTCTTTCTCCTCATTTAAGGATGTTTTCCTTATGGCGACTAAAGGGGATGCACTGGAATGTTTCAAATCATCCCAAGCCAAATTTGAACGGAAGTACGACTGCCAAATCAAATTGATATACTTTGATAATGGCGGAGAGTACCTAGGCATGTTAAAATACCTTGAGAAAGAAGGAATAGAGTGGGAGTCGTCCGCACCGTATACACCGCAGCAAAATGGTGTCTCAGAGAGACTCAATAGCACTTTGATGGAAATGGCACGTTCCATGCTATCACATGCTGGTCTACCGGATAAATTCTGGGGAGAGGCCGTATGCACAGCCAAATCTATTCGCAATGTCACAGCTGGTCAAACGAATGAAGGGCGGACCCCTATAGACATACTGACTGGCAAAGTCCCACATGTCGGCAATCTGCGTTGCTTCGGTTGTGAGATATGGTGCTTTGTGTCTAAAAGGAAGAAGCTTGATGCGAAATCTAGAAGAGGAATCTTACTACGGGGTCTTCCGCATCGAAACTACAGAGTTTGGGATATAAAGAGTGGGAGCATTTTTCACGTGCGGCATGTCAAAATTAACGAATCTGTCTTCCCTGGAAGGTAATGGGAACAGACAGCGATGAAGAGTGGACTACTGTACGACTGGATTAATAATATGGGAACCCACGAGTATGATTTGGAAGATGGTCATATGGAAGAGGCAAACGAGCTTCAGGCTTCTCACTTGCCGACTATGGGAAATAATGCAGAAGAGATAATTTCCACAGTCGAAACCTCTATAGAACAGAACCTGACTTACTATTCCAATGCTGTCGATACTGAGGTTGAGGGCGATGGTAGGAGATATCCCACAAGAGTTCGCAACCCGCCTGAGAGGGTAGGTAGTGAGTTCAACACACTGGTTGTTTCCGCATATACAAATTATGAGAAAACACCAACCAGTCTCAAAAGATTTCAAGAAGGACACGTGGATAACGTGTATGCTCCTGTCGTGGAGTTCTCTACAGTTCGTCTCGTCCTTGCAATTATGACTCAACACGGCGCGTTTATATGTCAACTTGATGTCAAGTCTGCGTTCCTTCATGGCAAGCTGGATGAAAAGGATAACTTGTACCTTAATCCACCAGAGGGACTTGAGCTAGGTGTAAACAGGGGCCAGACTCTAAAGATGCAAAAAGTTATGTATGGCTTTAAGCGTGCTCCGAAGATATGGAGCAAAACATGGAACTCAGAAATGCACCCCCTCAAATTTTTGCAGCTTAAATCTGAAGAGTGTTTCTATTTTATTGACATCGAAGGAAGCTCAGTGTATGTCCTCGTCTATGTTGACGACGTCCTCGTGTCGGCATTTCTGAGGGAGCAGTTCTTACCGTCAAACAAATGCTGATGAATGACTTTGCAATGACTGATCTCGGAGCTCTAAAATCATTCCTCGGTGTGGAGTTTGTTTATACTTCTAAAGGTTTATCTCTACGTCAAGGGTAATACATAAAGCAAGTCCTGGAGGTCTTCGGAATGGTTGATTGTAAACCTGTCAGCACTCCGCTTTCGCCTGAGAGAAACAAGGACCAAGGACAAACGATGAAACGCGATCCTAGCATAGATCGCTACAGAGAAGCAATTGGTGCTCTCTTAAACATATCAACTCGAACTAGACCGGATATTTCCGCTGCTGTCGGGATACTTGCCCGTAAGTTTGAAGACCCGAACCAGGCAGATTGGATCGGGGTGAAACGCATAATGCGATATCTAAACGGGACGGCCTCGCTTGGGCTGCATTTCAAGTGGAGAAAAGACTCGCTTCCCCCTATTGTCGAGTCATTCGCAGACGCTGATTGGGCGGGTGATGTATCAGACAGGAAGTCAACTAGTGGAATCGTAGTGACGGTGAATGGCACACCTGTTGTTTGGAAGAGCAAGAAACAGGGAGGGGTTGCCCTGTCCTCAACGGAGGCCGAATTCATCTCGATATCCGAATGTGTCAAAGCGACAAAATGGCTCAGGATGATTCTCAAGGAACTAAGCCTGCTCTCGTATTTTCCTACTGTACTTTATGAAGACAATACAGGGGCAATCAAATGTGCATCAGGAGAGAAAATGGCCAAACATGTCCACATAAGGTTTCACTTCGTGAGAGAGGCAATAATGAACGGCAGTATCAATGTGTGCTACTGTCCTACTAGTGAGATGATTGCAGATGCAATTACGAAGGGTCTTTCCGCCCCTCGTACGCTGTATCTTTGACAAAACCTACAGATACGAGAATATGAGTAACACTCGCATTAAGGAGGAGTGTTGCGGGCAGTAATGCTCTTGCAAGTATACAGTACGACAATGATTGCTTTGGTATAACAATGCTCTCACTACAAATGGGACAAAGGGAAGGCGAAAAGCCTTAGGAGGTTGGAAACATAATGCTCCTGATTGTCATGGGAAATGCGTATACCTTGTGGCCGTGGGAAAAGTTGATTGACCGAATGGGAACTCCATCAACACCCTTTTCCAGTAGTAGAGCCACACGCAACCTAAACAGTATATAAGCAGAACGCGCTCAACACAATAAAGAATACAGGGCAGACAGAACCCCAGCTACAGCACTTCTCGTATTAGGACAGAGTGTACTGTTACAGGATGCATTGCTCCGTGGGAATGGCCTACAGTTTAAAGTGTGGCAGCTAGGATACGTGGCGCCACAACGTTGTCAGCAACTAGCACACCCGTTGGTACGGGCTGGAAATTAAGTGTGCAGGAACGCGCTTTCGCGTGAAGGCCGAGTGGGCATGGCGTCCGACCGCTCTTGAATTGGCCATTCATGGAGCAAGGGTGAGGGTGTCAGTATACTGACATATATGGGGAAGAGTCGTGAGAAGGGAATCAATGGCCGGCGCTGCGTCGGTGGGAATTCTAGTGGGGGATTATAATGGGAAAGGGAAAGAAAGGAGTCTCAGCCGCGTGGAGCTGGGGAGACTGACTGGCTACTATCGCTACTTTGCAACCGAAGCGGCTGTGGAGTTGTTTGACGACTGTTTCTGTCGTTGTTTTATGCTCTGTCGTAGGGCAAAGTACTATGTAGCCTGGTTGTTAGCTCCCCGAGTAAAGTGCTTGTAATAATACAATCGTGTGACACCGCTTGCAGGTGCAATATGCAACATTAAAGCTTTTGAGAGGCGCGCAGCTGGTTACTGCAGCATGTGATTACGCAAGGGACGGAAGGATTACTTGCGGGAAGCCAAACAGTGGCTCCTGTAACGCGAGCCAATCTAAGAAGAGAAGCACCCGTGGACGCTGGTGGTGCCTTGGGCGATGCAGAGGCGATGAATCAAGACACAGTAAGCAACAGTGATCCTGAGCATATCGCGGCTTCTGCCAATGTGACTGCTGAACGCGGTGCGCATGAGGCCACTGTGCAAGATCCGGAGCCAGGGAGTGGCTCTGACGTGAGTTTTACTTTAGAGAGAATTGAAACCATTCCTTCAACACTGGCGAACGCTATATCGTTCATGCAAGAAGGTCAGACATCTCCCAAACTCCCGGATTGAGCACGAGCTATTGGGCTGTTTAGATATGGCTCTAGTAGACAGACAGAGGAGGGTGCTGGGTCAGTGGCTCTGAACGCCCACGGATCGAGTGCCGATCATCCAGGATTCGATCATGGCTATGCTTTCGCTTCCGATTTCGATGTCTATCCTACACACATTGCTTCCAAGATTTACCAAAAGGGCATGCAAAGCTCCGGCTGTAAGCGGATTGGTGACGGCTCTTTCGTCATAGCAAAGCGTTCATGGGACTGTCTGACGAGGTATTTCCCAACCATGGAGGCGGAGAAGAAGAGGCTGCTGCCGCTGGTCTTCGACGGGGATGCAATTTTTGTGTACGAGGACATCGCTGGTGTCAACCCCGACACTGGTAGTCAAGAGCTCTTAGAATTGTTGAGGGAGAGGCCCAGCAGCGACGTTCATCAGTCCACCCTCAAGGATAGGTTTTTTTCGATGAAGTGGAATGAAAAGAAGGAGACATTTGAAAGGTTCGCCTGGCGTCTCCCTTCCGCTTCTCTGCTGCTACCTGATACTTTGGATGATAGATTGCTGCTAAATCGCCTAAAGAGTGCCCTTCCGACCCGTCGGCAGGACCAGGATCTTGAAATAAAACCTGTTGTCTTTACTTTTGTACCTTTTTGTAATCGTTTGGGTGCTCCCAGCCCATTGTACTTAAGTACTGGCCTACGAGCTGTTTCATGTCCTGAATGACAAGGGAATAAATGCTAACAACTCTCCGGGACTGCTCCCGTGTCTGCACTAAGAATGCTCTACAAATCTTGGTCAGACACTCTATCACCTATCATCCATGACGTAATTGATCCTATCGTATGTAGACAAGTGGCACAGCATGGGGCGAATCATTGGCGCTGTCGAATGTCCGTGCGCCGACCCTTTGTGGACGTCACTGCAAGATCTGGAGGCTCTGCAATCAACACTCTCTCTCGTCCTCAAAGTGCTTGTGATCTGACATTTAGGGACGATGCATTCCCATACCGTTCATGAAGTGGTAGTGCTTCTTCGCAGCCAACGATTTTTTCATGATGTCGGCGACCATATCGCCGGTCGAGATGTACTGTAGCTTGACCGCGCCGCTGCGTACGTGGTTCCGCAGAAAGTGACATTTGACGTCGATATGCTTGCTTCGGTCGTTGCATAAGCCGTTCTTGGCGATTTCCATGGCACCCTGATTGTCCGCTTGTAGAAGAACTTTCACTGAACTGGTATGTCCGCCTCCACTCTTTCCAAATGCGCTGGAGCCAAAGCGCCTCTCGGATCGCGAAAGACATAGGTACGTACTCCGCTTCAACGATAGACTGTTCCACGACTTCTTGTTTCTTGCTCCTCCACGATACTGCGACGCCAGAGCTTGTGAAATATATATCCACTAACTGATTTACGCTCGACGCGATCTGCGGCAAAATCTGAGTCCGTATACCCATGCAAGTTTGATTTGCAGTGCGCTTGTTTCCGGAACAGGACACCAAATTCTTTTGTTGACTTGAGGTAGCGCAGGGCATTTTGTGCGGCGCGCCAATGAATCTCGCGCGGGTCCTGCATAAAGCGGAAGAGGAACGAAGCAGAAAAAGATGTGTCGGGTCTGTTTGTGTTTGCGAGGTGCAATAAGGCTCTGCTGCGTCTGGTGCCGCCCCCAACTGATAGAAGTACGATATCGTAATTCGCAACATCACGCACCTGGCTGGGTAGCAGCCAGGAGACGTAGACGCCTGTGATTGGCAATGAACACAAGTGGCGCATGGGTGCCGTTCTCATAGATGAACCACACATGTCAGCGTCCGCCCGGGATGGGCGGCACTGCCGACTGTCATTCGGTGGAGATCACTGTAGTCCCCGAGCGCTGAATGGCTGGGAGAGCTCCTGCGCCGGACGCGGCGCATATGTGCTCGGGGATAGGCTCACAGGGGACAGGTGTCCCCTACCGCAGCTGAGACTGAGGGGGCCGGGAGAGTGGCAGCGTTACCTAAATAAACGACTCTGCCAGCGCTTCTCCAGGATGGGGAAGGCAGAGGGGGATAGACTGTCCCTGTACGACTTGCCGCGGCGGAACCGAGGAGAAAGCACGAGTACGCAACAAAGCGCTTTGCCTTTTCGAAAGTGCAACTCTGTGCATTTTTCTTGGCCACGCTCGCGACAATTTCCGTGTGTACATGGTCAGTATGTCTTCCTATGGCGTCGTTTCAACAGTTACTGCTCCTGTCTTGAAACAAGTTACTCAGTCCCATCTGATCGAGTTCGAGACTGAGTATGAAGCCTACAAGGAGAAAGTAGCTGACGTAAATCGGAATCGTGACGCATCTCGCCACATCTCTCCTGCCTCCGTGCGGCAATGTATGGAACCAACCTTATTGCACAGCCTCTGCATTTTGGGACAGATCGAAGGTGCGGAGGAGCTTCGCGATGCAACTGATGCCTCTGTAAAGAAATGGTTTGAGGAAAGACTTGCTACCGAGCCGGAGGATTTGACAGAACGGGTCAGGTCTGCACTTGACGCGATTAAGTATACAGTTGATAACAAGGATCCGAGTGGGGCCGCGCTCACATTTGTTGTAGAAGTGGTCAAATCTCTCGATAAGAACAACGCCTCAGAAGTTCTGAAGGATAAAGAAACGTGTAAATCTTTAATCAATAAGCTTGTTCGTAAGCTCGAACCAGCCGAACTCCGAGAGAGGATCTTCGATGCGAGAGACTGCTGGACATCCACTCAGCGCTCTAGTATTTCCTTTTTCCAGGCTAGGGTAAGTGCTATAGCGGTTGAGGTATCTCAAGGTGAGATCGCCCGCGCACGGATCCAGCGCCGAAGTGGTAAGTGAAACAGAGATGACCACATTGGCAAAGGAAAGAACCCGAAAGCTAAATTTCAACCCCGAAAAGAGAAAAGAGACAAAAATCGACTGCAGTACGCAGACAGGTCCACTGCCACAAAAGGCTCCGCCTGGGATAAACCGTGTCTGAATCCGGACTGCTCTGAACTTCATCCGCTTTCTAAGTGTCAAAACACTCCGGATGAAACAAAGAAGGATCTTTTCGCCAACTACCGAGCCGAGAAGCGTCAGAAGGGACATTAAAACCCCAAATTGAGCGTCGTGCGTAAACGTCCTGCAGAATTGGACCTGGATGAGTCGAAGGGGCGGTATCGTGTGGTACTGGAGGACGAGTTGGACGCTATAGCTCTTGGGGATTATGGGGCTGACGCAAGTGCACTGCCTCTCTCAATGCTGCATCGTTTAAAGAAGACAGTGAAAGAACTGGTGGTCACTACCGTAAAACCCCCTTGTGAATTATCTGCAGCTATCAATAGTACTGCAGCTCATCCTATCCATTTCACAGCTTCGCACAAAGTGACTCTATCAGTCACAATCATGTTGCCAGACTCCAACCTCCCTGTCCGCATCCATGGCGTCCCTTTCTTGGTGGTTGATCAAGATATGGACGAAATCTTGCTGGGCAGGCCGTTCCTCAGAAAAACCGGTTTCGATTTGAAGAGTCACCTGAGAGAGGTGGCCTCACAATTACACGAAAAGGACTACGGAGATCTCAACCCAGACGAAATTAAAGTGTCGTCGGCAACGTATCAAGGGCTGCGATACGACAGTGTTGCTGATGATCCAATTTCGCTCCCCGACTCCGCTGGGGCCAGCATTGGTGTTGACTCCAGGGAAGAGATTGAGTCGGCTTTTATGTCTATCAAGCGGCAAGCCAGCAAGAATGGAATGTCTGCTAAGGGTGTCGCTAAATTGGGGCGCTTGATGGACAAGTTCAGAGAGGTCTTTCGGATCAAGCTGGGCCGTGATCCCCCAGCGTCAGTTCGACCTCTGCAGATCGCTCTGAAGGCTAAAGCTCGCGTGCGTAGGGCCTCCCAACGCCGGTACGCTCCACCACAGTACGCCTTCATTTGTAGCACCATCAAAAAGCTGGAGGAAATAGGAGCAGTCTACAAAAATCCCACCTCTCAATGGGCAAGTCCTGCACTTGCAGTGGCGAAGCCGGGTAAAGAGGGTTTCCGTTTTACTGTAGACCTCCGTGGCCCAAACGCAGAGACGGAACCCATCGTCTCGGCTATGCCACACCTCGAATCCCTTTTACAGTCAGTGCAGGGAAGCACATGCTTCGCAAAAATTGACATGGCCCACGCCTACTGGCAGCTCCCTCTCCACCCTTCATCTCAAGAAATGATGTCAATTCAAACTCCCCTCGGTGTCTACTCCCCTACAAGGCTCCTGCAAGGCGGAACTGACGCTGGTAATCATTACCAAGCAGTTACCCAGGGCCTTTTCCAAGACGAGCTCCGTCGCGAACTACTTCAATGGCTCGATGATTTCCTTCTACATTGCCTTAACGAGGCGCATCTTCTTCGCTCCCTTCATATTTTCCTGCGCACGTGCAAACGCTACGGTCTCAAGATACACGCAGAGAAATCTGAGCTCTTCGCTAGGCATGCCCGTTTTTGTGGGCGGGACATCTCATCTGAGGGCGTTACCTTCGCCCCCAAAAACCTAGACATTATCCTTCAAATGAACAAACCCACGTACGCGGGTGAACTGCAGCAGCTCTTGTGTGCCTCTAACTGGATGAGATCTTCCATACCGGCATACTCCTCTGTTGTTGCTCCATTGCACGCCATTCTCGAAAACATTTACAAGGTGAAAGGTTCCCGTACCAAGCGCGCCATATCGAAAGTATCCTTGAGTGGCTATTGGGGGACTGAGCAAGACAAATCTTTCGACTCTATAAAAAGGCAAATAGCCCGCTCAACGAGAATCGCTCACCCCAAGGCAGATCATGCACTATGCCTCTTCACTGACGCTTCCGAGACTCACTGGTCAGGAATCCTGACACAAGTGCCGGACGAGCAGCTAAAAAAGCCGCTTGAGGAGCAGGAACATGAACCGCTCTCTTTCCTCTCCGGAAGTTTTACTGGGGCTTCCTATGGATGGAGTGTTCCAGAGAAGGAAGGTTTTGCGGTGGTCGAATCCATGTGCAAGCTAGAATACTTGGTGATGGGAAGAAGAGTAGCGATATTCACGGACCACGCTAACTTGGTCTACCTATTTGATCCACATGGGCAGAACCCAGGCATACCACGGCATACAGCGAGCAAGCTCATGCGATGGGCTTTAAAATTGAGCGCATTTAGGTACGTCATTGAGCACCTCGCAGGAGAAAGGAACGTGTGGGCCGACATGCTTTCACGATGGGCTGTTCAACCCAACAGAAAACTACCAGCTGTTAAGTTGAGGTCATTATTGGTTGCTCCCATTACTCCATCACTGGACTCTAAATTGGATTGGCCGAAAGCGGACGACATTATCAAGTCCCAGGCGAAGCACGACGAGCAACCGCCTTCCCGCTTTGAGAAGGTCAACGAAATCTGGCAGGACAAGAGAGGAGTGGTCTGGGTTCCTACTCAGGACAGACTCCTGAGGCTACGGATCATGGTGGCTGGTCACACAGGATACGGTGGGCACAGAGGGTACCGTACTACCCAGGTAACTGTGACAGCGTACTTCTGGTGGAAAGAAGTCATGGCAGACGTAGAACACTTCGTGAAATCTTGTCTGCACTGTCTCGCGACTGAGACTGGGGAATCAGTTCCTCGCCCTATGGGCCACGCCGTACACGGTGATAGGCCAAATGCTCTATTACATTTTGACTACTGCTACATGATGAAGGGAGTAAGAGACCTCAGATATGTGCTGGTTCTCAAAGACGACTTCAGTGGTTACGTTTGGCTGCGTCCTACACGAGAAGCCGACGCCGATACAACTGCACAGGCTTTGCTAGATTGGTTTGCTTCTTTTGGAGTTGTTCACCACTGGGTTTCGGACAGAGGAACACACTTTAAGAATGAGGTCGTGCGAACTTTGCGCGAGCAGACAGGAGGATCTCACCACTTCACATTAGCATATTGCCCTTGGAGCAATGGCACGGTCGAGGTGGTATGCCGCGAACTGTTACGTGCCACGCGAGCGCTGCTCTCAGAATTCCAATTCCCCCACAGATCCTGGCCTGATGTCATACCTGTAGTACAATCGGTACTTAATTCATCCCCGCTGCAACGCTTAGGTCGTCGCTGCGCCCTCAACGTATTCACTGGGCTTCCCCAGGACACACCATTGCGCTCTGTCACGACTAGGATTGGAGGTTCTGTTCGTGTCCGATCGATTGATGAAGTCCACTCTGAACGGCTTGTCCGAATTGAAAAAACACAGAGCGCCCTCGCTGAAATGCACCGCGACGTGAAATCCCGAACAACCGCCACACGTGAGAAGGAGATCCACAGACACAATACGCGGACCAACGTACGTCCGATCAACTTCATCGCAGGAGATTTTGTGCTGCGAGGCAGCTTTCAAAAGATCAGAGGAACCAAGCCGGCGGTCAAGTGGACAGGCCCATACAGAGTTGTTTCTTGCCTCTCTGAGTACATTTTTCTGGTCGAGGATCTTTTGTCTGGGAAAAGAACTGAAGTGCACGGCCGCAGGCTCAAATATTTCAGGAATAAGGAATTCGAAGTAACGGAGGAAGTCAGAAATCAATTGGCTTACCAACAGAACGAGCTCCTTGTTGTGAGCGACTTTCACGACATTCGCCAAGTCGGGGAAAAAGTGGAATTGCTCACCCAGTGGAGAGGTTTCGACAGTAGCGAAAGCTCCTGGGTTTCTCTGACATCGCTAAAAGAGGACGTGCCGATACTTGTGGATGAGTATATCCAGGACGTACGCAAGAATGGCACGCCTCGTCAACAGAAGTTGGTGGCGTCCCTGTGACGATGCCACCGCTCGGCCTTCCGGCCCGACGATGCATGGGGGACTGCTGCGTCTGGTGCCGCCCCCAACTGATAGAAGTACGATATCGTAATTCGCAACATCACGCACCTGGCTGGGTAGCAGCCAGGAGACGTAGACGCCTGTGATTGGCAATGAACACAAGTGGCGCATGGGTGCCGTTCTCATAGATGAACCACACATGTCAGCGTCCGCCCGGGATGGGCGGCACTGCCGACTGTCATTCGGTGGAGATCACTGTAGTCCCCGAGCGCTGAATGGCTGGGAGAGCTCCTGCGCCGGACGCGGCGCATATGTGCTCGGGGATAGGCTCACAGGGGACAGGTGTCCCCTACCGCAGCTGAGACTGAGGGGGCCGGGAGAGTGGCAGCGTTACCTAAATAAACGACTCTGCCAGCGCTTCTCCAGGATGGGGAAGGCAGAGGGGGATAGACTGTCCCTGTACGACTTGCCGCGGCGGAACCGAGGAGAAAGCACGAGTACGCAACAGGCTCCAACGAGTTCCTTGTAGGGCACAAATTTCATAGGCGCGTGGTCCCCCTCGTTGCGATCCCGTAATGCGCAAGGTGAATCCAAGACCATTCCAGGCGGGGTTAGGACGTTGTTTCCTCGAGCATGCGCCATCCAAAACGTCTCTAACAATTCCTGAATCATATATGTGCTGTGAATACGCAATGTGCGGAGCTCGTCACTACGCGTGATAACGATTCCGAGGAACTTGGTTACATTAGGTTCGATTTTAATTTCCACTTTCTCGCCTACCTGTTCGGCGATGTGTGAGAGCTGTTGTCTCGAACGTCCGGTGAGGAACATGTTGTCGACATACACGAGGATATAAACTGTACTGTGCTGATGCTGGAGGATGTATAGGCTTGGATCAGATTCCGATCTACTGAACCCAAGTGCCCTCAGCAATGCATCGATGACGCAATGCCACGCGCGGGAAGCTTGCTTCAAGCCATATAGGGCCTTCAGTAGTCTATATACCCAGTCGGGGCGCTGCTTGTCGACAAATCCCTCCGGCTGTGTCATGTAAATGACCTCGTCTAGATTGCCGCTTAAAAATGCTGCCTTGACGTCAAGTTGAAGAAGTTCAAGTTCTTCGTTCGCAGCAAGTGCGAGGAGGAAACGGAGCGTTGATATTTTGCTGCAGGAGCAAATGTCTCATTGTAGTCAACCCCAAGCTTCGGTGTGAACCCTTTGGCAACTTAGCGGGTGCGGTGTCGGGTCACACGCTGTTGAGCGTCTTTCTTCGTCGCATATACCCATTTGTTTTGGACTGGCTTGGCTTTGTCAGGGGGAGGGTCAAGGATCCAGGTACCATTCTCATTGAGCTGGTCGATTTCCTGCTGCAGCGCTTCCTGCCATGCTGCTCTATCTGGTCCCCTAATAGCCTCATTGTACGTCGTCGGGGTGGTGGCATCTTCGTTACCACACTGAACGCTGAGTGCGATGCCTGAAACATCGGAGTACTTCTGTGGGGGCTTAGATACGTGACTA
Organism: Chondrus crispus; assembly: GCF_000350225.1. NCBI lineage: Eukaryota > Rhodophyta > Florideophyceae > Gigartinales > Gigartinaceae > Chondrus > Chondrus crispus. Next base: position 259,450 of record NW_005179334.1, read on the forward strand.
GATCGAGTGCGAGTGGGGTAGTGTGTGAGATCGGCTTGCGAGTCTGTGTCTTCACTATTATGAAGGTCTGTCGGGACTTCATCCTCAGGAATAGGGTCTGGACTATCACTGTCTTGCTGCTCGAGAGAAACAGATCCTCCTTTGTCATCACACGAATTGGAGCTATCCGTATCATCATCAGGATTGGCAACCGTCTCGATCGTTGTTTCGTTGCTTGCTGCCGCGATGGAATCATAATGAAGCATCTCATCGAAAAGAACGTTGCGAGAAGTCACAACCTTTCCGTTCTCGGGGAACCACACCTTATAGCTATTTCTGTGGTGGCATCCGACGTGAACACCGATTGTGGCACGTGCCTCGAACTTGCTTTTGCGCCTCTCTTTGGGTACATGTACATACGCTACTGCTCCAAACCTGCGAATACGCGAAACGTTAGGTTTCTTACCTATGATTATCTCATATGGTGTCATTCGGTCAACACTGCACGCGCTGGTGTACATACGATTGCGGAGGAAATTGGCCGTACGCATGGCTTCTGCTCAAAGCTGTTCGTGACCTTCTAAGTGAGAGATACCGACCATCAACGTCCGGGCCATGTCCATGAGTATCCGGTTTAGTCGTTCCGCTTTCCCGTTGGAGTCCGGTGAGTAAGAGGAACTGAGCTCTTGTTGAACACCCTTTTCCTTTAGCCATGATTTAAAATGTTTGGAGATGAATTCCTTGGCGTTGTCTGTGCGCAAGCGAGTGTTCGAAAGTCGCCCGACGTTGGCTTGTAACGCTGTCTCCAGTTCGAGAATCATGTCCTTCAGCGCTTTTGCAGCCGCTTTTTTTGTTTTTGAGAGACGAACGAGCGAGAGGCCGCTGAAGTCATCGTACAGCGGAATACAGCGCTGTACGATGACTTCAGCGGCCAGTCGGAGTGGACGAGCTCAAGGGGTCGACTCGCCTGGGGCTCAACCACAGATGGGCGAGTGGCTCTCTTCCATTTACCCTAAATACATGGCTCACATTTTTCAATCTTCATTGCTTTGATATGGATTCCGTTCACAATGGGAATGGTTTTTTCTATCACATTTTTGCTAGCATGTCCAAGTCTGGCGTGCCATAGCTCTTCTTTCTCTTCCATTGACAGTGCGACGTTTGTTACATAGGAATTCTTCTGAGGACCGATGTCCACTTCATACAGACCGTCTTCCTCTTCAATGCCTTTTACTAAAATGTCTGGTACACCGGGTTTGGTAATAAGGAAAATACCATTTCCTTCTGTATCGGCCTCAAACACAACACGAAAACCAGCCCGGCGTATGCAACTGACTGACAGGAGGCTGCACATCAGATCTGGAATGTACAAAGTTCGTTTAAGTCGCATTTGCCTCTCGGTGTCATCAAACTTTGAAATGCACTGTATCGTCCCCATACCAGCGACAGTGGTTTGGTATCCGAAGCCAACGGAAACAGTGGGAAAGTTATCCTGATTTGATAGTTTTGGTAAAAGTATCTTACTGTTCGTCACATGGGAAGTCCCGCCGAAATCAATGAACCGCTTGTCCTTGATCTTCGAAACTTTCATTGAGGATCTGAGGCATTCTGCGAAAATCGTTATGTAGCCATATCCAGTCGTATTGGCGCTTTTGTTGCTATTTATTGATCCGGATAAAGGGCGGCCAATCCAACGGCTGCTTGTTGCGTTTCGATACTTGCTGGTCTCGGAGTTATGAAAGCAATCATGCTTTACATGTCCCTGACGTCCGCAGTGGAAACATTTTTTCTTTCTGTTGCGTTGCTGAGAAAGCCGTGGAAGTTTCAGCTTCATCACCATTTTCATTGCTATCATGCAGCGTGATTTCATGGGTGATCAACATCCCGACGGCCTCAGTAGTGTCTTTGCTCATCTCACGGATGACTTGAGCTATAGCTCAAGGTGCTATATCACCTTGAAATCGGATGTGAGACCACGCAGCAACGCACGCTTTTTTCGTCTTTGGCGATAGTCTTACCAATAACGGTAAGCTTATTCTCGAGTTAGAATTAATCTATTCACATACTGTGAAGCATTTCCTCTCGACCTCATATTCATGGTTTGATATTGAACAAGAAGAGAGTGAACTACTGCTTCGGATACAGCTTCATATATTCTCTCCAGCTCGTCCCAAACGGGTTTTGGGTCACGAAGGTGTATCACAGCAGCACTGGATGCATCCTCTATTGATAGAAGTACGTCACTCAGAGCCGTGTATTTACGTCTTTGAAACTTCTTGAGATTCTCGAGCCTTTCTTCAGGCGGTGGGAGCTCTTCCCCCGAGAAGATACCCCAAAGTCCTTTTCCCCGAAGCACCAGTTCCATTTTCTTGGACCACAGGTAGTAGTTGTTGGGGTTCAAGCGTTCAATTCGATGGCCACTCGTATCCACGGTGTCCGTAAAATCTGTCATCGTGGTACTAGGAAGTCGCGTATGTCCGAATCGTTTGTGACACACTAAAAACAATCAGCCGTGTATAGCGTAGCTGAGATGCGCATAACCTCTTGAAATAAAACCTGTTGTCTTTACTTTTGTACCTTTTTGTAATCGTTTGGGTGCTCCCAGCCCATTGTACTTAAGTACTGGCCTAGGAGCTGTTTCATGTCCTGAATGACAAGGGAATAAATGCTAACAACTCTCCGGGACTGCTCCCGCGTCTGCACTAAGAATGCTCTACAAAATCTTGGTCAGACACTCTATCACCTATCATCCATGACGTAATTGATCCTATCGTATGTAGACAAGTGGCACAGCATGGGGCGAATCATTGGAGCTGTCGAATGTCCGTGCGCCGACCCTTTGTGGACGTCACTGCAAGATCTGGACGCTCTGCACGCAACACGGGGAAAGCTGGTTTCAGGTACATTTGATGAAGTCGTTAGTAGGGTTTCAAGTTTGTCCACTGCACATGTTTCCCCCTCTGAGAAGGTGTGTGAAGTACGTGAGGAAGAAGAGCAGACGGGTAACCACGGAGCAAGTCAGAGTAAAGTAGGCGCGGCCGACCGCGTTGCCCATTTGCGCTGTCATTATTGCCAGAAGCTTGGTCATATTTCGAGGGACTGTAAGAAGAAGAAATCCGACAGGATCGCCGCTTGGAGAGCCAAGGGGGAACAGGAAGGCCCTGCCTCCCCTACCCCCAAAGACATCTAGGGTAAGGCAGCCAGACCGCAGCATGGGAACTCATCAAGGAAAGGAAAGGGTATGTACGTGTGCGGAACCAGTGTGGCAGGCGATAAGCGACTCTGTCGAAGTGACTTTCAAGGTCAACGTCTTTGGAGAGGAAATTTGGGTGTCGGAGGACACTGCTGTGCTGTCCATATGGGTAGATCGGGACTGGCTCGTTCAAAACGTCGGAATGTTGCTCACCACGGTTCAGGGAACAGCTGAGGCCGTTGATGGACATCGCCTAGATGTGGAGGGACATGGTGTGGCTGGGTTCGAACTGTGGGGTAAGTGATTCAAGGAGAGGTTCAAGGTACTTGGTAGTCCCCCTGACAGACTCCTGATAGGCCGACAGTTCTGTAGAAAGAACAAGCTACGCCTAGACCTGTCCGCAAACTACGCCTCGATCACCCTAGACGGAGCATGTTATGAGGGTAGTATAGAGGTGCCTCGTCCGATGGAACCGAGGGAATTTGTAGATTCCTGGAGGGTGGTGACGTCAATCACTGCCTAAAGCAGGAAGCAGACTACTCGGAATTCTCAAACGACTTGGCGGCACAACTGAAACTGAGGGACCTTCTCTGGAGAAAACGCGAGATCTTCAAGGGACTCAGCTGCATCAAGGGAATCAAGCACGTGATCGTCCAGAAGAAGGGGGTTCGTCCCATATGCCAATCACTGCGCAGATGACCGCCGATGGAACAGGATGTGGAGCGTGAGTCAATGCAGAAGCTCATCGAGCTGGGGGTCCTCGAACCCAGCACATCTCCCTGGGCTTCCAACAACGTTTTTGTGCGAAAGAAATATGGAAGCATACTCGTGACAGCAGACTCTCGAGCGCTTAACGATGCAACAGTGACCGCCTGGTCGTGATCGCTTCTCCCAGGATCCCGATCAACAATACAGTGCCTCCGCCAGATCCCGAACAGAGAAGCTTTCTCTGCCTTTCGCTTCAGCTTTATAGTATCACAACCTCCTCTAGCATCGAAGAGGAGAGAACACACAGAGACACGAACGACTCACTGAATAAACTCAACCAACTTACGTGAGAAGACCCTCGCCCGGCAGGAGCCAGCCCTCAACCCCCGGCGTCGTAACGCCCTCAAAACCGCCCGTACGCGTACTAACCCGCAGCAGAATCTGAACGATTCAGTGTTACACATACTGAAGAGATCATTCTCTTCTCCCAATATTGATGCTACAACATATCCCTTGTCTATTTGTTTACTACTCAAATATATATATATTCGACTGCCGGTTTCATTGTCAAAGATATCTAAAGAAGAGCGAGTGACCACGAATACCTCGAAACATCCATCCTGTTGATGATGTTCTTTACAGAAGTAATACACAGAACACAAGCATACTCTTTGACGATTATATATACTGATGAGTCAATTCTTGTTTTCTTCAAACGACACGCAACTGCGATCCTCTTGTAAGATAAAACACACTCAAGTCATCACGAGTGAGAAAAGTTACCGAAAACAGCAAAAATGGAAAGGGGTCGCTCATCGAAACCACGAAAGGAAATAGCTAAGGAGTACAGGAGCTCTAACGTCAATTCGATATTAATTGCAGAAGAAGCTCTAAAGCGAAGAGAACGAGGCTACAAGGAACGGGGGATGAACAGATATTTGAAATGCGACGTGCCAGGCTGTGAGTTTTTAGTTGTGAATGCAAGTGTAAAGGAAAACCATTGGCGGAGTGCGCATAGGAAGGAACGGCGGTATGAGTGTGAGGCCTCTGGGTGTCAGGCTAGTTTCTTCGAGAAATCTCAGCTAAGGAGACACGAAAATGACATCCATAAAAATTGGCGCTTCGACTGTCCACAATGTGACAAGTCTTATACCAGGCAGTTGAAATTTTCCAATCATGTGGAAAAGAATCATGGGGAGGGCAGCAGGAATTCGAACAGGAGGCAGCGTCGCTCATGAGTTGTTATTTCTCTAGGTTTCAAGAGTATAGATGTGTCGATAGTCAATGAGAATAAAAAGCTAACATGAACCGGAGCTTTGTGAGGGTCCACAATGGAAAATGCCATTCAATTGAATGTACAAGGCTACTTCACAATTCGAAGTGATCATACTGTGGTGCAAGGTGTCTGACCGCACAGGACAGGCTGTCATTAGAGAGGAGTATATACACCTAGAGACGACGACGAGTAAAGGAAGGGGCTATCGGACCCCGTGATCACACACAAGGAACGATACCTCGTTTATTGTCCGCTCGAAGCCGGATCGCCCTAAGTGGCAGACGCCGCCGTCGCGTGACGAGCGGCGTGTGTGCGTGTGTTACGTGGACACGTATGGCTGACTATGGCTATCATCACACATACAATAAAGGGGCTCAATGTGATCATATGCCTCTTGGCTGCAGCGTCTCTTTGTGCACGTGCAGAGGCATGTGTCATTTGGACACACGCCGGTGCCATTTTTCTCTTAGAAGCAAGTAGTCTCATCGTGCGTACGGCACGAATAAGGATTGCGAAGAGGAAAAAATGATTTTCTTGTCGTTACTGAGTGGAGGTCGCGTAAGTTGTGTACGTATGAGCGTGTAGGCATGAAAGGCAAATTTACGCGGTGTGAGTCTCAAGCATGTAGCTGAAAGCAAGAGCCAGTTTTTTGAGTGTCAGGCTGCGGGACGCATGGAGCGCGAGTCCGGTGTGATTGACGGTAAGTGAGGGGTGTGCTACGCAACTGCGTAGAAGAATGTGCACTGGCACAGATGAGAAGATGCTCTGCAGTGAAGGCTCACTATTGGGAAGCCTTTATTCATGATATGATCGTCGTGTGTCCTCCCTCCGCGTTGTCCTTATCCTTCCTCTACATTTATCTATGCAATCATTTTGCAACTCAGAATGTTCATTATCTCTACTGGCGTCGATCGAAAAAGTAGTTCGGTCTTAATCTCTTATCTGTGCCAGGTCCGCCCCGGCGCTCCGTCGAACGTGCGCCTCGGCGAACCTCAGGCACCCTTAATTATGCTATATTGCCGCAGCATTAACCATAGTTTTTCAATACAAGACTAAGGTTTTGTTGTTGTGTTGTGGTGACGAACCCTGAGCTTTTGCTGCAGAGTCGACCCCCTTTATTCTCATGATTGTACTGTAGAGTGCCCTGGACAACGTTAGAGAAAGCACTGATGCCTACGGTAAAACCTGCCTATTCGGATCCGCGCTTGAGCGCGTTGCCACTCAGGATATCCTACTGTAGTGTAGTTCACTCAGGAAATCACACAGGGAAAGATTTGCTGCGTAGTTCCATTTCGGACCGTCTAAAACGTATCGATAGAGTAGCGCTTGCTACTTTCAATCTTCTTCCACCAAACGGGATTGATCCGCATCGACGCGAATAAACAAGATGGATGCCGCTGTATCCTGTACAGTTGAAGAGTCTACTCCGACATAGTTTAGTCCCCGTTGCCGTCAGGAGCTTGTGACAGATCGCACATTACAATACCAAAACACTGCAAGGTGTGCAGCATATAGGCATAGATTATTAGTGCAGTGGGTGGGTACGCCTTCTCTCATTGACAAAACTTCATGAGAATTAACCCTCCAAAACATAGTGTTTCCGTCATAGACTAGGCTCAATTGAAGGCCACTTAGCACTAAGAAGTGTCACAAAATTCAGGACAAAGTTCCATTTAATGATATAATCACAGGTCTAGCTAGACGTTGAAACCCAAACAACCACTACCTCATGAGTGACGCTGTGTCGTAGCAGTGCTTCCGCTTGCTTTTCCATGCTCCCTTTTCACATGTTGGGATAACTCCCACGCTCTGGTATACGACTTGTCGCAGTTTGGACAAATGAAGCGCTTTTTTTATGAACGCTGTCCTCGTGAAGAACAAGCTCGAACTCACTGAAATATTTCGCATCACATCTGGAATACTCACATTCGAATGGCCTTTCTTTCCTATGTACTCTCCGCCAATGGGTTTCCTTTTTGCTTGGATTCACAAATAAAACCTCACAGCCTGGCATGTCGCACTTCAAATGTCCGTGCCTCCCCCGTTCGTTGTAGCCACGCTCTCGTCGCTTTAGAGCTTCTTCTGCAATTAATATCGAATTGATGTTAGAGCTCCTGTACTCTTTAGCTATTTCCTTTCGTGGTTTCGATGATCGGCCCCTTTCCATTTTTGTTGTTTTCGGCAGCTTTTCTTACTTGTGGCGTGTTGAGTGTGTTCTATCTTACAAGAGGGTCGCAGTTGTGAGTCGTTTGAAGAAGACAAGAATTGACTCATCAGTATATATACCTGTCAAAGAGCATGCTTGTGTTCTATATATTACTTCTGTAAAGAGCATCATCAGCGGGATGGATGTTTCGAGGTATTTCCGGTCGCTCGCCCTTATTTGGATATCTTTGACAATGAAACCGGCAGTCGAATATATATATATTCGAGTACTAAACAAATAAACAAGGGATAAGAAGGAAATGCGACATTGACGACCTCTCAGGTGTCATGCAGGCTGACACGTTTGCCATGTCACATAACAAAAAACCTGTCGTTTAGGTCGACAATAGAGACAATGAAAAAGACTAACTTTTTAGTGTTTCTGCCCATTCCGACCGCTACGCACGTCAAACATCTTTACTCGAATTGCCTTCGCAAAATGGAGGCCAAATAAACATCCAAATGTGACTGACTATCTTCCCAGATGTATGAGCAAAAGATACGGAGCGGTTGAAAGTGAGCATATCACACTCGTTTGACACAAGATTATTTGCAGGGCAGCGGAGTGGACAAGGAAAAAATATTTCTCCACAATAACTAGTCCAGATAGAATCGTATTTCCGTTATAGAGGTACTAATTTGAACCACATTTCAAGCTCATGAACCCGCACTGTTCCCTTCCCACCGTAAACTGCCGGGATAGAAAATCCCTAGGGCACTTCCGCATCGAAAAACCACATCTCCATCTAATTTTTCCTTGCTCACGCTGCCGTCCTTCATACGACTTGTTGTCAACCTTGTGCGATATGGTGACTCTCGACCACTCCGCACCTTCTGTCTACAACCGGGGGAGTTTTCAGTAGAGATTTTCATGTTCCTTATGGGCGTCAAACACGCGAACATAGCACAAGTACGGCTGTTCGAAGTTCGTAGCGCGCGGTCTGAAAGAATTAAAAAAGTATTCAAGTTGAATGTCTCTGCTGTCAGGCAAAACCACAAGTTCCTCGTTCTATCACGTGAAAAGCGTAGCTTGTGTGAGGCATGAGAGGTCGTCAGTGTCGTATCGCTCCATTTTAGTGCTTATTTGTTTCTTTTTTTGGACTTGGATATCTACATTCGACAACTGTTTTTATGTCAAAAGACGACGAAAGAAGGGTAAGCGACCGAGAATGTCTCAAAAGAATCGTCCGGGGGATGATGCTCTTTACATAAAGAATACATAGAACACAAGCATGCTCTTTGACAGGTATAAATACTGATGAGTCAATTCTTGTCTTCTTCAAACGACTCACAACTACGACCCTCTTGTAAGATAGAACACACTCAAAACGCCACAAGTAAGAAAAGCTGCCGAAAACAACAAAAATGGAAAGGGGCCGATCATCGAAACCACGAAAGGAAATAGCTAAAGAGTACAGGAGCTCTAACATCAATTCGATATTAATTGCAGAAGAAGCTCTAAAGCGACGAGAGAGAGGCCACCAGGAACGGGGGAGGAACGGATTTTTGAAGTGCGACATGCCCGGCTGTGCGGCTTTATTTAAGTATCCTAGCCAGAAAGAAAGGCATTGGCGGAGAGTGCATAGGAAGGAAAAGCGGTTTGAGTGCGGATATTCTTGGTGTGATGAGAGATTCTTCTCCGAAGCCGAGCTGAAGCGACACGATGAGGGCGTGCATAAAAGTGGGACGGGCTTTAGTTGTCCAAAGTGTAACAAGTCGTATACCAGAAAGTCGGATTTAGGCACACATATGAAGAAGAAGCATGAGCAAGGAAGCGGAAGCACTACACAGCGTCGCTCATGAGGTAGTGGTTGTTTGGGTTTCAACGTCTAGCTAGACCTGTGATTATTTCATTAAATGGAACCTTGTCTTGAATTTTGTGACACTTCTTCGTGGTAAGTGGCCTTCAGTTGAACCTAGTCTATGACGGGAACAATATGTTTTGGAAGCTACCAAATGTCAAAACAATGGAGGCTCCGAATTGGAGCGTCCATTCTGTTGTCATGTTGTCATTAGAGGGTTTACGCAACTGGATTTCGTTAATTCTACTGGATTTCGCTAATTACTGTAGAGGGTTTACGCAACTGGACTTCGCTAATTCTAATAGAAGGTTTACGCAACTGGATTTCACTAATTTGACACAGGTTGGAACCTCCGACAGCACCACAACTTTGCAAACGTTGTGTGAGCCTGACGTAGGCCGGGCAAATCCTTCAAGGCGTATGTATAACTGCAGAGTGCCAATCCAATCGCACCACTGCCGCACACACTTTCACGACACGCACGCCAAGCGCCCTTAGTAGAAGGTTCCTAGCAATCCACGGCTGCAGCCCGGCCTCATTCCGCGCTCTCGTGCGCGGTTCGCGGCAGGAGCGGCCGGGGGGCGCTGCTGTTGAGCCCGGCCTGTCGGCTGTAATTGTGTGGGGCCAACCACCCAATGAACTGGCGCCACGGGCGCCGACGTCATGGGTGATTGGCTGAGGGTGCCTTGCGGCAGTGTAAGAGATCATTTGTAGTCGACAAGATTAAAGGAGGCCCTGGCTGCGGGGGGCTGTGGGCCGTTCCTAACTGTCATGAGAGCCATATACACACACGTTGCACACTTACAACAGCGATCAACTCACCACGATCGTCGCCGGCCTACGGATCGCCACCATCCCTACATAAGGTAGATAGACACGCGACTCCAGTAAACCGAGCCATCGATCTTGCATCACACTAACGAAGAGTTCGCCTACTAGTTCGTGTCTACAGGCGACGCGGCCCACGGCGACGTACAGTACCCGAACGGTACCGTAACGGTACAGTACCCTTGAATGGTCGACCTTTATTGTAACTAGAAGGGGGGAGCCAGGGCGCAGAAGCGGCCGGCCCTTAATGGAGAGGTGCAAGAGATGCGTGAATCCGGCGGCGATTGACGGATAGGGCGGTGTATGAAGGACGAGAGAAGTAAGAATCGTGCTAATTTGAAGACGAGTAGAGGTGGGGCAACATCCAGTACGACTGGATAGGAAATCAGAGACGAGTTGGAGCCCTCTGACCGTACCGGAGCCGATACGCCCGTACACGTCCCAGATCATAGGGTGTAGATGAACGGATGTATGCGGCGAACAAACCTCGCGGTATGTAGGTTCTTTTGTGCTTGCGGCTTGCAAGATATTTTGAGAGAAGGACCGGGAGCGCCATCCAGTGTTACGAGAGTGAGGATTGGCAACTGAAGCATCGAAGGCGTGGGGATGCTACTCAAAACTGGGATCGTGAACATAAATGTCAAGGCGTCGTTGATCGCTTTCCGGCTTATGGGTAATGGCAATTGGACGAAGTCTGAAGATAAGACTGATGAAGCTTGGATCGTGATATTTACTTTGAGAGTCTCCTCTAGGCTTTAAGTAGTCCTGATAACCGCAGCTCGTGGATTTGATTACCAAAGGGATGCTCAGACAGTAATAGAGTCATCCGTGTAGGATGACGCACATTACTGTGTTAGTCAATTACACTATCAATAGGTTACCTTATATCCTGGCGTTTCATGACACTTAACGTAACATCCCTCCGGTTATGATATTGCTAGTCCCTTGGGAACCATGCGGATCGTAAAGGATGGTGAAATATTTCCACAGGCTTACAAATTTCGGCAAATGCGCTACTGCACGTCATCATACTCGTCCTTGCCGTATTTGTCCCCTGATTCTTCCTCGAACATCCTCAGTAGGCCTCTCATCTGTTGAAATTTCCCCTGGGACATTGGCTTTGTCATGATATCGCTTGACATGTACTCTGAGGGACAATAGCTGATGGAAATGACACTGTCTCGGACTAGATCGCAAACAAAATGGTACCGGATAGCCACGTGCTTGGCCCTTTTCTCTGTCTCACTCCAGGCAATGGCCCCAGAGTTATCTTCTGCGATACGTGTGGGAAGACTGAGATTCACACCTAGCTCTTTAATCAGCTCTCTCATCCACCTGACCTCCTTGGCACACTCACTCAGGGCAATGTATTCGGCCTCACTGGTGGACATTGCAACAGATTTCTGCTTCTGTGTTCGCCAAGAGATCAACGCCTTTCCAAAGAATATAGCCATTCCACTCATCGACTTCCTGTCAGCGCAGCTCGAGGCCCAATCTGCGTCGCTACTTGCATTTAGCATATCGGTTAGGTCTGTGTTAGCGCTCGTATTTTTCGGGTAGATTAGTCCAAAAGCTTTTGTCCCTTTGAGATACCGCATGATGCGTTTCACTGCAGTCCAATGCTTATCTCGTGGCGCAGCAGCAAATCTGCAAAGCATGCTGACAGCGAAGGAAATGTCGGGACGAGTCCTTGTTGATAGAAACAGAAGGGCACCAATTGCCTCTTTGTATGGCACTACAGCTACTGGTTCGTCCTCGAAGACTGACCAATCTTGCCCTGGCAACATTGGTGTGTGAACGCTACTGCAGGTGGACATGTTGAAGCGATCCAAGATCTTGTCAATGTATGCCTCCTGAGTCAAAAGCATACTGGATCCCATGTCCTTGAACTTCACACCAAGAAAGTATTCCACAAGGCCCAAATCCGCCATACTGAGAAGGCTGCACAATTCCTTCTTCACTCGATGAATGTTCCTTGTATCTGACCCCATTACCAAGATATCGTCCACGTACATGAGTACCCACACCTGCTCTTTTCCTTTTCCCTTAGTATACACACATTCATCCGCTTTGATTTGTTTGAATCCGAGAGACGTTATCAGCTCATTCCATTTGCGGTTCCAAACTCTAGGTGCATTCTTGAGACCGTACAAGGCCTTTCTCAATCGGAGTACAGTACCTTTCTCCACATTTGGTTGCACGTGCGAGGGAAGTTCGATGAACACCAGCTTGTCTTCATCTAACGTACCGTTCAGGAAGGCAGAGGATACGTCCATCTGATGTACCTCTCCTCCTTTCATCCATGTCATAGCACACGTCAGCCGAATGCTAGAAAAGTCAACAACAGGAGCATATACCCCTTCGTCCAAAATCTGCTGATATCCCTTCACGACCAATCGAGCTTTGTACTTGTTGACACTCCCGTCAGCATTTCGCTTGATCTTCAGTACAAACTTAGTACCCAGAGGCTTTGAAGTACATTCTGTACGATTGACACTTGTCCACGTTGCGTTGTTGATTAGGGACTGTACCTCAGAATCGATGGCTTTCTTCCATTCATTAGCGTCTTCACGAGAAAGTGCTTCCTGCAGTGTGGGTGAGTCGAGTGTCTCATACTGAAAACCTATTCCCGTATGAGCTGACTTAGCTGAAAATGTCAGTCTGTTAGGACTCCTCCTATCCCTGATAGGATACCTACCGCTTACCTGATAACGAGTTCCAGGTGTATAAGTAAGAACATCAGTTGGTCCCTGATTTACAGTATCGGTCTCAGCAGATCCCTGTGCAACGTCCTCCGCTTCACCGGATTCCTGCTCTTCTGTTTCATTCTCATCATCATCATCCCCGAACTCGTCAATTAGTTCAGGCATTTCAACATCTGTGTTGTAAGCGTCGTCCTCCATCTGCATATTTTGTACGTCATTTTCACATTCAGTATCCCAAGACCTCGCTGGGAAAACATTCTCATTGACAATTACATGTCGCACATGTTGTACTGTCTGCGTATCCGTGTACCAGACGCAGAAAATAGAATGGGGCAGACAACGTAGCAAAACTGCCTCCCTGCTCCTCTTACCCAATTTATTCCTCAACTGTTTGGGAATATGGACCATCACCTGACATCCAAATGTTCTAAAGTGTCCCACATAGGGTTTCTTTCCAGTCAGAAGTTCCAGAGGTGTCTTCATTCCACACTTGCGTGTTCCAACGTGATTACAGATGTCGGCTGCCGTTGTGACAGCCTCACCCCAAAACTGAGCTGAAAGTCCTGAATGGCTCAGCATAGACCGAGCCATATCCATGACTGTGCGGTTTGTTCTCTCCGCTACTCCGTTCTGCTCGGGCGTGTATGGCGCAGCTCTTCGAACACCAATTCCCTTCATTGAAAAGTAGTGCAGCATGCCCTCGTATTCTCCTCCGTTGTCAGAGTAGACGTTCTTAATGCTAACGTCAAATCTTCTCTCAAACATGGCTTCGAACTCCTTAAACTTTTGTAGGACTTCAGACTTACGGACCATGAGAGATACCATCTTGAAACCTGACCATGCGTCAATAAAAGTCACGAAATACCACTTGTAACTGATGCTGGCTACCGGCATTGGTCCGCATACATCTGAGTGTATGATTTCTCCAGCTTCAGTCGCTTTCTGAGTTCGTTCCTTTAGCGATGAGCGCGTTTGCTTTCCATCAAGACACCACTCGCATCGCGAGCTCCTGTCTTCAGATTCATCTAATCCGAGTCCTTTGACGCTTTTGTGCTTCATCATAGCATGAACAGTAGACTTTCCTACATGCCCCATGCGGTTGTGCCATAGAACATCACTGGTAGGATCTCCATGGACCCTTGCAGCTCGATTTTCCTCATGGCCGCCGAGCTTCCCCCTCAACTCATACACACCACTGCGCAATTTCCCGATTACTATCGACTCTTGTTCTCCAGCGGGCTTGAGGTGGCACTTTCCAGCTCTGAATGTCACTTCATGTCCCTTCTTGTCCATTTCTGCGCAAGAAAGCAGATTTGTGTCAAGGGTGGGCACAAGAAGTACATCTTTCAGCACAAAGGATCGCGGACGATCCCTGACATCGCTACACGAAATTACTGCACCACCCGATGTCTCCGAAAACACGGACCGACCGTCACCCAGAACGACCTTCCGCTTCACGCTTGTGAAAGGAGCCTTTAGAAGTGATTTACTTCCCACCATATGTGAACTAGCGCCTGAATCGATGATCGTCTTCATATCGGCACCGTCAATGCCAGCCATGGCAAATTGCACCTTCGGCTTGGTACAGACTTTTGCGTAATTGAAAGGCTTTTCGCCTTCTCGGTCCTTCTTAGCATAGCAGTCCCTCGCAAAGTGTCCTTTCTTACCACAACTGTAGCATACAACATTTGCTTTCGCTTTCAGAGCACTGACAAATCTCTTCGAAACCCCAGAGCGAGTTAGCTCCACGCTGTGACTTTGTTTCGAATCATACTCCTGGAGCATGCGACTTGTTGCTGAGTCCCATGTCAGCTTATCGTCGGAGAGCGTCTCGATCGCCGAGATGACGGGACCATACGACGAGGTCGCCTTATCGCCGAAGCTTGCCAGAAGAATTGCCACTTTCATCGATTCCTGTACAGGACATTCCATAGATTCTAAGCGATTAGAAATGCCTTCCATCTCATCAATGTACTCCGACATTGACTTTGCCGAACTGTAGTTCATCTGATGTAACCTGGTCTGGAGCTGAACACGCGTGGTCGCCGTAGCGGTGGCGTACCTCTCACACAGCTTCCTCCACATGACAAACGGGTTGGTCTTCTCAGCCATTACAGTGCGAAGCGCCTTGTCGCCAAGTGCCTGGATAATGATACTTCTTGCGGTTGCCATCTTCTTGACAACCGTTTCCCTCTCCTCAGTAACGCTAGAGCAATCATCGCTCACAACGTCCATCAAACCACGAGAAACCAAATAGGCTTCCACTCGAGTGCACCAGAGATCGAAATCTTCATCTCTCTTTGCTTGAAACTTCACAAGCTTTTTGAATTCGTCCTCCATTTTTCTCGCGATGCTACCAATAATGGCAATTGGACGAAGTCTGAAGATAAGACTGATGAAGCTTGGATCGTGATATTTACTTTGAGAGTCTCCTCTAGGCTTTAAGTAGTCCTGATAACCGCAGCTCGTGGATTTGATTACCAAAGGGATGCTCAGACAGTAATAGAGTCATCCGTGTAGGATGACGCACATTACTGTGTTAGTCAATTACACTATCAATAGGTTACCTTATATCCTGGCGTTTCATGACACTTAACGTAACATCCCTCCGGTTATGTAATTGCTAGTCCATTGGGAACCATGCGGATCGTAAAGGATGGTGAAATATTTCCACAGGCTTACAAATTTCGGCAAATGCGCTACTGCACGTCATCAATGGGCATCCTGTGGAACGCGCCATTCCGAGCGAGCGTTGATGCTGTAGTATTGCGGGGATAGAAGCTTATAGAGCCGGTTGCGGAGGGCATTATGGCGCCTGGTAGAACCGTCGTCGCAGGAACATATCGTCGCGTGATGGCCGTAGGTATCGAGTAGCGGGAGTGGACGAGTCCGGGACTGGGTACGGAGGGCACTGACAGTACAACTCGGGCATTCTTGTGTGCCATTGAAAATAGGGATACCGAGGCGAAGTTCGATCATTGTGATCCAGATCGGGGGAGCGACGCGCGTGCCAAGGTCGGACTGTGGCAGGTCTGAAAAGGGCCGAGCCGAGCTAGCAGCGGAAAGGGACTGAAACCGTACTCGGGCTCTAACAGCCACATCGGAACGGTTGCCGGGGTCGGGTTGCAGGCGTTTGAATTTAATATCCATAATTCGCTCTGTGAGCCGGTGTTGCAGTTCATGGGGTGAAGCAGAGTCCGGGAAGCGGACACGCCCGGTAAGGGAGTCCAGAGTGTAGTCGGGTCCCAGCGGAAAGCGATCGCTAAGGGCAGCGAGGGACCTGGCGATCAGGTCGCTAGCCAGGAGGTGACAGGCAGGGAGCAGGCCGCGGATCGGAGGGAGTGTAGTCAGAAGGGAACTAACATAGGCTGCTTCTTTCACGTGAGAGGTAGCGAGTAGGCCGAACCCACCAACTTTGAAGGGAAGTTGAGCTAAGTGCCATGCAGCATCAGAGAGGGGACGGTGGACGTCCTCGAAAACCCTTCGCAGCCCAGTGTCAAAGAGTTGACAGGCAGGGGCGATGATATGCGGCGGGGTAGCTCGGAGAACGTACGTCAGGCGGCTGGCGCTGGCGCTAAAGCGGAGGAGGTGGTAAGCAATTTGAGGGTCTTCTAGTTGCCTGATGCGCTCCCACATGCACTGCACAGCAGTAATTTTGTCCTGGAGATGAGCCAGGCAGCCCGAAGGAGCACCAATTGGTGCACCGAGAACGTCGATGGCGGGGTTCGTGTTGACAGAGCAGGGAAGGGGGCCGATGTCCCTACCGCACCACCAGGCTTCGGTCTTGCGGAGGTTGACGTGGAAGCCTCTGCCGGGACCATGGACTTGTAGAAACTGGAGTAAAAGCGACGCAGTGCGCAGGGGAAGGGTAGAATTAATGTCATCCGCAAAAGAGGCCAGCAGCTTAATATCTGGGAATTGAGTGGCTATTTGGCAGAGTAGTGGGTGCAGTGCTAAGGTGAATAATATCATGCCAAGGGGATCCCCTTGTTGAGCGCCAGTCTGGCTCTGCAGTTCATACCGGCCAAACAATAGACGGGGTGCGGAGAGATACAGCATGTGAACAAACCGGGCAATGCCTGGGACATGTTTGACGACCTCGTCCAGAATGACTTGACGTTCGATGGCATTGAAGGCATTCGTGGCGTCGATCTTTAAAAGTACCATATCGTCTCTTTTCAAGCGGTCCACGGCCAGGCGGGTGGCATGAATGATGGCCTCGGTGCCACATTTGGTACCAATAGCAAGCTAGTGAGGCAAGAGGTGACAATGGACAGACGAATCCTGCGAGGTGTGATGTGCGAGGAGGCGGCCAATGAGGCGTCGAAGAACGACCCCATGGCAATGGGACGTACTTTGGTGCCCGCAGTGTCGCGAAGACCAATGAGCAAGGCGCTGGAAAACCAGGCGCGTAGCTGAACGGGAACGTGTCCGTCAGCACAGCGGTTGAGGAATTCGGTGAGCTCGGCAAGCGCAGAACGGCCAGGGACCACCCCACCGGGAGACTTTAGAAGTATCTTCAGTAGGGAGGGGCGTAGGCCATCAGGACCAGGAGCGCTATGATAGGGTAACTCGCGGATAGCGCGCCGGACCTCGCCTTCCGTGAACTCCAGGGCGGAAGGAAGGGCGTCACGGCTGGTCGCTACAACAGGTATGGTAGGGCAAGGGTGCAGGCGAGCGAGGACCTGCTGAGTGTCGGCATTAGCGGGGACAGGTTGGACCTTGGGACACAGGGCGGCGACAGCTTTGGTGATGGCTTGGTCTTGCATGAGCTGGCGACATCTACGTATGGGATCATGGGGCGAGCGCGGTTTGGTAGACGGGAGGGCGCCGAACGCGTCGAGGGCGTCGTCGAGAAGGGCGGGAAGAGTGTTAGCGGTCCACAGGTCCATACGACGCCGCAATTTGGCGATGGAGGAGGGACGATGGCGATTACGGGGTTCGCCTCGTCCGTGTTTCCGGAAGACGAGCTTCCAGACAGCGAAAACGCGGGAGATTGACTCGATTTGAGCAGTAGTAGACGCAGCGGTGTTGGCGCAGAGAAACAGCTTATACATTATTTCATGAAACTGGGCATGCAACCCAGCGGGAAGATGCTTCAAGGTTGGTATAGGGGCTTTGAAGAGAAGAGACGGGGGAGGGCACGATTGACGCGTGGGAGTGGGCATCAAAGGGCTGGGGGAAGAACGGCATTGTCGTTTGTGTCGATCTCAGTACCCTTCGAAGGGTAGTCAGCGACTTTGTGTCGTCCGGGGCGAGAATCTGGTCGACTTCAAATGACGTCGGCAGCCAATCACCGATGACGGCGGCGGCCATGGCGCCAGGTCATTGGGTGGCTGGCCTTCACCAAATTACAGCCGACAGACAGCGCCCCCCGCGCTCTGCAGCATGCCCATGCAGCTCTGCCTCATGCCCGTGCTGCTCTGCCGCGCGCACCGCATGAGAGCACAGAATGAGGGCGGGCTGCAGACACGGATTGCTAAGAAACTTCTACCAACAGCGCTTGGCGTGCGTGTCGTGGAAGTGTGCGCGGCAGTGGTGCGATTGCATTGGCACACTACTTCGACTACGGCTATACGCCTTGCAGAATTTGCCCCATCTTACAAAGTTTTGGTGCAGTCGGAGGTCCAAATTGCGTCAATGGCAACATGTCAACAGAATGGACGCTCCAATTTGGAACCTCCATTGTTTTGACAATTTGGAGCCTCCAAAACAAATCGTTCCCGTTCTAAGTTCAACTGAATGCCACTTTTTGTTGGATGTCTCATCCGAATCCAGCAGTGACTGGAAAAGTCTAGAAAATATCCCCCAAAAATTAATACCTGACAAATGCCACGATGGAAAATGCGGAGATTGGGCAGATAAGGAAAGAGGGCATACCTTTACAACTCTAGATGTAATACCCTGGAATACTCTAGACCGCCAAGCACGCCTCCCTTCAATCGCGAGTTCCATAACGACAATACATACAACGTTGGGGACGTCTGGAAAGGTCTAAGGAGAAACTGAGGAATAGTTTGCCATGCTGTAGAGTATTGACAAAAAGTCTATATAAGCCATCAACATTTAGAAGTAGACACAAAAGGTGAGGGAAGGATAATGAGAAAAACAGAGACAAGAGAGAGAACACGTTCAACTAAAGCTTGTTGATTATAACAGAGTTTACCCTTTTGTCCCTATTGTGGTTACACCGTGTCCGTTTCCTTGTCTGTGCTTTTACTTGTTGTTCACACAGAGCATGTCACCGCATCTACCAAGTGCGGCCGTGCTGCTGGAGCTTAAGTGCTACTGGCAGTGCTGACAAAACCCGAGGAGGAGAGTGCACTAATTATCTCAGCTAGAGAGGTGGTCCACTGTCTGCTTGCCATGCAACCAGACAGTCGACTGTGATCTTGTAGTACCTCTATTATGTAGTACCTCTATTACGTAGTACCACATCCCATGCTGACAATACTGTCCTGTCTGGGTTGAGGTTGCCTACAGTACCAACACTCCCTCTCACCCTCAATCCTGGTCGAGATCCATTCCCATCATCTTCGAGAAACACAAATGCTTCACTGTTGCCAACGGCTTCGTCATAACGTCGGCAACCATTTTGTCGGTGGGTGTGTAAACTAGTTGTACTGTCCCAATCGCGATGTGATGCCTGATGAAATGGTACTTGACATCGATATGTTTCGACCGTTCGTTACAAACTTCATTATTCCCGAGTGCTATTGCTCCTTGATTGTCAGCAAAAATCCAAACAGTGGCTTCCGGCTTTGAACATAAGTCGTTGAATAGTCGACGTAACCATAGTGCCTCACGAACTGCATAGGATGTTGAAACATACTCCGCCTCCACTGTAGACTGCGCCACAATGTCCTGCTTTTTACTGCGCCACGATATCGCTCCCCCTGAACCCACAAACACGTGGCCACTTGTAGACTTCCTCTTGATGCGATCACCCGCAAAATCTGAGTCCGTGTAGCCAGCGAAATCCATTTTGTACTTTCCGTTGTTCTTGTACACTACTCCACAGTTAACGGTGTCTTTCAGATAGCGAAGGACGTGCTTCGCGGCATTCCAATGCATTCGGCGAGGTTCATCCATAAATGGCGACAGAAAGGATGCGGAAAAATCAATGTCTGGGCGTGTAGTGTTTGCTAAATGTAGTATGGAACCAACCAACTCCTTGTAAGGCACAGACGTCATCTTCTTCAACTCCCCCTCGTCGGTGCCGCACAACGAAGTGGAAACCACACTGGACGGAAGGGGGTAGTAGCTGGCTTGCAGTCCTGCATTCCAAATTTAGTCACCATTTCCCGAATCATGTGAGGGCTAGACAAGCTAAGCGATCCCATTTCCCGATTACGCTCAATGATTATTCCTAGGAACTTAGTCACTTTCTTTTCCACACGGATCTCCAAGCGCGTTGAGACCTGCGTGACTATGGATTCCAAATCCTTCTTATTCGGGCCTGCCAATAGCATGCCGTCCACGTATACTAACACAAATATCTTGACATCGGATACCCTTTGTATGTAAAGGCTAGAGTCAGACTCCGATTTAAGGAAACCCAAGTCCTGCAGCAGGGTATCTGCGGTGCGATGCCAGGCACGAGACGCCTGTTCGAGACCATAAAGTGCCTTTAGAAGGCGATAAACGAAATGGGGACGCTCCTTGTTGATGAAGCCTTCAGGCTGTTCCATGTAGAGCTCCTCGTGAAGAGTCCCGTTTAGAAAAGCAGCTTTGACGTCGATTTGAAGTAGCGATAAATTCTCTTGCGTTGCCAGTGCTAAAAGGAAGCGTAATGTACTGTACTTGGCCACCGGAGCAAATGTTTCAGCGTAGTCAATCCCATAGCGCTGAGAGAATCCCTTGGCAACTAGACGTGCACGATATCGACTAACGACGTTTTGATCATCGCGCTTCTTGAAGTACACCCATTTGTTTTTCACGGGCTTAGCCTGTGCAGGGAGTGGCACAAGCTTCCAAGTATTTTTCCTGTTGAGGTCTGATATCTCACCATCCATTGCCATATTCCATTGGTCTTTCTCGGGGCCGCTCATGGCCGACTGAAATGTGGTGGGTACAGTAGCATCTTCGTTGCCCAATCTCACATTCAGTGCAATAACGGATGTGTCTGAGAATCGTTCGGGAGGACGGGAAAGGCGGCTCGAGCGGCGAAGTTTTGGTTTGTAGGTGAGAGATTCATTATTAGCCACGTTGTACTGTACGCCTCCCGCCGGGTCTTCCGCAGGGTCGCCAGGGACGTCCGAGGCTTCCTCTCCATTACTATTGGAGTCTGTAAATGAAGGAGTTTGTACGTCATCAGTACTGTATACTTCAACTTCAGCAGAGCTTGAACCTGTCGGGCTAGCATCTTCAGTCTCTTGGGTGTTGTGCGTGATAGTCTCGTCAAACGTCACATCACGTGAAGTGACCACGGTGTTTGAGGATGGGTAGTATACCTTGTAGCTATTTTCTCTGTCGAACCCAACCAGATACCACACTGTAGCTCTAACATCAAACTTGCCTTTACGCAACTTCTTTGGTACATGGACGAATGCCTTTGACCCGAATTTCCTGATGTGAGCAAGATTGGGCTGCTTCCCGGTTATGACCTCGTACGGTGTCACACCTGTGACGTTACCGGCGTGCGTATACATGCGGTTGCGAAGCCAGCTGGCAGTACTAACTGCCTCGGCCCACAGCATGTCGTGGTTTTTAAGATGTCTAGTAGACATCATGATAGTTCGTGCCATGTCCATGAGGGTACGGTTTAAACGTTCTGCCTTCCCGTTCGACTCTGGAGAGTACGAAGAGGTTACCTCATGCATGTTGCCTCTCTGTGACATCCATTTCTTGAACGGTTTGGACATAAACTCTCCGCCATTGTCTGTCCGCAGTCTTTTCACTTTCACAGGCGCAACTTGGTTAACGTCCGATTCTACTGTTCTCACGGACAAATGCTTGACTTTGTCACCGAACAGAGTTTCGACACCGACTATCATTTCTTTGAGGAACTCACTGGCTTCGCCCTTTCTAGAGATAAATCGGACCATTGACAGCGCACTGGAGTCATCGTAAAGGGTAATGAACTATCGGGCACCACTGAGGGATGGGTGTTTGGTCGGACCGCACAGGTCGGCATGTATTAGGTCTAGCGGTTTTGTGGACCGTTTGTCAACTTCATGCATGGTAGGCCTCACTTGCCGCGTCGATTTCCCAATCATGCAGTCGGTACATGCTTCGGTCTGTTCGAGGCAGTCATCCTTGCCGCTGATCTCAATTCCTTTGACTAGCGGTATCGTTTTCTGAATCGTTCCCTTACTAACGTGCCCAAGCCTCTCATGCCAGATCCTCTGGATCTTCGACGCTGTAATAGCGGCGATGGGGATATTGGAACCTTGAGAGCGTCCTGTAGACGCACCACAGGGGAGTTAATCCACCCTGTACAGTCCCTCTACACATTCATAACCCTTGAAGATGACGTTGGTCTCTCCAGATTTCATCACTTGGCATGTCCCATGACCATTTTTGTCGGTATCGAATAGTACGGCGAGACCAGAACGTCTTAGCTTACTTACGGAAATGAGGTTACACATGAGATTCGGAACTAGCAACACGTCAACCATTTTCACTTTCCGCTTTGCACCTGCGAACGAGACGGAGCAAGGTAGATCACCGATGACTGTAACATTTGACTTGTTGCCATCACCGACAGTGACGACTGGGTGCGACGTCGTACGATCCATGTTTACCAGTAGTGATGCATTGTTGGTCATGTGAGATGTCGCTCCGGAGTCGATAAACCAGCTGTCCTTTACCGATTCAACATTACTCTTCTTAGCTGCTGTGCATGCTGAAAGAAAGGTAACATATCCGGTGCCAGCATCACTTTCGTCGTTTTAGATAGAGCCATTCCGGTTTTCTGTACGAGCCTTATTGAATCCTCGGAGGTTCCGCCATTTGTCTTCGCCCTTCCTGGGACGATAGTTCTTACTATCAGGATTGTCGAAACATTCGTACTTCTTATGGACTTTGCGCTTGCAGAAGTGGCAGGTAAAACTGCGCTTTGTTCTCTGCATAGACTGTAATGCAGTTGACTTCTCTGCTGTATCTTCAGTAAAACCTTCCATCTCAACTTCTCGGAGAACCAATTGAGATATGGCCTCTGATATTCCTTTGCCTGTGACTTGGATGACTTCTCTTGAAACCTTGAAATCATCCGATAGGCCTCGTAGAAGGGCTCTCTTTCTTTCTTTTTCTGAAACGATATGTCCTACGGCAGCCAGTTTGTTCTCCATTTCACTCAGTAGATTGAAGTACTTCATTACCTTCTCCCCTGGCTCCATTTTGATGTTCTGATATTTGGACAGGTACGCATCGACTGATGCCTCGTAAATGACACTGTACATGGCTTCCAGTGTGTCCCAAACAACTTTGGGATCACGCAGACTTATGACCCGGGCGCTTGCAGAGTCATCAATGGTCAACAGTAGGTTAGAGAGCGCCACGTCCTGTCTGCGTTCAAATTTCGCGACGGCTTCCGAACTACCTGTAGATGGCTTTCGCTCTTCACCTGATACCACGACCCATAGTCCCTTTCCTCGCAATACAATCTCCATTTTCCTCGACCAGAGGAAATAGTTGGAGGACGTCAGCTTCTCAGTTCGGTACCTACTGGTATCGAAGGTATCCACTTGATCCGCCATACTGTAGCCGAACGAATTGACGTACACAAATTCCAACGGGACACTCGCAGCGGAGAACGAAACCAAAAAGATACAGCGTTAGCGTCGGCCCATAACCTATTGTGGTTACACCGTGTCCGTTTCCTTGTCTGTGCTTTTACTTGTTGTTCACACAGAGCATGTCACCGCTTCTACCAAGTGCGGCCGTGCTGCTGGAGCTTAAGTGCTACTGGCAGTGCTGACAAAACCCGAGGAGGAGAGTGCACTAATTATCTCAGCTAAAGAGGTGGTCCACTGTCTGCTTGCCTTGCAACCAGACAGTCGACTGTGATCCTGTAGTACCTCTATTATGTAGTACCTCTATTACGTAGTACCACATCCCATGCTGACAATACTGTCCTGTCTGGGTTGAGGTTGCCTACAGTACCAACAGTCCCTCCCACTTGCTACACTTTTCACTAAGGAGTCTCACAGAATTCAGGACAAGGTTCCATTTTAATTAAGCAATGACACGTCTAGCTAGACGTTGAAACCCATACAACCACTACCTCACAAGCGACGCTGTGTCGTATTAGTGCTTCCGCTTCCTTGCTCATGCTTTCTTTTCACATGTCGGGATAACTCCTGCTTTCTGTCATACGACTTGTCACAATCGGGACAACTGAAGCCAGTCCCATTATTATGCACGCCCTTTTCGTGTCGCTTCACCTCGGCTTCGGCGAAGAATCTCCCATCACATCCAGAATACCCACACTCAAACCGCCGTTCCCTCCTATGCACTCTCCGCCAATGCCTTTCTTTCTGGGTAGGATACTTAAATGAAACCGCACAGCCTGGCATGTCGCACTTCAAAAATCCGTTCCTCCCCCGTTCCTGATGGCCTCGCTCTCGTCGCTTTAGAGCTTCTTCTGCAATTAATATCGAATTGACGTTAGAGCTCCTGTACTCTTTAGCTATTTCCTTTCGTGGTTTCGATGATTGGCCCGGTTCCATTTTTTGTTGTTTTCGGTAGCTTTTCTTACTTGTGGCGTGTTGAGTGTGTTCTATCTTACAAGAGGGTCGCAGTTGTGAGTCGATTGAAGAAGACAAGAATTGACTCATCAGTATATATACTCGTCAAAGAGCATGCTTGTGTTCTATACATTACTTCTGTAAAAAGCATCATCAGCAGGATGGATGTTTCGAGGTATTTCCGGTCGCTCGCCCTTATTTGGATATCTTTGACAATGAAACCGGCAGTCGAATATATATATATATATTCGAGTACTAAACAAATAAACAAGGGATAAGAAGGAAATGCGACATTGACGACCTCTCAGGTGTCATGCAGGCTGACACGTTTGCCATGTCACATAACAAAAAACCTGTCGTTTAGGTCGACAATAGAGACAATGAAAAAGACTAACTTTTTAGTGTTTCTGCCCATTCCGACCGCTACGCACGTCAAACATCTTTACTCGAATTGCCTTCGCAAAATGGAGGCCAAATAAACATCCAAATGTGACTGACTATCTTCCCAGATGTATGAGCAAAAGATACGGAGCGGTTGGAAGTGAGCATATCACACTCGTTTGACACAAGATTATTTGCAGGGCGGCGGAGTGGACAAGGAAAAAATATTTCTCCACAATAACTAGTCCAGATAGAATCGTATTTCCGTTATAGAGGTACTAATTTGAACCACATTTCAAGCTCATGAACCCGCACTGTTCCCTTCCCACCGTAAACTGCCGGGATAGAAAATCCCTAGGGCACTTCCGCATCGAAAAACCACATCTCCATCTAATTTTTCCTTGCTCACGCTGCCGTCTTTCATACGACTTGGTGTCAACCTTGTGCGATATGGTGACTCTCGACCACTCCGCACCCTCTGTCTACAACCGGGGGAGTTTTCAGTAGAGATTTTCATGTTCCTTATGGGCGTCAAACACGCGAACATAGCACAAGTACGGCTGTTCGAAGTCCGTAGCGTGCGGTCTGAAAGAATTAAAAAAGTATTCTAGTTGAATGCCTCTGCTGTCAGGCAAAACCACAAGTTCCTCGTTCTATCACGTGAAAAGCGTAGCTCGTGTGAGACATGAGAGGTCGTCAGTGTCGTATCGCTCCATTTTAGTGCTTATTTGTTTCTTTTTTTGGACTTGGATATCTACATTCGACAACTGTTTTTATGTCAAAAGACGACGAAAGAAGGGTAAGCGACCGAGAATGTCTCAAAAGAATCGTCCGGGGGATGATGCTCTTTACATAAGGAATACATAGAACACAAGCATGCTCTTTGACAGGTATAAATACTGATGAGTCAATTCTTGTCTTCTTCAAACGACTCACAACTGCGATCCTCTTGTAAGATAGAACACACTCAAAACGCCACAAGTAAGAAAAGCTGCCGAAAACAACAAAAAATGGAAAGGGGCCGATCATCGAAACCACGAAAGGAAATAGCTAAAGAGTACAGGAGCTCTAACATCAATTCGATATTAATTGCAGAAGAAGCTCTAAAGCGACGAGAGCGAGGCCACCAGGAACGGGGGAGGAACGGATTTCTGAAGTGCGACATGCCAGGCTGTGCGGTTTCATTTAAGTATCCTACCCAGAAAGAAAGGCATTGGCGGAGAGTGCATAGGAGGGAACGGCGGTTTGAGTGTGGGTATTTTGGATGTGATGGGAGATTCTTCGAGGAATGCGAGCTGAAGCGACACGAAGAGCGCGTGCATAATAATGGGACTGGCTTCAGTTGTCCCGATTGTGACAAGTCGTATGCTAGAAAGCAGGACTTAGGCACACATATGGAGAAGAAGCATGAGCAAGGAAGCGGAAGCACTACACAGCGTCGCTCATGAGGTAGTGGTTGTTTGGGTTTCAACGTCTAGCTAGACCTGTGATTATTTCATTAAATGGAACCTTGTCTTGAATTTTGTGACGCTTCTTAATGGTAAGTGGCCTTCAGTTGAACCTAGTCTATGACGGGAACAATATGTTTTGGAAGCTACCAAATGTCAAAACAATGGAGGCTCTGAATTGGAGCGTCCATTATGTTGTCATGTTGTCATTAGAGGGTTTACGCAACTGGATTTCGTTAATTCTACTGGATTTCGCTAATTAGAGGGTTTACGCAACTGGATTTCGCTAATTTGACACAGGTTGGAACCTCCGACAGCACCACAACTTTGCAAACGTTGTGTGAGCCTGACGTAGGCCGGGCAAATCCTTCAAGGCGTATAACTGCAGAGTGCCAATCCAATCGCACCACTGCCGCACACACTTTCACGACACGCACGCCAAGCGCCCTTAGTAGAAGGTTCCTAGCAATCCACGGCTGCGGCCCGGCCTCATTCCGCGCTCTCGTGCGCGGTTCGCGGCAGGAGCGGCCGGGGGGCGCTGCTGTTGAGCCCGGCCTGTCGGCTGTAATTGTGTGGGGCTAACCACCCAATGAACTGGCGCCACGGGCGCCGACGTCATGGGTGATTGGCTGAGGGTGCTTTGCGGCAGTGTAAGGGATCATTTGTAGTCGACAAGATTAAAGGAGGCCCTGGCCGCGGGGGGCTGCCCAACGGCCCTGTGGGCCGTTCCTGACGAAAAGTTCGCCTACTAGTTCGTGTCTACAGGCGACGCGGCCCACGGCGATGTACAGTACCCTTGGTACCGTAACGGTACAGTACCCTTCGAAGGGTAGTCAGCGACTTTGTGTCGTCCGGGGCGAGAATCTGGTCGACTTCAAATGACGTCGGCAGCCAATCACCGATGACGGCGGCGGCCATGGCGCCAGGTCATTGGGTGGCTGGCCTTCACCAAATTACAGCCGACAGACAGCGCCCCCCGCGCTCTGCAGCATGCCCATGCAGCTCTGCATCATGCCCGTGCTGCTCTGCCGCGCGCGCCGCATGAGAGCACGGAATGAGGCCGGGCTGCAGCCACGGATTGCTAAGAAACTTCTACCAACAGCGCTTGGCGTGCGTATCGTGGAAGTGTGCGCGGCAGTGGTGCGATTGCATTGGCACACTACTTCGACTACGGCTATACGCCTTGCAGGATTTGCCCCATCGTACGTCAGGCTCACGCAAGATTTCCAAAGTTTTGGTCCAGTCGGAGGTCCAAATTGCGTCAATGGCAACATGTCAACAGAATGGACGCTCCAATTTGGAACCTCCATTGTTTTGACAATTTGGAGCCTCCAAAACAAATCGTTCCCGTTCTAAGTTCAACTGAATGCCACTTTTCACTAAGGAGTCTCACAGAATTCAGGACAAGGTTCCATTTTAATTAAGCAATGACACGTCTAGCTAGACGTTGAAACCCATACAACCACTACCTCACAAGCGACGCTGTGTCGTATTAGTGCTTTCGCTTCCTTGCTCATGCTTTCTTTTCACATGTCGGGATAACTCCTGCTTTCTAGCATACGACTTGTCACAATCTGGACAACTATAGCCAGTCCCACTTTCATGCACGCGCTCTTCGTGTCGCTTCAGCTCGCATTCCTCGAAGAATCTCCCATCACATCCAGAATACCCACACTCAAACCGCCGTTCCCTCCTATGCACTCTCCGCCAATGCCTTTCTTTCTGGGTAGGATACTTAAATGAAACCGCACAACCTGTCATGTCGCACTTCAAAAGTCCGTTCCTCCCCCGTTCCTTGTAGCCTCGCTCTCGTCGCTTTAGAGCTTCTTCTGCAATTAATATCGAATTGACGTTAGAGCTCCTGTACTCCTTAGCTATTTCCTTTCGTGGTTTAGATGATTGGCCCGGTTCCATTTTTTGTTGTTTTCGGTAGCTTTTCTTACTTGTGACGTTTTGAGTGTGTTCTATCTTACAAGAGGATCGTAGTTGTGTGTCGTTTGAAGAAGACAAGAATTGACTCATCAGTATATATACCTGTCAAAAAGCATGCTTGTGTTCTATGTATTACTTCTGTAAATTGCATCATCAACAGGATGGATGTTTCGAGGTATTTCCGGTCGCTTGTCCTTATTTGGTCGTCTTTTGACATAAGAACAGTTGTCGAATGTAGATATCCGAGTACTGAACAAGCAACAAACAAGCATTAAAATGGATCGATACGACACTGGCGACCTCTCAGGTCTCACATGAGCTACGGTTTTGATGTGATGGAACGAGGAAATGTGTTTTTGCCTGACAGCAGAGACATTCAACTTGAAGACTTTTTTTATTCTTTCAGACTGCCCGCTACGAACTTCGAACAGCCATACTCTTGCTATGTTCGCGTGTTTGGCGCCCATAAGGAACATGAAAATCTCTACTGAAAACTCCCCCGGTTGTAGACAGAAGGTGCGGAGTGGTCGAGAGTCAGCATATCGCACAAGTTTGACACCAAGTCGTTTGAAGGCCGGCGGCGTGAGCAAGGAAAATTAGATGGAGATGTGGTTTTTCGATGTGGGGATGCCCTACGGATTTTCTATCCCGGCTGTTTACGGTGGGAAGGGAACAGAGCGGGTTCATGAGCTTGAAATGTGGTTCAAATTAGTACGTCTATAACGGAAATACTGTACAATTCTATCTGGACCGATCACTATGGAATAGCAATTTTTCCTTGTCCACGCCGCTGCCCTGCAAATAACTTTGTGTCAAACGGGTGTGACGTGCTGACTTTCAAAACCGCTCCGTATCTTCTGCTCCCACATCTAGGAAGATAGTCAGTCAACATTCAGATGTTGTTTTTGGGCCTCCAATGTGCGAAGGCAATTCGAGCAAAGATATTCGACGTGCGTAGAGGTCTGGATGGGCCGAAAAACTAAAAGTAGTCTATTTCATTGTCTCTATTGTCGACCTGAACGACAAGTTTTATGTTATATGACATGGTAAACATGCCAGCCTGCATGACACATGAGAGGTCTTCAGTGTCGTATCGATCCATTTTAATGCTTGTTTGTTGCTTGTTCAGTACTCGGATATCTACATTCGACAACTGTTCTTATGTCAAAAGACGACCAAATAAGGACAAGCGACCGGAAATACCTCGAAACATCCATCCTGTTGATGATGCAATTTACAGAAGTAATACATAGAACACAAGCATGCTTTTTGACAGGTATATATACTGATGAGTCAATTCTTGTCTTCTTCAAACGACACACAACTACGATCCTCTTGTAAGATAGAACACATTCAAAACGTCACAAGTAAGAAAAGCTACCGAAAACAACAAAAAATGGAACCGGGCCAATCATCTAAACCACGAAAGGAAATAGCTAAGGAGTACAGGAGCTCTAACGTCAATTCGATATTAATTGTAGAAGAAGCTCTAAAGCGACGAGAGCGAGGCTACAAGGAACGGGGGAGGAACGGACTTTTGAAGTGCGACATGACAGGTTGTGCGGTTTCATTTAAGTATCCTACCCAGAAAGAAAGGCATTGGCGGAGAGTGCATAGGAGGGAACGGCGGTTTGAGTGTGGGTATTCTGGATGTGATGGGAGATTCTTCGAGGAATGCGAGCTGAAGCGACACGAAGAGCGCGTGCATGAAAGTGGGACTGGCTATAGTTGTCCAGATTGTGACAAGTCGTATGCTAGAAAGCAGGAGTTATCCCGACATGTGAAAAGAAAGCATGAGCAAGGAAGCGAAAGCACTAATACGACACAGCGTCGCTTGTGAGGTAGTGGTTGTATGGGTTTCAACGTCTAGCTAGACGTGTCATTGCTTAATTAAAATGGAACCTTGTCCTGAATTCTGTGAGACTCCTTAGTGAAAAGTGGCATTCAGTTGAACTTAGAACGGGAACGATTTGTTTTGGAGGCTCCAAATTGTCAAAACAATGGAGGTTCCAAATTGGAGCGTCCATTCTGTTGACATGTTGCCATTGACGCAATTTGGACCTCCGACTGGACCAAAACTTTGGAAATCTTGCGTGAGCCTGACGTACGATGGGGCAAATCCTGCAAGGCGTATAGCCGTAGTCGAAGTAGTGTGCCAATGCAATCGCACCACTGCCGCGCACACTTCCACGATACGCACGCCAAGCGCTGTTGGTAGAAGTTGCCTAGAGCAATCCACGGCTGCGTTCCGCATGCTCATCCGCTGCGCGCAGCAGAGCGGGCAGGGGCCACTGCCGTTGAGCCCAGCATGTGGGCTGTAATTTGGAGAAGGCCAACCACCCAATGAGCGGGCGCCATGGCAGCCACCGGCATCGGTGATTGGCTGACGATGCCCTTGCGGCAGTGTAAGTCGTCATTTGAAGTCGACCAGATTCTCACCCCGGACGACAGAGTGGCGGACAGTGCACGGTACGTCGCCGTGGACAGCATCGCCTGTAGACACAGCCCCCCGCGGACAGCCGCTCCCGCTCCGCATCTCGTTGCCGCGATGCGCTTCCACTTGCCAAGGCCCGGCGCCAGTCGCCGCTTGTGCGCGGCGCGCGAAGCGCACCCACAGTGTAGGATTTCTCGCGAAACACGCGACTGGGATAGCAAGAGTAAAGAGGGTTTGATGTTCATTAACCCTTCCGCCGAGTTGATGTCTCACAACGGTGGGTGCTCGTGCAATCGAGCCACCTCACCAGCGGGGCGCCAAACGCTAGTCTCTCTTCTCCTCTGCCTCTCCTCCGCCTCTTTCTCTCCCGCCGCTCCGAGTCGGCATTGCTGGACCGCCTTGTTGGACACCGGACAACTCACGTTTTCAGGCACCCATAAAGTGCTCGCCTCCTGATGAATCGTAATCCTCATGGGGGTGTCTTTACTCGTCGCCGCCGTCTCGTGGGTCTAAGTACCGCTGGTGACAGACTGTAATGCTGACAGTCTGTCCTTGCGGTCGGTCACGCGCGCACCTGTCAGCGTCTGATGAAGAGAGTTGCGGTCCGTCAGTCCCGGGGGACGCTGAGGGGTGCGCGTGAAGGATGTGCCGGGGTGCACTTTCGGGTCGGGGCTGCGGGGTTCATGTGGTTGGATGATGTTGCAGATTTCTTGAAAGCGGATGGGTCCGAGCGCTTTTGTGAATAGGTCTGCTGGGTTGCCCGCGGATGGGATGTGTTGCGCAGTGATAGCGGCGCCTTGGATGTGATGTTGCAGGTGGTGGTGCCTGACATCGATGAGCTTCCTTCTGCGCGTGGGGGCGGAATTTTCCGCGACTTGTATGGTCGATTGGTCGTCGATGAATACTGTCGTGGGGTGCTGTTGTGGGTGCTTCATGTCCCGAAGCAGCCGACGAAGCCATAGCGTCTGCTGGGCGGCGAGCGAGGCTGCGATGTATTCAGCCTCGCAGGTTGACAGGGCTACGACGTCTTGTGGCGCCGATGTCCAGGCTATCGGGGAGTGGCCGATAGTGTGTATGATGCCCGTGAGCGACTTGCGGCTTTTGGCATTTGCATAATCTGCGTCACTGTATGTGCGCAGACATATCGGGGCTCGAGCGTGATACGAGATAGCCTTGCTCTTGGTGCCCTTGAGATACCGGAGGAGCCATTTGAGCGCGTGCCAATTTGCTTGGCTCGGTTGCTTGCTGTGTCGCGTCAGCTGGTTGGTGGTGTGGTACGCGTCGTAGCGGGTGCTGTCGACGACATACCGTCTCCTAGAATGGAGCGGTAGTGGGTGGCGAGCGTGGGTGATAGGGGCGCCGTTTGGTTCTCTACGTTCTTGTTTGGCTTTTGCGGCGCGGGGGTTGTTTTTGGATTGCAATCACACATGTTGTGTTTTGCAAGTATCGTGCTTATGGTCTGTTCTTGCGATATGTGGATGCTGCCTTGTGCGTCGCGTGATATTTGCCATCCGAGGTACGTATGAGGGAAACCGAGATTTTTGATGTTGTACTTTTGCTTGAGGGCGGTGAGTAGTTCATCGATGAGTGCTTGGTTTGAAGCGGTGACGAGGAAGTCGTCCATGTTTACAGCGAACAGCAGTGTGCCCGTTGTGTGTGTCTTGGTGAATAGACATGGATCGCTGTCGCATTGCTGATAGCCTTGCGTGATGAGGTGTTTCTGAAGGCTGGCGGTGTAACGGTGGCCGGCGGATCGGCCCCCGTATAGGTTGCCTATTAGTTGTCCCGCTTTGGTGCCGTGCTTGAGGTTGCCGTCGAATCGGGGGAGCTGTCTCACATAGACGGGGAAGCGGGGGTCATGTGTCTCGTGTAGGTAGGCGGCCGTGATGTCCATGTACTGTAGAGGCCATCTGTGTGATGCCGCGATTGCTAGGATGGTGCGCACTGACGTTTTCTCTGCCATGAAAGTAGACGTTTGTTTAGGGTCGAAGTGTTTGCCTGGCTGCATGCGGTCGCCTCGTATGGAACATCGTGCCTTTCGTTTTGCTATTTTCCTTGTTGGTGTACGTTTGTATCTGTACGTCATCGTGAGGGGTATGAGTTTTTCGTGCGGGGGCACGTCTGATGGCGGTATCCATTTTATCGTGGTCTGTTGGTCCAGCATGTCTAATTCAGCGTTGTGTGCGGTCTCCCATTCTGCCGCGTCCGGGTACTGCCGTGCTGCGTGGGCATGGCGTGGTGCTGTTGTGGTTTGGTCGATGGTTCGTGGTGGTGGTGTGTATCGGTGCTTGTTGTTGCTTTGTGCTCGCGGTTTGGGTCTTGTCAGTTTGGTTTTGAATGCGTGCGTTGACGTGTGTGTGGGGTCCCGGTGTCGTGAGTATGGTTTGAAGTCGATCGCTCGGATGACCCTGTATCGCGCACTGTTTATCGTGATGGTCATGATGTGCGTTTCCGATGTTGGGAACATGTATCGGACGGGTTCGCTGCGAGCTTGGAGTTTGGTTTTGTGTGCGTGAATTGGTGCCGTTCCGATTTGCCCGAAGGCGAAGATGCGTGTCATGCGCGCTGGTCTGCCGTGCCAGAGGCTCCACGGGCTTTTTTTGGTGACGCTGTGTCTCATTATGTTGTACTTGAAGACAACATCGCGTACTGCGTCTTCCCAAAATTGGGGTGGTAGTGACGCGTGATGAAGTGCTGCTTTGGCACTTGTGAACAGCGTTTTGTTGATTCTTTCGGCAATAGAATTTTCTTGTGGCTGGTGGGGGGTGTTAGTTATGTGCTGTATGCCGTGAGATTGATATGTCCTTTTTGCGTGCGTCGATGTGAATTCTTTAGCGTTGTCTGTCCTGTACGGTTGGGGGAGTTTGTTTTGTAGGGACAACGTGTGGAACAACTGCGGTATTATGGCGTTCACTTCTTGTCTCTTGCGAATGTAGTAGGTGACAAGGTATCTGCTGGCCGTGTCTATGCAGGTGAATATGTGTGCATTTCCGTGTGTTGACGGGGGTGTGATGGGGCCGCATGTGTCTGAGCTGAGTTGCTCTGCGATTTGTTGTGAATGGTGTGCGGTTGGGTGCGGCCGGGGGGATTGTCGAGCGTGCGCACATGAGGAACAGCTGATGGGTGGGGGGGCGCCTTGGAGGCTGGCTGGGAGGTTGGCGATGGTTCCTTCCTGTGCCATGCGTTGGAGCGCTTTGGGCGGGGAGTGGTTGAGGGCGAGGTGCCACTCGTACGCGGTTGCTGTGGTTTTTGTCAGTTGTTTGGGTGTGTGTGGATTGGGGTCGTGGAAGTGTTGTATTTTTGGCGATCGGGTTTTGGTGGGTGTGCGATTTGGCAATAGGTGTGCTGATTTTGTCGCTGATCGGGGTGGGGTGGCCTGTGCTGTGGCCGTTGGTTGCTTGGTCGTCGTGCGGTTGTTGGCTCGTGTTGGCATGGTGCGTGCACTTTTGGCTGTGTGTCGGGTGGTGCTTTTTCGGGGTGACCAAGCATAGGCGTGCAGTGATTTATTCCATGGAGCCGTGCCGATGACTTTGTTTTGTCTGTCCCTGATGTGTGCCGTATTTGTGTCAAATGTGACCGTGCATTTTCGTGATGCTAGAGCGTGGACAGATACTAGTGTGTATGGAATGTTCGGGCTGTGTACTGCTTTGAGGCGGAGGGGGTACCCCTTATTGGTATATGTCTGAATGATGCCGGCGTGGGTGCATTTCGTGGGTTGGTTAGTTGCTTTGAGGGATTTTGTGGGATGGGCGAGGAGCTTCATGTGTGGTAGGGGGCGGGATGTGTGCGTGGGATGCGCTGCCGAGTCTAGGATGAACTTACCCGCCTCGTCTTGGTGGTGGTCGGGCTCGGTGTCGGTGTCGTCCATGTTGAGCTCACTGTAATGCGCGTCGTCTGGTTCGAGAATGGCTCCTGCCTTGGCGGCGGGTCGCCGACGTGCTGTTTTTTGATTCTGCGGATTTGTTTGGTCTCGACATTCGCTGTCCGCGTGTTGCGGGTTCCTGACGCCCTTTGAGATGTGATGGCGGCAGGGGTTGGTGTGTCTTGTGGCGGGTCGGCGTATTTGCCGGGGTTGGGGGCGGCGGCCGTGGGTTGGTAGGTACGCTCGTGTTCTGGCTGCTGCTTGTGGCCAAGGGTTGCTTGGTTGGATGGCTTGACGGTATCTTTCGATTCGATTGTATTTGTGCACGAAGTCCTTCACGTCTTTGGGTTGCAGTGACAGGAGCTGGAGTCCGATGTCCACTGTTGTTGGGTTGTGTTTGAGGCCTTCGATCATGTATTCTACTGTTGTGCTCTGTTTGGCGATGTCGGGGTAGCGAGCCGCGATCACCTGCGCCCTAATGGTCTCATGGCGTTGGACGTATTCATAGATTGATTGGCCTGGTTCGATGTGACACTGTTCCGCTAGTTGTTTTAGGTACAGGTGGTCACTCGCATTCGTTATGTCGAGATGGGCTTTGAGCTTCTCGAGGATGTCATGTGGTGTGGGGTTCTCGTCAGGCATAAGAAGGAGGTTGATGATGTCCGCTGGTATTGTGGCTAGCATTTTGCCTAAGAGTTTGTGCTTGGCGTGGAGGTAGGATTTTCGTTCCTGCTCATCGTCTGGGGTCGGCGGGTTGCCCTCGATATGTTCGATTGCATCTTGTGTGTAGGCTGCGGATTTTATGGCCAGGAGCCATGGTCCATAGTTAGATCGGTCGAGCTTGGGGATGTCCTTAATGTCCATGGTGGTGAGCGTGTGAGATCGTTGTTGCCTGGGAGGAGGGATGTAGAGAAGGGCTGCTGGATGCAGGAGGTTGGGTGTTGATGAGGATTCGGAAAGGGGGCGGCGGGGGCGGGTTGTGATGCCTGTCTTTCCGGCTGGTCTGTTTGCAGAC
The DNA here is from genome assembly GCF_000350225.1 of Chondrus crispus. Classification (NCBI taxonomy): domain Eukaryota; phylum Rhodophyta; class Florideophyceae; order Gigartinales; family Gigartinaceae; genus Chondrus; species Chondrus crispus. Next base: position 294,908 of record NW_005179334.1, read on the forward strand.
GCTCGACGGCTGCGAGTGCGTGTAGCGCGATCCAGTTTGCGTTCAGTTGATGGTGTGTCGTAGTGGTGCGAAGTGGGCCATAACCTGATGAATCGTAATCCTCATGGGGGTGTCTTTACTCGTCGTCGCCGTCTCGTGGGTCTAAGTACCGCTGGTGACAGACTGTAATGCTGACAGTCTGTCCTTGCGGTCCGTCACCTCCCTTCCAACTCAAAAACCAGCCTGTTAAGACACGCCCTCAGGGCGTGTCTTAACAGGCTGGTTTTTGCTTTGCCTTGCCCGGTTTTGCCAGGAATACTTTTAAATTCTTAACAAATACCGTATGCTTCTTAAGCCCTTGCTTTTCTTAAACACATAAATTAAAACGTAGGAGCCACTCATAGCACGCCAAATCACTTCTTTGGGCAAAGGAAAGCAAACCGCAGCAAAACGGGGCATGTTTTGACACACCCTGAGGGCGTGTCTTAACAGGCTGGTTTTTCACCCCACCACACCCTTGACCCTCCCTCCGAACACCCCGCATCCACTTCCTTCCAACTTGTACCTCATCCTGCGCGTGCTCCGAAGACACACGCAACAGAAAACCAACGTTCCAACTTCTAACAACTGTTCCTCGACTTCACCTGCCACCTACCTTTCCACAAACCCTCCTTTTGGACCTCACAACTCCACTCCAAATCCAGCCCAAACCCCAGCTCCTTCTCCGGAGCCACCGCTTCCGTTTATTACCCATATGCCAGTCCGCCTTTTCCCTTTTCATAACTCGTTAGGGCCGATCCGTTAGGCATCGCGGGCCTCACCGGGACGGCGGAGCAAGTCGTCCATCTTGTTATCGCTCTCATTGATCGCCACGACGCCTATAAGAACAACAACGACTTGGCCCTCGAGATGATCGAGCCCTACAAGGCGCTATCTGAGGATGCCATCTCGCTGGGACATGACCCGCATCTTAACGTCATTCAAGACCTACACCGGAAAATCTTAAAAGGCAAGATCGACAGGGTCTCCGACTTTGTCAAAAAAACTCTAAAAGAACTCCAGGATGAGCTGAAAACCCCAAAGAGTAAGCTCCGTAAATTTTCGAAAGCCGTCAGCGAAAGAGACATTCTTGTCGAGCGCAAGCAAGATGCAGCAGAACAGCGTAAAGAAGTAGAATCGGCAAGCGCTTACCTCAGCCTCTACGCCAAAATTGATTCCGTTGCTACCAACAAGGACGTATTCATGCCTTGCGTGTGGGCGCCGAGAAACCCCGATTCCGTGTATATTGATTTGAAATTGCGACAAGGTCATGGGGCACAGGACACATGCGAGAGACAGCTCAAGGCGGCGATACTACGGACTGACGGAAGCGCTCAAGTCGGCGCTTTTGCAGTGGGACAGGGGGGTGTTGGGAAGACATGCGCGCTGCGGGCGATTGCACACGACGAGGAGGTAAGAGCTCGTTTTCCTGGAGGTGTGTACTTCTTGACCCTTGGAAAGATGCAAGCGTTAGGCGATTGATGCAGCAATTTTGTCTTACCGTCAACGCAACAAGAGGACATAGCACGGCCGAGAAGATGCGTGAACAGACGGAACTGGAGGAGGTGCTATCGTTGCTGGTATCGTGGTTTGGAGACCGGATATGTCTTTTCATTTTCGATGACGTATGGGCACGCAATGGTATTACCAAGGGAATCTTACAGCAACTGTCTGTTCTGGCAAGAAATGGTACGGGTATGGATAGGGCGACGAGCGGAATTATGTACTCTACTAGGGATAGAGACTTGACGCTAGTTGGCCAATAAATCGCGTTCGGTGCGCGAGTTTCTCGAGGATCTGATGCAGAGATGATGTTTCGGCAGGCTTGTGGGCCTCTTTGCGATGAAGAAAATAGCTCATGTTCCGAGAAGGCCATTCACGCGATATTGGACATGTGTGCAGGACTGCCACTGGCGTTGAATGTTGCGGGAACGAGTGTGAACTACATGAAGAGCCAACGGCGCACAACAGATGTGTCGAGTATATGGCAATTGTATTTAGACAAAGTTAAGAATCGGGGAGGACTGTCTAGCGACAGCCCAGGTGATGGGTATTCTTCGCTGAAAGCAATGCTACTATCATCTATCGATATTTTGGAATCGAATTCGAGAGCCGATGGAGATGAAAGGTGCCGGCTATCGTATAGGGAAATGCACCGGGGATTGTGTGTTGTTGTGAAATCCAGGGGGGGAAGATACAAAAGTATTCTTCCAGTGTGTGTGACAATATCCAAAGGATGGTCGTCTCGCGCAGAAGCGCACGGGGTCTCGCGTACGAACGCGGTAGCAAATTCTTGCCAAAGAATATCGTGAATACTCACAGTTGGTGATTTATTACGTGCCCTTTCTTCTTCTTTTCCTGGCTCTACAAAGCGGTAGGGTACATATATTTGTCAGTAACGAGGACGCCGCATCTCTAAGAGTTGCGCTCGCTGTCTGCATTATTTTCTGTCAGCTCTCCGAAATGCTGTCTGCTTCTTCCACATTATCAGCAACGAGCTTCTACACGTGTTATCTGTGTCAACGTATCCCATCTCGCACACGTGTGTCCGTTGTGAGTACACACGAGTGTTGACGACTGACAAGCGTATGTGTTTCTCTACACACCCGCAATTTTCTTGTCGGAGGACAACACCTGTTTGTGCGGCGGGGCCATGACCCACTGTCGGACGTCGTGTTGCACAAGGTGAGAGCGGAGCAATCCCTGTAGAGCGCTGTTGCTCTTAATTTTCGTCAGGGCGTCAGCGTAATTAACGTCGGGGCTGATAAGGGCAACATTAGAAATGACCTTCGTTTGATATGCTTCTCGTGCTGCCGATATGTCAACCATTAGTCTTTTTTCTGTTGTATACCTCGACTTAGTCAAAACTTGGAATAGAGCCTCGCTATCCGTGAACATCAGCAGCGGAATTGATCGCCCTAAAGTTCTTGAAAGGTCGTGTTTGATTAAGTATGCGCAGTCAAAGCCTTCTACAAAAGCGAGAGTTTCACCAGCCATTGATGATCTCGTCACTCGCGTCGATTTGTATGAAGAGTAATGCAGAAACGCGCATCGATCAAACTTGTCTGCTAACAAAATCAAGTACCCCAGCTGCGACCTGTTCTGTTCCCTGTTGTTATGTGAGGCGTCAGTGTACACCAGCAGCCTGACCGAATTTATGTCGAGCTTTGGGAATCTCAGCTGAACCTCTGCCGTTTGCATCAAATGCTTGACAATTTTGTTCAAAGCCTGGTTACAGTGAGTGTCATGAATGCGTTCAGTGATCTGTGCGGCAAAGGACACAGCGCATGCTATGTCTGGTCTCGTGTGTACGACCCAGGCCAGACGAGCCCGGAGAGATCTAAACTCTTGAAACGTGGAGGTCTTTGTCAGGAACCTTAGTCTCTCGATATATTTCTTTTGAGATAACTTTCGCTCATTCCTATCCGAGGTGTCACATTGGAGCCCTGTATAGGTGAAACTTGTTTCGTTGTTCAGTTTGATGTCGAATTCATTCTTAAAGTGGGTTTGCAAGCGCTTTTTCTCTTCCTTTGTACCTGCTTGAAAAACATCATCCACGTACGAGCCTGATAGGGATACCAGTTGGTCCCTTATTCGTCTAAAGAATAGAGCAAAATCCCCTGTCGACTGTTCCATTCTCAATTTTCCGAGGTGAAACTTGTGATTGGTCTCACACCAATAATCTCCGGAGTCAGTCAATCCATACAATGGTTTCAATATTTGCACTAGTTCATCTGGTCGAAGTTCAATGGATGCTGGGCGAGTAAACACCTTGCGTTGTAGCTCTGATGCTGCTTGTAGATACGCCTGTTTCACATCGAGTGACCATACTTCGAACCCAAGAATAGTAGCCAATGCCAACATAATGCGCACTGACGATTGTTTCAGATTGAATGTATTGTGCACCACGGAGTGCTTTTCTCTATCGCGATGTCCACCAAGGACTAAGCGAACCTTATAAAGTGTGGATCCATTATCTGCGTGTTTGATTGTGAGGACGTATCGTGACGGGACTATGTTCGGATGCGGTCCTGCCTCCTCTTCCAGTACGATCTTAAAGGTTCCCTTCTCAATTAGCCCGAGTATTTCTTTTCTTTTAGCATCGTCGAACAGATGTTCCCTAGCATCTCCAGGTTCCAGCGTTCGGGTATGCATTACTGTGTTATGGTCGGTTTCAGATCTAGAGAGTTGTTCGTCATAAGTTGGGTGTCGTTGCAGTGGTGCCGGTCGAAGTTGAGCTATGTTAAAAGGACGTGGGCCAGTACTTTCTCCTAGGTGCAGACGTATGCATTTCTCCTCCACCGATGCTACGAGATGTGGACCAGTATATTGTTTTAGGCCTTCCCGGTACACGTACGCGAAGTCTCCTGGTACGTAAACATGATCCGCAGCCGGTGGCGGTACAGTGCGTAGGCCTCGCTGCACAATGCTCTTGGCTACCACTTTCTCGTATTCCTTTCTTGCCGTGCAGGCCGCTCTCAGTCGCTCCCTTTGTACAGGGAAATCACGCTCGGATATATCGGGCAGTTTCGGTATTACCCCAAAAACCAATAGCGTGGGCACCAGTCCATGACGTCCGACGGTCTCGTTCATTGCTTGGACCGATTTAGCAAGGGCTATATCTTCGGGCAAGGCACGGTGATCACACAGTACTTTTCTATAAATTGTTCGGAGTGTGGAGTGATACTTTTCGCCAATCCCTAAGGAATTGTGACTTTCTGTTCCTGTGTTAAGTAGCTCAATTCGGGAGGATTCACAATTGTATTTCCATTCTCGAGAAGGAAAGACAGACCCTTGATCTGTAAGTAATGATTCCGGGAATCCAACGTAAACTGAAGACCAAATTTTGATAAACGTATTCCAAATTGTGGTTGTGCTACTGTCCTTCAAAAATGCTGCGGCACTAAAACGAGTTCCAGCGTCTATAACATGCAACACGGGTCTAGACTTTTGCCGTCTGTCTTTCAGAAACACGATGTCCATCAATATGCGATGATTGAATTTGATCTTATCTGCGTCTCTGATGCGAAATGTGATTTGTTTGGGAGCATATAGAGTGCACGTCTCGCAAGCCTTTGATACATCCTTGAGGGTCTTCAGAGTATCGGGTTGCAGGTTCTCGGGATCAGCTTTGCGCAAAAGGTCATAAAGTTTGCGTGATGAAGGGTGGAGCATGTGCCGATGTAACCGCTCCAATTGGTTTCTTGTAAAGAATACGGAAAATGAAGATGGGTTCCAACAACAATACAGATGTCCATGCTTCATTTGTAAAGGGAGTGACCAATCTTGCTTCGTACAATTGAGGGATCGTTTCAGTACTGAGGGTTCCAAACCGTGTTGAAATAATGCGTCTAGTCCGATAAGCATTGGAATATTTTCACGCACTACGTCTACCTTCAGTGGGATAGTGCTTCTGGGAGTGGGTAGTAGTATTACCATTTTGCCGAGCGAAGTAGTAGGATAGGTACCAAATCTGAAACAGTTTTGAGAAGGTGAAAGGGTCAGTTTGATACGCATCGCTCTACAGTAAGCTTTTGCTTGACTGAGACCGATCAAAGATCGAGGGGATCCAATATCAATACATGCGCCGGCGAATTCCGGGGGTCGGCCTGGGGAGAACCTTCTTGATTTACGAAAGGCGTCTCTCATGTAGTGTATATCAATTGGGATCCGTTGTTCTAGCAACCTGTGTTGCCATTTCCTTTGACCAATGCTCCTTCGTGTCCCACAAATCATTCCACACTTGTGAATTTTAGAACCGGTAGCCAATGTTTGAGATTGTGAGTAGGTAGGAGGTGGAGCCTTGCTGGCCAGCGAACTGTCCACAAAAGGTGCGCTGGCAGTCAAAAATCCACTTTGTCATTGCTTATCTCTTCGGACTCTTCGTCGCTTTCTAGGCCAGTGAGCAAAGTTTCGAATGTGTTTTGGAGAGCATCGTCTAGACCGGAACCGGACTCCGTGGCGCTGTAAAGGCTTTCGAAAGTGTTGAGAGCGCTGTGTTCTTCGCTTCCGTTGCACGGGCCATGCCCATTTTCGGCTTGTGCAGCATATTCTGCATACGAATCCTCTTGGTCGGCTAAAGAAAAAAGGACTTGGGCAGCTGCTTTGTCCGTTCCTCCATTTTCTTTGATACGAGCTCTGATATTGTCTGTCATCGTAGACCTTTTGTCCGGGCATTCATTTTTCCAGTGGCCAACCTTTTTACAGACTAGACATTTTGTTCTTTGTTTTAGAGCCTGAAGTTCGCTGGGCGTTCTTCTTTTTCGATTAAACTTGTTAAAGCTATATCTGTTCGTTGTGTTCCTTTTTCTTGGGATATGCTTTCCATAGGTCTCACCATAAAACACTGAGTCAGCGGGATTTCCTTTTGGTGAGGTGTCCGATTTTTCTCTATTGTCTACGAGTGTCAAGGCTGAGACCAGCATAGCATAAAGCGAATTGTAGTCCATGCCCTTCTCTTTTCCATTCGCGGTTATTCGTGCGGTAAGGACGTGCTCAGCCCAAGGTTGTCCGTCGACAATTCCTGCGAGGAACTCACCCATGTGTCCATCTTGATGTTCGTTTTGGTATGATGGTCCGCATTGTGGGATGTATTCTAAAATACGTGAATGTGCAGCTGCTAGAGCCTCAATATCTGAACATGACTTTTCGCTCTTAATTCCAGAAAAGGAGAGTCGACGAAGATATGCTAAGGCCTGAGACTGATGTTGTTTGGAGCTGAACCTTTCCGAAATCATATCCAATGCAGCTTCGCTATTTTCCGCAGTGCTTCGTACTGTAGAATAAAAATATTCCTGAGCTATACCTGACAAACAGTTGTGCATCAATTGAACGCGATCCGTTTCCGGAATTTCTTGTTCAAACACTAGTTCTTCGAATTTCCTCTTGACGATGTGCAAAGGTATTCCAGTCCCGGGTGATCCCGAAAATTTTCCATTATTGTGATGGAATCCATTTGCAACAGCCTGTCTATTTTTCGCCAGGTTTTGCTTCCTCGGGATAGAGTTTTCAAGCGGAACGGTTGCTCGCAGATTTTCCTTTTGTTGAGGTTGATATTCCAGTGGTTGTTCAGCTGCATCGTTCCTTGCAATACGCGTGTCTTGTTGTATTCCTACCTCATCACGAGCAAGGTCAGTCTCTGCTGGGGAGTATGTCAGTATTTCTGGGTTACTCTGTTCTGGGACAAAATCAGGTTTGAATGTTCCAAACTTTTTGTAAGCTTGTAGCATTTGCTGGGCTTCATTTAAAACATCAGGAATGTCCGAGTACAGTGCTTCTATTACTTTGTTCGGAAGCGGTATACCTGCAGCATAACTAACTTCCACTCCACAAACCTCAATTACTTTTCGGATGGCTCGAAAAATCTGCCTTTTTTCCATCGCCGGGTCGACTAGTAGAACATCTGGAGAAAGGCAATCTTTTAAGAAAGATACAATTTCTTCGGCTGGCAGGTCAATAGCTTCATCAAGTTCCACGCAAATGTTTTCGATGAGCGGGTGGGTTCGATCCACTTTGCTGATGTGTTTCTTGATCGATTCCAAGTCGCGTTGGGACAGTTGCCATGAGGGATCCATAACGATCGATTAAACTAGATTTCGTATAAACTTGCAAGTGTTGTGAAATCCAGGGGGGGAAGATACAAAAGTATTCTTCCAGTGTGTGTGACAATATCCAAAGGATGGTCGTCTCGCGCAGAAGCGCACGGGGTCTCGCGTACGAACGCGGTAGCAAATTCTTGCCAAAGAATATCGTGAATACTCACAGTTGGTGATTTATTACGTGCCCTTTCTTCTTCTTTTCCTCGCTCTACAAAGCGGTAGGGTACATATATTTGTCAGTAACGAGAACGCCGCATCTCTAAGAGTTGCGCTCGCTGTCTGCATTATTTTCTGTCAGCTCTCCGAAATGCTGTCTGCTTCTTCCACATTATCAGCAACGAGCTTCTACACGTGTTATCTGTGTCAACGTATCCCATCTCGCACACGTGTGTCCGTTGTGAGTACACACGAGTGTCGACGACTGACAAGCGCATGTGTTTCTCTACATGTGTGATGAAAAAGCAAGATTGGATTCCGGTGTCGGTTTTGAAAGACTTGTGGGAAACAGATGATGAGGATGCAGCGGAGAAATTGGCAATGCAGATGAGTAACGTTGGTCTAGTAGACTTCGAATACGGCCGTAGTTGTGCTGGGTTACGTATTCATGATCTGACCCTGGATTTCACAGTGGATGAGGCAGAAGCGAATGAAGGGTGTGCAGCTTGGTTTGGGAAAGTAGTGGACAAGTATAGCAGAGAGAGGGGTTTAGTTGCTGCAGCAGTGGAAGATGGAAGCTTGGGTGACAACAGATTTAGAGAGGAGTACGTTGAGGAAAACATCTACCGGCTATTGATGGGGGCAGGACGACTGGAAGACCTGAAGAATTTAGTGCTGAGTCAATTGGTTAGAGGGGCAAATGGGTAAGACTTGAGTTGTGTAAAACGATGAGACGTCGCGTCTTGTCGCTCTGACTTTTTACGTGAGTACTTATAGACATAAAGAGCAGGGTAAAACCCACCAAAAACCCTGCTAACTACGAAACATGTGGCACTATCAGTGGGGGCACCAACAACGGTAAAATATATGGCTATAATAGCCAACAAGAAAGGCAACTACAGAGTAAAGTCTCGATATCGTGAACCGAAATGTGGCGCTTCCGAGCAGCCCATTGAGTTCGCCTCACCGAGGCAGTTCACGGCGGCGGAACTGCTCGTGTACACGTGTACCCGTTTTACGGGTACAGTATGATTTGGACCACACCGGTGGAGAGGCTCTTAGAGCGTCTTCACCAATGCCGATGATACGGTCACAGGAACACAAACTCACTTTCCTTGACTCTGTCCATCGACGGGCAACGTCGACGGGCAACGTCGACGGGCGCAATTCCATATCTGGACCACTTCACATTGTGATCCAGCCTTCCTTTTCTTTTAATTCTGCCACATCCAGAGTCTATATCAGAAGAGTCAGCTCTCGGTCAAGCCATTGATCTTGGATTAGGGGATTTTGGGGCATTTACTGGCATTGAGCAAGATCAATTTAACGGTGATTCAGATAGTGAGGACGATCGCTCTACTGTGCCAGCGAAAGACCGGACAGGACGCAAACCGTCGCTTGCTCGGTATCGCGGAACATTAGAAGCTCTATCTAACGAACTCAGTTGTATTATGACGGACGCCAATCTAGTTCAATCGGGGCTGCCTTCGAGCATCAAGTCACTTCTGTATGAGGAACAAAAGCCGCGTAAGGAGGCTTCAGCGTTCGAATCTGAGGCAAAGTCGTATGGATGGCTTCTGTAGTCGTTGATGGTTCGTTTCTAGTTCGCATTTCGGCCTCGATAAAGTGAACTCTGGGGTTTTCATGTTTTAGTATGTTCATGGTATCGCGTAGTTCATTCTATAGAGTCTAGTTCACGTTAGAAATACGAAAACGTCAATTCTGGGCCAAAAAAGCGGGGTGGCGCCTCCCTCATAGTCCATTCGGTTCACTGTACCGAGACAGTTCATCATATCAGGTACGCAGCTTATCGAGACTTTACTCTGTAGCTCCGCTACGATTGTCAGATCGCACATTACAGATGACATTACAGTGTCGAACAATATACTGTACAGGGGGGTACCCGATTTAGTGCCTCTATATATAGTGTATGTCCCGGTTTAGTGCTACTCTAACGGCTCTACACCAAAAGGTATGATAAACAAGTACCCTTGGTCACAAAATACAAGAACGTCTTCCCGAAGGACGCCATGGAATCTGTTTTAAAAGATATGTCGGGCCTATCTCTCCAGGCAAAAAATGCAAATGTGAGCAATGTTAATGACCAAAGGGATGCCGCTGATATTGCTACGTTAAATGAAAGTAATATTAATGGTTGGGTTATGGTAGAGGATTCAAGTGAAGTCAGAGAGGCCATGGAAACTGTCGTTTGACGCACCATGTCTGTACTTTGTTGGGAGCAACCACAAGGGGCGACATAATAGATAACTTACGAGGTTTTTCTTGATTCAGGGAGATACATACATTGCTGGACTACAGTACCGACAGCAATGAATCATATGTGGATCCCAAGTGTAACGGCAGAGGGAAAATAACGCCATGCCACTCGATCCAGCTGCAGACTGGTAGCATAAGAAGCAAACGGATAGCTGGAAGGCATTTCGGGCAACTGGACAGTGCTACGAGGCTCTGGAACGGAAAAGCAAATTGCATGGATATCGGATATATAAGGCTTTTAGGTAACTCTACAAAAAACACTTAGCGGTAGATCCCCCCCGAGAATTCCTCTGTACTCAGTCACCAAGTAGGCCTGAGTGCGGTAGGAACAAGGAGGTGAACGGTAAACTCTATCAGTCCAAACATTGGCAGTGAATCAAAGCACAGCAGAACAGTATTCCCCCTTTCGACTGCGTTTAGGTTTTTCGTCAGGTTCGACAATAGTCTGAACATCAGAAACAGAAGCTCTAGAAGAGGTGGAGAGAATTATGGAGGAAATGGATGGGTCTAGATGTGTTTCATCTGGGCGAACTGAAGCAGAGCATACAGATACAGTGATGGAGGAGATTTCTAATGCCAGTCAGGCTCGTTCTCTCTCTTTGATCGAAGCAGCGAATGAGTTCTCAAAATTAGAGGCGGCAGCGGTAGCTCTCTCGCTACCTGATGCGTCTTCACATTTGCGCAAGGCTAGACGCATCATATTTGAGGCTCTCAAGCCACAGAAGAAGCAGAAACAGACGACCTTGACGGGTTTCCTTAGTTAAATACTATATTCAGTCTTCTTGTTAAGTTACCGTTCTTGTGCCAAACCCGATTTAGTGCCTATTTTATCACGCTACACGGGGTAGCACTAAATAGGGTACCCCCCTGTATATAGACGTAGATACGACGACGAGGGAATAAACGGACTCATGGGTTTCACGTTCTAACAACGATCACAAGAGTCACAAGGCTGCAATAGGGTTCATGTAATTCCAGTAGCGATTAGTTGTCAAAATAAGGTGTGTGTATGATAAGTAATCTGACGCAACGCAGTGATTTGGTTCCAAGTTCACGAACATTAAATCATAGTGCGTACTGTTATTAGAGAATGAAACTATCACTATGTTTGAATCACACCATCACGACGTTTACGATTGAATTGTTTGATTCGTACTGTTAAGAGTAAGCTGATTTGGGAGCAGGGGGGGCAATCAGGTTACTGTATCTTTGTGGGATCAGAGTAGGGAGCGGGCGAAGGAAGTGAACAGTAGCGAAACAATGATTTACGCGGTATCGTGCGTATCTTCCTTGTCGTCTTTTTTTCTGTTGCAGCTGTGTGGACGTGTGCTTTATACTGATGATGTGTTGGCAAGTTGTGTTTGAATATGTCGTGCACAAGAGTACGTGATATGTTGTGATGAGCACTGAGGCTGCATTTGATAATCGTTGCATTTGAATAAAAGTGTTTGAATGAAGGGACGTGAGAGGCATGTCCGTTGGAGTGAGGGGTCGTGAGATATCCGAATTCAAAATTATCATACTAATTCCCTTTTGAAGTCATAGTTATCCAAGGGACTGATTGGAGCTTCTCGTTTCTGCTGTCGGGAAGTCGAGAGAAATTCTTCCATCGTGGAGAGTGAGTTGTAGCGGCTGCGATAATGGACTGTCGGTCTTGGTGAGGGGGTCTGATATATTTTGTCTTCCTGGTATCCACATAAAATTGTTCACGTTATGTGTTTCGAAGTCGAAACGGATAACGTTGACGTCGGCGCGTATAGATTTGTCAATTGAGTTCCTTTGTGTGGATAGAGATGTATACAAGTCTTTGGAGTCAACAGCAATTGTCAGCTCAACTTGAGCGCCAAGTAGGGCTTTTAGGGCGCGACAGAGAACCTTTCCTTCATCAATTGCCTCGGAGGCTGCCAAGATCTCTGCGGCGGCAATGGATTTGACTGGGCGTTTCGATTTGTGTGACATCCCCGAGAGCGTGTGGAAGATTGAACCACTTTGCAAATCGCCAAGTAATAGGCCTGCGACATATCCAAGTTGTCCATAGTCACAAGAGCGTGCTGCGTCTGAGAAAACGAGTACAGAGATTCGGTATTCATGTCCGCTGCTCGAGGCAGGAAACTTAATCGACGTTCCAAGCTTCTTGAGCTGCCTTAGTTCATTTATTTGGCTCACGAGATCACTGACCTTCACAGATGGTAGTTTTTGCTGTAGATAGCTTGCTGTGAATGAGCAGAAGGGTGAAGCGGATATTCCCAACCAGCCGATAGAACTGTTGAGAGAGCGGTAGGCTGATATTTCGACAGTATTGAGAGCCTCATCGTGTTGTCGACGCCTAAGGCGAGAGATTGGAAAACCTTCAAGAGACTCTAGCTTGTCATCCCCGTTGATCTGGCAGGAATAGTCTTGAAGCTGTGTGATATTGAGGCCAAAGAATCTGAGGACACCGGGACCGTGCGCGATTGTCCCAAGCTTGAACTTGTTATTGAACTGTGAGACGAAGAGATCGACTTCGTGATCAGGGCCGGTTGCCAATATGTCATCAACAATTTTGACTACCAGTAGTACCAATTTTCCATCACGTTGCAGATAGAATAGCTGAGGTACGTAAGCCAGCTGGTAAAGGCCTATGGTAAACAGCAGGTTGTCTGACTGGACTTGCCATTTCGCATTGGCATTAACAAGACCGTAGGCTGCAGTAAGCAACAGCCAGTAGAATGAGCGATTTTTCGATTCCCTTGGAGGTACAACATAAACATTGCGGTTGGCATCTCCTGTTTGTAGAAATGCACTTTCCACATCCATCTTTGTGATGCGCCATTTTCTTAGAGATGCCATAGACAGTAAAAGTCTAATACCGGTAGGTGGGCATACGCAGCAGTCGGATCTGAGGTCATGTTTGAGACTGTCTTCATTTCCGTGGGGAGCAATTCTGGCTTTTAGTTTCAATGATTTGTCATCGTTCATCTTGACCTTGTAAATGACATGACTTGATATGACGTTTGCATCGGGAGGAATTTTAGATACATGCACTGGTTCCACAGTCTTTTTGAAGCTTGTTTCTTCTGCGTTGTATGCATTCACCAGGGCAAATTGCGGAAAGCCTTGAGCTTGGTGACGCATGAAAGATTTGTTACCAAAATGATTTAGCATCTCCTGCAGCACGACGGGTTCAATACTGCTCAACTGTGAGCTTTGGGCAGAGACTGTACTGGATGTCGTATTGCTTGTGGAGAATCTCCATGTTTCATCTGTCATATCCAATACCTCATCATCACCGTCGTCGTATTCTATATTGTGCCTACCGTCCTCGTCGATCGATCGAACAGTGCCAGAGTAATAGGAATTGTCGAGAGGCCAGAATACATCGACACAGTCTCCTGCTTTCGGCAGTTCCGGTTCACAGTCGCTTGTCGAATACTCGTGATGGAAGGCTGTCTCGTCACTTTCATAATCGCAATCATCAGTATTACGATTTACAGCTGTGCAGTCAATGACGTTTTCCAAATCCATATCGAGTTGATCTATGCTTTGTTGAATTTGAATGGCAAAAGGGTCGTCTTGAATCGCGAAACGTGTGTCTTCGATTGCAGATGATATCGTCTTCCCATTTGCACCTGGTACTGTAATTGTGCGGGAGGAGGGGTCATATGATAGCACAACACGCGGCGATGACCATTTGCCTCGTTTTTCGTGTTGTCGTTTGATATAAATCTCAACCAGATCTCCTACTCCTACTTGAGGTTCAGTTAGGGAATTTGATCGGAGTATCAGGTTGAGTTTGCGTTTCGCTTTGATCGTGTCATGAGCATCGATTAAGTCTTTTGAGATTACAATAATGGCATTCTTATCATCGCATGGCTTTGTAAAGCCTTTTGCTAGTTCAAAGGCCGACAGTACATCAGATCCGTAAAGATCATTTGAAATGCGAATGGCACGATAGGCCATTAGTTCTGGTGGCATCGGTGGTTCAGAAGACGCCTTCAGTCGGAGGAATATACTTCTGATAATGCTGTGTTTTGACTCTAACGGATTCTTGCTGTGACGTCTCGGTGGCACGGGTCGGAACTTGATGTGGTTCAGCTTGAGACATTCAGCAAACTCGGTCTTATTGAATGCATTGTCACCATGTACATAGCTGGGATACCAGAACTGATTAATCCAGGCCACTTCGAATCCTTCAATAGATGACTCGATTGTGGCATCATTTACCACATACCCAGCAGAGTATCGGGACCAGGCGTCCATTATGTGAAAAATTCGTAGGCCTTCCAAATGAAAGTGGTCAATGCATACAATATCATTGAAATTGTGGTGAAGAGATGTCAGCGATACCTTTCGAGAGGGTTTTGGAAATGAAGTGGCTCTGCATCCATGGCAAGTTTCAACTGTACGGGATAGATATTTTTCAACTTCTTTGCTCCACATTTCATTTCGTTCTAGTAGCGTTCGAATGTCTGAGAAGGAGGCATGTCCACAAATGTGTTTGTGAACTTTATCGATGATTCTTTTGACTTCATTCAATGGACGAGTATCTGTACTGTGAGCTGATGAAGCACAGAGAGCGTTCAGGGAAGCAGAATGGTACTTCTCCGGTACAGCATGTGAGAAGGTGGCATAGGGGATGTAGATATGGAAATCATGATCAACCATGGAGATGGATTCGGTAGAGGGGCCTTTTCCGGCAAAGACGATTGCATTGGTGCCAACATGCATGATATTGGACTTGCTGGTGACATTTCGTCCTATCACCCGCTGTGAGGACCCTTCTAAGACCAGTTGACGAATCCGGATCAGACTGCCATCATCAGACAATGCTGTGAGCAGAACGGATCCGAGAATTCTGCGTTTTGCGCTAGCATGATTTCCGCAACCATACTGCCAAAAGCAGCGACCGTTCAAGGATGAAGGTATATTGTCAAGCGTGCCGGTGAAACTTGAGAGGATCTGTTGCTTGAGAATGTGTAGCTCGGTCAACCCGATCGCAGAGTATGGCGCTCCGTCGTCGACAAGTGGCCCAACGTCTTTTTTTTGGACGGGGTTGGTTACATCTATGGTGGGGATATTTGCCATGTGGAAAGTGACTGTGTTGTTTTCTGATCTGGGGTTGAAGCCAGCTCCATCTCTTGATAAAGTAGATGAAGCAGGGGTATCTGTGCTTCTGGTCTGCGGCTTGAGTCTACCGTCAGGATTATGATCTCCAGACCAGTGTCCGTACTTCTTGCAGGTGCGGCACTGTGAGCGTGATTTCAAATCAAGGAGCTGTAGAGGTGAGAGCTTACGACGGCCTCGCGGATTGCTACTTCTCCCACGAAAGTGTTCAGTTGTAGCTGCGTTGGATATAATGAGGTTCGATTGGCTGACGGTTGTATCATGTGGTCGATCGCATTGTCGCAGAACAGACGAGACAGACTGATATGATACTGCTTTCATGAATTCGTCATTTGTGGATTGGCTGTGTAGATCCGTGCCAATAGGTGAGGCAGCAGCTAAGACGGATACTCGTTGCGTGTTATCAATTGAAGCATTCGCAATCAACATGAGAGCCGTCAGCGATTCAGGTAGCTTTGTGCTTTTTCCAATAGCATTAAACTTTGCCACTTGTGCCGCGAACCTTGATTCAAAGTTCCGTATGGACTCGCTTGAGCTGCGTTTAGTGGACAGTAGATCATTGAAGTTTCGAAACACTTCACTGACAACCGATAGAGCATCTCGTTGATACACGGCTTTCACGATAGCTTCTGCCCCTTGGTCAGATTGTATCACGTTGTCATCAATTCCGGTGCAAAGATCAGCTGCACGTCCATAGAGCTGTGACTTGAGGCAGATGCCTCGTAGTTCTTTCGGGATTTTGTGCGAATTATGGTCATTGAGCTTGTCATGAAACGCACCCCAAAGTTTGACGGCTTCAGAGTAGTGTTGTTGGTCACCTCGGCCGTCCGTCCATGGGACCGACTTTATATCCCAGGAGAACTTTGACCGGGTCGGAACATTGGAACCGTGGGCTGGGCCCATAACTAAGAGTAAGCTGATTTGGGAGCAGGGGGGGCAATCAGGTTACTGTATCTTTGTGGGATCAGAGTAGGGAGCGGGCGAAGGAAGTGAACAGTAGCGAAACAATGATTTACGCGGTATCGTGCGTATCTTCCTTGTCGTCTTTTTTTCTGTTGCAGCTGTGTGGACGTGTGCTTTATACTGATGATGTGTTGGCAAGTTGTGTTTGAATATGTCGTGCACAAGAGTACGTGATATGCTGTGATGAGCACTGAGGCTGCATTTGATAATCGTTGCATTTGAATAAAAGTGTTTGAATGAAGGGACGTGAGAGGCATGTCCGTTGGAGTGAGGGGTCGTGAGATATCCGAATTCAAAATTATCATAACTGTAGCGTCCAGAATAGCTGTAGTACCCTTTTATGTCACCTACCACCTACCGTTGGCCGTTTTAGGCCTCGCGTGTGCTATTCCCTTATGGAATATGTTACCTAGCTGTAAGAACTACTGAATTTAGTACGTTTGAAAGGCTTCATGGGTAACAACCCTCCTTTTCGTAGCTTAAAGACACAATGTAGTTAATTTGGTAAGTGCCTACTCTAAGTCTAGACCACTATAAATATAGACGAGTGAATGGCCCCTGTCCTGGCCCATCAACCTTACCACCAACAACAAACGAACCGCAAGACCAAACCGCATTAATGTGTCCTGTCATTCTCCTATGGCTCGCCCGCAGACCACCGCACCCCGCGAAAACGCGACCTGTGCGTACCGTATAAAGAGGGTAACGAACAGTATGGATGTCTTTTGTTTTATACTTTGTACAAACATACTGTGCATGTATTTCTAAAAGGAACTAACTCCTACATTCTTTAAAACGATGGCATAGAACCGCACCATAAGTTCTATGCCATTCCTGAATGACTTGTCAAAGGAGGAGTACGGTATCCAGTATTATTAAAGAGGATGGTCGGGGGGATCGAAGGCAAGGACATAAGCGATTGTATAGAGACAAGTTATAGAATGAAAGGATAGTTCATTATAGTCTAGCATGTACTGTATTGTTCAAAGTTTCAGCTACGATTTCTATAAAAGGCGCCGAGTTCGCACGTGGAAAGCAAAAGGGGCCCGGCACAGCCACTCACTAACCCCGAGAGCCACCTAAGAAGCAACCCCAAGTGCGTCCAACTTAAGAACCTCTTTGCAAAAACGACTCAACAAAAGTAAGTCACTCTGTTCATTTTGTAAACTCTGCGTGCCGTTAAACTATGCGTATTTTTTGCACCCCGCGCCGCGTTTTCCTGTGATCCCCTTCGAACCTTAAGTGTAGCCTTTAAAGTAATTTGTCCGACAATTCGAAGTTATAAGATAATTCTGTTCGTTCATTGGCCGTACCTTTTTGCAGCCAAACAATCAAAGAAAAATCTCGCCGCCGCCATGACACGTGTTCTAATTCAACCTCAAACCTCCGTTTCAAGATCCATGCTATCTCTCACTCACTTTGTTACTGCTACAGTATAGCTTAATTCTGTTTGTGATACAGCAAGCTCACGCTTGGCTTTATATAACGCAGTGGATGGCACGCCTGAAGCGACCGTCTAACAATCCAGACGTCCACAGAGAATCTGCATAGCGCGCGGCCGCTACTGTACCGCTGTCCTCGCACCGCCGCCGCTCGCCGATTCGCTCCGCACCGCCTGTTACTACTACACCGCTGCTGTCCCCATCGCCGATACCGTTTTCCCCTTCAGTTTTTAGTAGCTCCGGGAAGGATTTCGACGTTCTGCCCCTCGTAGACATTGAAGCAGATCAGCCGGGTTACTCCAAATCTAGCTCACCCACCGCCAGCCCGACCTCCAACAATCACCCCGCTGCTAGCCTATCATCCATGCAGGAGTACAGTGAGCTTCCGAGCTCCGCGCCCGCTACATACTCAGAGTAGCGACGCAACGGGAAGCTCGACGAACTAATCCGCCGCCCCGAAGGCCCCGGACCCGCAACTGTCAGTACTGTAAGAGGACCCTTTCGGGCCACCAAAAGAACCGAATCCACATTGCTGGCGCCCCACACGTGCGGGAAGTTTATCGTGCACTACACGAAGGACGTGTAAACCGGATCTGTCTACAGTGTAATAAGACGTTCTCTACCGTACATAATTACACTGTCCGTGCCGTAGTACACGCCACCATGCTGAACTAAGCCTATTAAAGGAAATTAGGAACCGTAATTAGCTGAGTTACTATATGTAGTACCTCTCCGTATCTAATTAAAACAAATTCTTTAAAAAGGTATTCATCCAACAAACATAAAAGAATCGAACGAAAAAGGTGTAATCAAACCAACAAATAAGGATTAATCAAAAAAGGCAAAATCCCAGCCAACACAGAAGGGTTATTTATATTCACACAAACCTGTACACAACTACATACCGTTACTAAATCCAGGTAACTCAAATTGTGGTACCATGCCCTCACTAGCTAGCTAGTTCGCGATGGCGTTTCTCGATACAATCCTAGGAGGAATGGTCAGTGTGGCGTTCTGCTTACAATGGAGCTATACGGTAACGAGGACCCCGACTCTCCTAATGTCGATTGCATTAACTCATTACGAGAAGACCTCCCACCTGAAGTCTTATACTCTAATGAAGTTATCAAAGGTCCAACCACGCTATACCATATGTACGGGACTACCTTTCACTCAAGGAAATTATTTACTCTTAGCACCCTATGAGTAATTGGATCTCGCATGGCTTAGTGAATATGTTCTACGTTGATCCGAGCGACCAGCATCTCGCAATGCAGAACATGGCACCGCCTCTGGCTAGTAACTCGGTTCATCATAACCAAGCTAGCCCGTCTCCTACGCAAGGTACCATGTCTAACGTGACGTCTGAACAGAAACCTTCACACAACGTTGCCTCTCGATTCAAACGGGAGGACTGTTATACTTGCAGTAATGGTGAAGACGTTATTGAATTCATAAATAGCTACTGCCAAACAGCTTCTGACGATGAGCTTTCGACAGATCAAATGCTCATATACTTTCACAACGTGTTTGATGGAGAAGCTAAACGCTTCTTTCGATCCAATGTTGTAAATAACGCGAATCCTTCGAGACCGCTTGTCAGCTAATGCAGAACGATTTGAATAGCATTACTAGACAAAATCGCGTCAGAAAAGTTCTCCAAAACCTCCGCTTACCACAAGTAATGTCAACAAAAAATGCTCTGTGTCTGAAGGCCTAGAAAATCTTCGCGAAATCGTCACCAAGTTTACGCCACAAGGCCCAGCGACTCACCGCTCGGAGCAAGACAAAACGGAATATCCTCACGATGCCGTCATTGGCCTCGACTGGGCAAAGATCGTGCTTACTCAAAGCATTGCGTCAACTCCTCCATGGACATTTCAGCAACTCTACACGGCTCTTGATGCCGCATGGCTTCACGAACAAAAATGGAATGATATAAATAGAACGGATCATCAACTGTTGTGCACTACAGCCACGTGTGGCGGCTGTAGGCAGAGCGATGCGCGTTCGTACGCGTAAGGGAATTCGGGAGACCACCCGGTGGATGACCGGAACCCGGATCCGGGCGCGTCTTGCGCGGTAGAAAAGTAGAACTAGAGTCAGCAATAAAGAGGAAGAATGGAAAACGAAAAACAGAACTAACCGAGCGGACAGCAAAGTAGTTAACGTAGCGCTCGCGCGGTTGGGCCGACGCGCGCGGGGAAGGAAGTTGGGATTCTAGGGGTGTAGATGGCTGGGTCGGTATGGGCGAGCCAGTACCGAGTCGAGGCTACAACCTAGAATCCAGAAACCAAGGTAAAAGACCCGAGGCTTCGTGCCTCTTTACTTCGATTATCGGGTTGACTATATAGTCCCTATCGCCGTAATAGCGAAGCTAAATTACACTATAAATTAGAATAACTAGAATATACGGGTGTAACCACGAACAGTCCCGGCGCAGCCCCTATGGGCCCAGCGGGGGGCGGAGGAAGGACACGTGTCCACCGACGCGGTCTGGCAGACAAGTAGGGAAGCCCACGTGTACCCGTGGTACACGTGGTAGCGGGAGTCTGCGCGATTTGGGGGTGGGGACAGCTGTCCCTGTACACGGTACAGTGCACTACAGATCCCCCTTCTTAGAGAAACACGCGTCCCCGTGTGTATGTCGAGTAGAAATAACCGCCGATTGAGGCGACGGCGCTAAGGCCACCCAGAGAGAAGGAGCGGGAGGTTGCGTGCGGCGGAGGGGATCAGCGAGCGACGAGACGCCAGTCAGTTTGCCCTGCTTTTCTTCCTTTTCTTTCTGTTTCCTTTGGCAAGCTTGAAGTCCACTCTGGCGCCGGTTGTGAATGCCCCGATCGTTCCCGAGTTCCCGTTCTCCCCTTTTTCCGAGCTCCTTCGTGTCGCTTGTGAGCTGCCGCTTTTCCCCTTACGCCGCTGCAGCGGGCGGTTACGACGCGCATTCTATAAGCAGGGACACACTGTCTTCGGTCGGCACGACGAGTGATGGAACGGTTCCATAATCCGTATGGAGAACCCGAGAATACGGGCGCCAGCTGGGGCGAGTGTCCAGCACCGCGTGAGTTGCGAGGGAAGACGCTGGCGGATGACCCGCTATTGTTCGAGCGGGCGCCGTTTTGAGCGCCAAGGGTCTACGGGAGAGCCATCTAATTCGTCCTTACGCGGACATCACCGGGGCTCTCCCCGGGGGTCTGCTTACGAGCTGTTTGGTCGCGTGACTTTTCCTTCCACCTCGTTGTGGAGGATAAGCACGTATGGCCGAAGTATCGCCGCGATGGGCATGGACGACGCGAGAAGTATGTAGCTGCCCTCGTGCGTCGGCTTGCACGGACGCCGTGTAACCGCCCCATCCCGATCGAGTGGGATTTCGACACATGGGCGTTTCGTACGGAAGGAGACCGTAGATATGTCGCCAATCTCAGGCGTATCTTGGACACCTTGCCGGAACGCGTCGAGGAGCCGGCGGTGGGGTATCTGGCTTGGGACAAGCCTATTCTTCCTCTCCGTTTTGAGGAGTATGTCGAACGGGAAAGTAACCCGGGTTATTACGACAACCTCAAGTTTGAGCGTCGGATGCGGAACGCTCTCGGGATCTTTGTAGCCTACGAATGGATCGAGGCTACGACCTTTAAGCCACACTCTCGGTATGAGCGATACCCACAAATCCCGCACTGGTTCTCCCAGTACGAGGTTCCCGCGGACTTCCTCGCCGAGATTCCACCTTGTTTGGTGTATTTCGGCTTGAGCCTCAACGACTCGCCGCGTTCGCCTCGCTGGATGATTTTCCTTAGCGAGTGGATCGCAATAGTTGCGAAACGGTTCATATGATCGTCCTTGGACGGGCGACTATATTTGTTACCGACCATGATAATCAAATGGCTACACAAGTTAAACTTGGATGAGGTTTTAGGCGGACCTTGGGTGTCCTCTCAGTTGACGACGCTGTGGGGGTCCACGACTTGGTGGATTGGCCGCTCGTGCCGTATGGTCAGGGGCATCACTATGACCGTACAGATCGGGCAAATGTTTCGCCAGGGAGGCGTGAGGATGCGGGAGGGCCGGGATCCGGCAATTGGATTAGATTTGACCCAACCACGTTTACCAGTCTGCAACCAGAGCTCATGAAAGAGAGTACAGAACCCGTGGTGCTGGCGACAGGGGCGTTGCCTGTGAGTGACGCTGGTGGTGATCCTGCAGACGGTCGGGGAGCGACGGAACCGGCGGAATTAACTCACCCCGAGTCCGCGACGCCGGGAGGTGTGGTGTCGGCACGGCGGAGGTTATTTGCCGATTTGGGCGTCTCAGAGAACGAATTACTACAGCTAGTAGGCAACGCCGACTTTGTGGCGGGGGTTAAACGCTTGAAGACAGCGTCGAGGGCGGCTACGTCCGAGCCGTTGACGAATACCCCTATGTTGTTGGGGACTCGGCGACGGTCGCGGCAGAGGGGGACTCCGATGTGGACTCTGTTCCCTCTGACGCTCCGGTCGCGCTGGTAGCCGGGGTGGAAGACGACCTTGCCTATTATGAGGAATCGAATTAAATCACGGGTGTGCATCCTCGTACACGACCACCCCGAGACGACGCGTAAGGCGCCTGTTGACCAAGGGAAGAGGTGGTACGGTAGACAGTAAACGAGTCCTCTTCTTCATATCGATCACCTTACACAGGCGAATTTTGTCGAGCGGGGCCGCGCGCGGGGGTCACTCGCGCGGAGCGGTAAGGTACCGCCTTGGTGATGACCTCCGGTGACGGCGGGGTCGCCGGTCCAACCCGGGTTAGCGACCGCGGCATTCGCGGCGAAGCGAGAACACAGGTATGACAGGTCATGGCCAAGGGCGACACGGAGCGGCACCCGGTGGCTGCTGGCCGGAGGTGGCCGAGCTCGTGGGGGTAGGTAGAGAGGGGCTAACGTAGGCCGCAAAGGGGGCCTCTCCTCGTGTCAGTCGATTGACCCAGGCGCCTTCTGTCGCACGCGCGCTCCGCGTAGAGCTTTGGCGGGTGGCCAAGCCCCTTCGCGAGTAATGCACTTGGGGAGCGTTGACAGGGGGACGAGGTAGGGCGCGGTCCAGTAACCAGAGACCCTTTTCTCGAATTAATCGCCTCCCTTAGGCGTTGGGTGAGAGCGCGGCACGGCCCGCTGTGGTCCCTTGGGCGGAGTGGCGCGACGGTACTGCTGCAGTCGCGACTGTCACGACCGCGGTCGTTACGGACGAGGCCGACCGGAAGATCACCCCGGCGTCGGCGTGTCGCTGCACGGCGGGTCGCCGTCAGGGCTTCCCAAGGCTATGGACAGAGTCGGGGACCAAGGTCTTCTAGTCCTCCCGGTTCCCTACTTGAATCACAGCCCGCTTCTGGCGTACACCCTCTCCGGTGGGTGCTGCGAACCGGAGGGGGATCGGCACGCGAGAAAGCGGTGGATAGCTCACGGGATCGTACAGCCCTATGCTCGAGAACGGGACGCTGTGCTGACTGACGGGGGTTTTCTGACACGGTGGGGGTGCTACACCCAGCACAGGGGAGGCTCATCGCGTACTCCCGCGCGGTACGGGTACTCCGATTAGGGGAGGAACCAGCGAGTAGCCGGGGGATTCTCTCACGCCTTCTACGGTCGGCGGGGTCCTCCCCTTTGGCCAGAGGCGATAGTCGCGACCCTTGGACGGTAGTGGTCAGCGAGGGGTGCCTGGTCGGGCGAGAGGAGGCTGAAAAGAGCGTTCCCTTCGGAAAGAACGGTCCCGGATCGACTCGGGAGGCCAAACAGCGTCCGTTTGCGGGGTCTGGTCAGCTAGACAACGGAGGGAGGTATCCCTTGGACAGGTCCGAGGGAGCAGGCGACCGGACAGGGGGCCGTACGACAGTTCGCCGGGTTACGGGCGTTAGTTCCGAGGACGGGTGGCGGTAAGTCTCGTCTCCCCGGTCCGCGAGTCTCGGAGACGAGGCGGCTCTAACCGCAACGGTAGTCGTGGCGGGGGGTGTCCCTCCTTAGACACGGGGTTTTCGCCTACAGTGGCGGGTCTCCTATTCAATTGGGAGATGATCTGTGCGTGTGCACCGCCTCGGAGGGCGTCCATTAGTCCCGATACCGGGGGGGGGGGTCCCTG
Organism: Chondrus crispus; assembly: GCF_000350225.1. NCBI lineage: Eukaryota > Rhodophyta > Florideophyceae > Gigartinales > Gigartinaceae > Chondrus > Chondrus crispus. The sequence goes on from NW_005179334.1 coordinate 318,569, forward strand.
CGGTCCGGGTGTTTTATTTCGACCTCGTGGGTCGCCTTACTTCCGCGCCACGCGTCGCGTTTTCGCTCTCGTTTTTATCGCGAGTCGTGTCTTGGCCCTCAGGATCTGTTGACTTTGGCGGAGACATATCCGGGTTACCTGGGCCGAGGTCGTCTCTCAGCGGCCGGGGGGTTACCCCGGCGGGGGGGAAGGTAGAAGCGTCGCCGTCGGCCGGCGTAGATGACGAGTGTTCGGCGTCGGCGGGTATGGTCCGTAGAGGGGGAGCCTTCACAATGCCGTCTCTCGAGACTCTATCTTTCAGGCCTGTAGTCCGGACAACGGTCACTGTATGCTCGTCGAGCGCCACCACCGGGAACGGGCATTCCGTCCGTGGGGCTAACTTCTTATTGACCCGGTCCTTATCCGTCTTTTCATCCACTCGCAGGGATGTCTCTCGCTCGATGAGGACTTGATCACCAACCGAATATTGTGGTGTCGGCGTCCGTCATCTTCTATCGAAATGGCGTTTATATCGGTCTTGACCAGCGAGTAGCATGTCGCGGGCTGTCGAAATGAGCCTGCGTAACCACGTTAAGTAACGGAGCTTATAATGCGTCCGCGAGACACATCATGTTCCACTGTAGGGGTTTGTTGGATGGAAAGCGGCGACGGCGTCCGGGATAGCACAAGATCAAACGGCTTCATGCCGATCATGCGATTCACGGTACAATTGTAACCGTAGGTTAGCGCGTCCGTGAACTGGTCCCAATCGCGTTGGTTGTCGGCTAGGTAGTGCCGTAGGGAAGACACCAGGGTGCGGTTGAACCTCTCCACTAGTCCATTAGCTTGTGGGTGGTAAGCTGTAGTGAACACGCTTTCGACGTGAAGGATTTCGCACACGGCAAGGAAGAGCCTTGACGTGAATTGACTCCCATTGTCGGAGAGTAGCTTCACTGGGGCTCCGTATACGAAGACCCAGTGCGTGACGAACGCCTGAGCAACGGTCTCGGCGGTAATTCTCTTAAGCGGCACCGTTCGGGTCAGCTTTGAGTAACAATCAGATATTACCAAGAGGAATCGATTGCCTCTTGGTGTTCTGGGGAGTTCGCCTAGGATATCAATAGCGATAAACTCCAAGGGTCCCATCGGAGGGAACGTTTTCAACTTCGCGTTGTGTTTACGCAATTTGATGCGAGCTTTCGCACAGTCGGAGCCCCTTCTGACTGTGGCGTATGCGTCGACGGACATACTCGGCCAGTAGTACCGTTGTCGTAATGTGTAGAACAGACGCCTGCCTCCGAGATGTCCCGAGGCGGCGGGGTAATGCGCCATATACAACACTCGCTCGCGCAGCGTGGTTGGTACGACGATTTGCTCAACACTGTCAAGGTGAGCTTTCCGACAAAGTACCCCTTCCTTGTTCATGAAGAACTTGGAAAGGCGAATTTGGGCCACACCCTCCCCCTTCTCAAGATGGGAAGTGATCTCCTTACAGAACGGGTCGGAGTGTTGAGCGAGTACAATCTCGTCGTGTGTAATTGCGGCCTTGGAAGCCGGGGGGGTGAGGGTGAAGCATCCGTCGTCTTTCCAGCACTCACTCCTCGGATTCCACTTCTGGCTTGTCTTCGTGGAACTCCAAAACGGAGAAGCACGGTATTTCTTCGTCGATGGGGATGGTTGTGCCACCTGTAGACGGTATTCGACTAAGGGCGTCGGCGAGACAGTTCTTGATGCCCTTCACGTACGTGACGTCGAAGTCGAACTCGGCTAGGCGTAAACGCCACCGTGCTAATCGCCCGCTTGCGTCGGCGAGGTTCATTAACCAACGGAGGGAATGATGGTCGGTATTAACCGTGAATCGCTCGCGTTCCAAGTACGGGCGCAGCGTCTGAATGGCCCATACAATGGCTAAACATTCTTTCTCTGTCGTGGAGTAATTCCTGTCCGCCGACGAGAGTGTCCGAGACCAGAACCCGACGGGGTATCTGTTACCATCCTCGTGTTGCTGTAATAACGTGCAACCGAGTTGGGCGTCGGAGGCATCCGTGTCGAGGGAATAAGGTAGCCCCAGCCGCGGTAGTCGCAGTATCGGCGGAGTGATCAGGCACGTCTTCAGAGCTTCGAAGGCCGACCTGCGGTCTTCGTCGAGTTCGGGGAGCCGATCGGGTTCTCCCTTCTTGAGCATGGACGTCAACGGCGCCGCAATCTTGGCGAAGTGTTCGACGAAACGTCGGTACACGTTACACATACCCAGAAACGAGCGAAGATCGGTCTGGGTTCGTGGCGGCTTGGGCTCGGCCAAAGCCGAGACATTCTTCGGGTGGACATGAAGTTCCCCGGGTCGGATGATATGACCCAGGTACTCCACGGAGTCCTGAAAGAATTTACACTTGTTCAGCTTCAGTGATAGCCCCTCTTGTTGTAGAGCAGAGAGAATTACCACGACATCCTTGAGATGTGTTTCATAATCCTTCGAGAATATGAAAATGTCATCCAAGTAGATGAGGCAGCTCTTCCATCGGTATCCGAAGAGGAGAATGTCCAACATCCGTTGGAACGTGGCGGGCGCGTTCATTAGCCCGAACGGCATTCGGTTAAATTGATAAGTACCGGCATGACATGTGAACGTGGTTTTCGGACGGTATTCTTCCGCAAAGGGGATTTGCCAATAACCCGAGTTACAATCTAGAGTTGTGAACACGTTCGCTTCGCCGGGCGAGTCCAGACACTCGTCCATGCGAGGAATTGGGTAAGTGTCCCGTACTGTCATCGCGTTCAAACGTCTGTAATCGACGCAGAAACGGAGGGATCCATCTGGTTTGGGGATGAGAACCACCGGGGATGCCCACTCTGATTGTGATCGGGAGATGACCCCGCTTGAGAGCATCCCATCCACGGCGTCTTGTTCGGCTTGTCGTGACCATGGTCCAGCCCGATAGGGCTGACATCGAAACGGCTTCGAGCCGGGGTTGAGTTCGATCCGGTGCTGCGTAGCCCGGACTTCCTCGAGATCGCCACTCCACATACGGGAGTACGGCGTAACCATGTCACGTACTCGCGTGCCGACATGCGGCGGCAGATGTTGGAGGGAGACAGCGTCAATCTCTTGGGGTTCTTCCTTCGACGAAGCCGGGGGGGGCTTCTCCCCCTTCTCAGATTGGGGATCGTCCCCTTCTGTAAATTCCGCCGCCAGGAGGGCGTCGAGAGGCATCGCGGTGCTTAGCATGGCACGCGGATGGGGGGTCACGTACCCCAACACCTGGTTCTTCGAGAGGCGCTTGGGGGCTGTGGCGAAGTTGGCCACCAAGATCTTGAACTCTCGAAGTGCGGTGATGTGCGCGACCCCATTCGACAGGGAGACGCGGTGTTTCGCATATAGCTGCAGGTTGGGTTCCAACACGGAAAAACCCGTACGACCGATGGTCACATGCACCCGGGCTTGCGTCCCTGGTTTTATGATAACCGGACGAGACACCTTGAGCTTGGGGGAAACTCGACCCGAGTCGTTGTCATACTCCTGTTCCGAGGGAAGCGGAGGCGCGTCGGCTCGACGAGTTGCCGGTTTTCTCACGATGGGGACTTTTGTCCCGTCATCGAGCTCGACCACCTTCCGACGTGGATAGATGGCCTCGACAAACTTGTCGTTAAAATCACAGCCCAGGATGACTAGAGCTGCCAGGCGCTCGCACACAATGAACTTGCATTTCATGGTGCGAGTTGCTAGTCGAACAACGAGGGTGACGGAGCCGCTCGTTCGTGATGGTCGCCGGTTCGCGTCGGCGATAGTCGGGACTTCACCCGGTTCGAGTAAGCTCTCCCATCCTTTGGGCAGGGTGTCGGCGCGGACAAAATTAGAGCCGGCACCCGTATCCAGGATGGTGAGTTGACGCACCATGATGGAGGTGGTTAGCCCAAGGTCTGCGTATACCTTGTAATTACGTTGAGAAAGTGTGTAAACTGGCTCGGCGTTTTTGTCATCGGGGGAGTGCCTCCAGTTGTTCAGAAGCCGCGGTCGGCGGAGCGTCCCCATGCCCGTCGGATCGGGGTTGGAGGGACTCGCTTGGCGAGCGTGTCTCCGTCCCAAGACGCGGATCGCCAGATTCGGGGGCGGGGGTGACGCGGTATCCCGCGATGGAATGTCAGCGATTTTCGGCTGTGAGTCTCCTAGTTTTTCGGAGGGGCGGTCTTGCCGTTCAGAGGGCTTGACTTCTCCGAAGCGGAGGGAGACTTCGACGGCAAGACGGGTGCGATCAGCCGATTAGCCTCGAAACTGAGGAGGGCAACAGCGCGCAAGTACGCGTCTGCCGGAGCACGGGCCTTCTGTGCCGCCGTGAGCCTCTCAAAATTATGAGGGACGAGCGACACATCGCGCACCTTCATGCTACAGTCTGGGTTAATATGATTCCCGACTTTGTAGCATGTGTAGCAGATGATTTGCGGGGAAGGTGTCTTCATGTCCCAGGGTCCTTCTCGACCGGCAAAACCGGGAGACTTCTCGCGCGGTCTCGGAAGCCAGGGGGGGTCCTTGTAGGCCGCCGCTCTCCGTAGAACAACGAATCCTTCTCGTTGAATGAGGATCCCTCGATGGGAAATGACGGTGACCCAGCCGCGGCGGCGAATGGCTCGTCATTGGCGAGGGAGCTCTCGGCGTCCAGGCCGGTATGATAGCTCGGGGTCAGACCCGCGGTTGTTGATGAGGGCATACTGTCTGCCATCGCCAACACTTGCTTGGCGGCGGGTCTCGTGAAGTCGACGCGTCTTCTCGCGCCAGCCGTCTGCGCGCGGTAGGCCTCCCCTTGAGCGCGGGCTTCGGCCACCGTGTCCTCGAATGAGGATCGGGGGTGATTCTCCCTTGCTTGGAGCACCAACGGCTTGATCGCCGGAAAGAGGCCCTCTATGAACAAGGTAGTGCGTTCATAAGGGGAATGGATGTCCCCACAACGCGCGAGGGCGGTTAACATACGAGTCCCATACTCGGTCTCAACTTCGCTGGGTTTTTGGCGTAAATCCCGGACCACAGAGAGTGCTTGCTCGATCTGAATATTCGTAGCATACGTACGAAGCAACCAGTTCACTGCTGGTGGCCACGACGCAATCCCTTGATTGCGTCGGAATTATCCTCGGTGGGATTCATACGCCTCCTTCGCCGGCGGGTTGAGGAGATGCGGCAAGGCCATGGGAGCCATTGCCTCCGACTTTTCTGCGTTGTCGAAATTCTCCTTACATCTACCCAAAAAGCTGATGACTTTGATCGGGTCGGACCCGTTAAACTTGTACTCCCCCAATACGACGAGGAGATATTGCACGAGCTTACGCGTCGTGGCGCACACCTTTGCATCGACGGTCGGGTCGGTATTCACGAGACGGAAAGCTCGATAATTACACGCGCCTCGGAAGCGGTGGTTGGTCGGTTTCCACACCGTCACACCCTTCGCCTTAGGGCCGAAGGTCGGTTGTGGTACCGTGAATGCCTCGGCTTCGGAGTCCGAATCGGAGTCGGATTCTGAAGCTGAGGGCGGGGATTCACCCGAGTAACCGGAGAAATCCTTCGGTTCAGGTCGGCTTCCGTTGCCGGACTTGTGAGGGCGGCCTTCGGTCTTGACCTTCTTGTCGCGGGACGATCTTGGTGACGGACCTCGGGTGGCCGCTAGGTCCGGGATAGGATCTCGTTGTCCCTCCATCGTCAGGGGATCGGGGAACGGGATCCCGGCGGCCGTGAGAGCCGATTTCGTGACGTCGGCGAACAGTAGATTTTCGTCCAACGGTTGTAACGCATGTAACTGCGGGTTTGGTCTTCGCTTCGACGCGGTCGACTCGTCTTGTCTACCGGGAGCGGGTCGTGATTGCGCCGTTTCCAAGGCGAGGTTACGCCGACGGAGGTCGTTGACTTCCCGCGTCAGGCGATTTACTTCTTCCCGTAGAGGAAGGAGCGTCTTGTCGAAGGTGGAGCCGATGTCCTTCTGCCACGCTCGAGTGAGAATGCCTTCTAGCGCGGCGAGGCGATCACGTCCCTGTTGGGACTGTACCTCCGCCTGAGCGGCGATCTTACCAGCAACAAGGCTGTCCAACATCTCGCGTATCTTGGCGGTGTGCGAGTTGCGTTTCTCCTCGATTAAGTTGAGAGAGAACCTCTCGGCTTCACGGAGGCCTTCGCGGCGGTTCGGCGTGATCCACGCCGCGACGGGCGCTGGGACGTCTCTCGGACGATTGTCATGGGACGACTCGGAGCCGGTCACCATGGCGAATACACCTAACGGTCCGTGCGTGAGGGAAAGGCGCAGGGAGGAGAGATAAAAAGGGAAAGTAGGTCAGGGAAGACAGAGGACACTCGGATGACCGAGAGTATCGACTGTTTCTAGGTCGGGAGACCAAAATGTCGTGCACTACAGCCACGTGTGGCGGCTGTAGGCAGAGCGACGCGCGTTGGTATGCGTAAGGGAATTCGGGAGACCACCCGGTGGATGACCGGAACCCGGATCCGGGCGCGTCTTGCGCGGTAGAAAAGTAGAACTAGAGTCAGCAATAAAGAGGAAGAATTAAAGGAAAAACAGAACTAACCGAGCGGACAGCACAGTAGTTAACGTAGCGCCCGCGCGGTTGGGTCGACGCGCGCGGGGAAGGCAGTTGGGATTCTAGGGATGTAGATGGCCGGGTCGGTATGGGCGAGCCAGTACCGAGTCGAGGCTACAACCTAGAATCCAGAAACCAAGGTAAAAGACCCGAGGCTTCGTGCCTCTTTACTTCGATTATCGGGTTGACTATATAGTCCCTATCGCCGTAATGGCGAAGCTAAATTACACTATAAATTAGAATAACTAGAATATACGGGTGTAACCCCGAAGAGTCCCGGCGCAGCCCCTATGGGCCCAGCGGGGGGCGGAGGAAGGACACGTGTTCACCGACGCGGTCTGGCAGACAAGTAGGGAAGCCCACGTGTACCCGTGGTACACGTGGTGGCGGGAGTCGGCGCGATTTGGGGGTAGGGACAGCTGTCCCTGTACACGGTGCAGTGCACTACATCAACTTCTTTCTCCGAACAATAATTAATATCGCATTCCTGGCATACACTACGACGTCCCACTTCCCGCTTATTCGCCGGAAGCATTCAAAGAACCGACCGAGCATGTACACCTTTCCACATCGCCCTGTCTCATCTTCTTCTAACCCTGGACACAATTTCCCGAAGCCCCTAAACCAAAACCGTAACCAATTAAACTGAAAGGACCATTTCGGTAATATTCGTGCTTTTCATAATTGTGGATGCAACTATCACTTCATTAGGGACTGCAATCGCCCTGTATCACTGACGAGGAAAATAGGAAAAATGCTGTAAAATCTTCCTAATGAAAATGGACATACTAAGCGTGTTCTATTTGAGTTATGCCAGCTGGCAGAAGAAGTATTGTTCACAAAAGATACCGTTCAAAGCGACTTTGATACGTACTCCACGCCAACCGCTTCCGACAACGACGAAAATGACTCGGCAGAAGAAGACGATCAAGCTATTCCCATTCATTACAACTCAGTTGACCTTAATGATGATCCCATGGTTTTTACTAACGGAACCGATCCCACGAATTTTTAAAAAGCAACAGTGAGCCCTCACAATGTAAAGATATATACTTTGACGCTGGTTGCAAAAAGAAGAAGTGCAAAATTTAAAATTCCATGTACATCAACACTCAGCAGACTATTCAGATGTCAGAAAAGAGCATGCCATCCTACATACACCGTTGCTTCCAAAGAACAGAACGGAAAACCTTACCTTTGTTGTCAATGCCCAAGTACTTGGCTAGGAGCCTGCCTGGACACAGGCGCACAAACTACTGTTATCGGTAAGAAGAAAGCCAAGTCTTACTGTCATATCGGTTTGGAAGTGACAAACAGAAGTCACTAGGTTCGATTCTTATCCATACACTTATACCAGGTAAACGATTTATAACAGAACACGTGGACATCGTGCACGCTGACGTCCCGGTCTTGCTCGGGCTGTACTTCATGGATAAATACAAAAAATTTGCAGACACAGTACGGAACTTGCTTTGCTTTCCGTCACCACAAATTTCAATTCCTGTATCCCGAAAGCTTGGCCACGTCTATCTAGCCCGGACAAAGACCTCTCACGCTATGTTTACGAGATCCGAATTTCTTAGAATGCACCGCGGATTCTCTCACCCCACCAATGATAAACTGCTCAACCTCCTGAATCTCGCACGGCCCGATGACATGATCTGCGATACTGTCAAGACACTTGTGTAGTATAACCCCCTGGGACGAGATTTAGACTATATCTGGTACTGTAGCGCCCGAGATCTACAGTACGACGCGCATGCGCGGGCGTTCTGTCAGCACCGAACGCTGAAAGCCCTGCAGTACGCGCGACCCGCACTCACTACTGTAGCCGACTACAGTAGCACTACAGTCCAGTACGTACTGTACTGTAGTATGATAGGACTTACTTCTACATTAAATGCGTGAGCGTACCGAGGGCGGACGGGAGAGGGCAAGCACGGGCTTGTCCAGAACCCACGCCTCTGGTTAAGCTCGCCCCGGTTATTCTAGAACGGGTTCCCACTAGCCCGTATCTAGTTAGGGACCGAGCGGGCAGAGGGCGCGCGAGCACGCGAGCGAGCCTAGATCCGCCTCCACCTGTCAGCGCTGGTACGCCACTCAGCGCTGCTAGGGGCGTCGAGGCATAGATCGGCCCGCCCGTGCGCGCGTCCCCGTCCGACCCCGCTCTACCACCAAGCTACCCGGGGCCCGCTTCCCGGTTCCGTTAGCTGGGGTTGCTTCCGGTCTTCCCGCCAATCGGGTCTACGTCGAACGGTGCATACACCCCGTCGGCGTTGGGGTGTTTATGCTACAGTGGTCTCCCGACCTAGAAGACTCTAAGATCGTTTCGAGAAGACTGTATTTTCCTCTGCGTCCGTACGTGTTGAGATTAGTGAGGAGGTCGAAGCCTAGATCCGCTGCGTACTGGGGGATATGCGAGCGGCTGCTACACAAGTTCAATCAGCCCCGTTCGGCGACGGCGACGCAGGTCTTCGAGACCGCGAACCGTCGCCAGAGTCCTCCGAAGTACAAGCGGCGGCGATGTACGGACACATCGCGGACTACATCGAGGATGTCCGTACTTCCCGTCTAATCGACGTGGCGGGTGCCGTCTACTCGCGCTGTAGGACGAACTGCGCTCCATACGGGAGGGTCTGTCTGACCGAGTCAGCCCATCGCTGGAGAATCTCCGAGCACTGATTGACCAGTTGCACTCGCGACTTGTGCTCGTCGAATACTCGCCTCTCGAGTACGTATGGGGAAAGTAGTCCCGAGAAGCCGACCTCATCGAGAGGTCCTGACGCTCATCCGCTCCTCTCGTCGGAGCAACTAGGTGTCCTCGCGCACCTGACCGCTGAGATGGAGTCCACCCGGCAGCGTGCCCGTGACCTGGAACGAACCATGGCCGCAAGGCTACCCGGGGCCCCCACGAGAGGGCCCAGTGGTGCCGTACATCCGACCGCTGCCGCCGCGCAAGGACAATGCCTGAATGGTGCCTTCACCAGTCGAGACGCAGGAAGAAGACGACCCACGACGGACGCGAACGTTGCGTCCGAGTCCCAAGCTCTGCCACATGCCCCCGTAAGCACTTGGCAGACAGGACGGGTACCGTATCGTGACGACCAGGACCGTGGAGAAGCTGCTCGCGGATCAAGAGACCCGATTTTCTCTTTTGATTCTCGCTGGGGCATCTACCAGCCTGTGGACCTCACCGGGCACCCCGGTCCGGTAGACGTCCGTACGCTACCCGCCACCATGTCACGCGCGTTCGTATGATGGAAAAGGCATCGTCCGAAAGGTCAAGCGAAGCCGCCCGAAAGGGCTTGGTGCCACTGTACCTCCGAACGCTCCCGACGCGCTGGAAGGGATCCTGACTAGTGCCGACACCAGTCGGGTCACGGGGCGACGAAGCACCAAAACGGACGCCAATTTTGCATCCGAGACCCAAGCCCTACCGCATGTAGCCTGAGACATGCGGCAGATGAAACGCGTATCGTACGCAGACGCCCAGGACTGAGGAGGAGCCACTCGCGGATCCGGAGAACCTATGTTCCCCGTCGATCCTAGCTCGGGCGGCTGCCCGCCGGTGGATCTCACAGGGCACCCAATCTCGTAGACGTCCGTATGCATCACGAATTCGCACGCGGACTAGCGCCTGAGACCCGGGCCGCAGTGGCTGAGACCGTCCCACCATTGCCCGGACATCAAAAGACAGACCCTCCAACGATCCGCCGTATCGCGACGGCGGGAGGCACAACGTGCCGCGCTCAGCGCGGTTTGCCGTTTTCGGATCCGGAACCGGCACGACGGGGAATCGAACGCCCAGATCTCATGCTACAAGTTCGCCTGCGGCATCCCTCTACATTGGAGAAGATGAGTGGCAGGCCGACCCTGTCCTCATTACGCGAGGCTACAAGCCCGTGGGAGGCCGACCTTCCACGACAGGGTCAACGAGATCGACTGGAAGCTTTGCCACTACGTTCGCGAACACGACGAGAGCCGGCCATGACGAGACCCTAACACATAGCAAGGATGACGTACTTCTAGGATTCTGCATGGTCCGTAGGACTTCGATACGCATGCAGGCCATTTTGTGCCCCCGAAAGCGGTCCCTCGGGCCACGAGCACTTCATCTCCCTTTCGGAAGAAGTGAGAGGACACAACAACAATCCTCTTCTCTGCTGAAGCTCCGGAGCGGATTGCCCGTGGAACAGACCCAGCTAGGAGTTCCAAACATCGATGAACGTCTGAGGAGGGAACAACTACACTTGCACCCATCTCGGCGCCGGGGTCCATCCGAGGTGCGAGCCCATACATTAATTTGAAAGGCGACGCGCCATTTCTCAGGGCGCGTCGGCGATATCCGTATAGAACTTGAGTGAGTGCTTTGTCCCACTCCATTCCAGTCTCCAGAACTGTTTTTCGAACGGCAGCCTTAAAAGTTCCAACCGTTCTCTTCGCTCCACCACTAGAGATAGGAGCGTAGGCGAGAACGGTGCGCCACGTCATGCCGGGCCGAGCCGTGAAGCTAGAAACGGCCGAGGCTGTGGAGCTGGTTGAATTGTCAGAGACAATGGTCCGCGGAGGGCCGAATGAGTACATAATTTCTCTCTTGACGAAGTCAAGAACCACTTGCGCAGTACTATCAGCGGTGGCTGTCGCAATTGGCCATCCTGTCAGATGTTCAACCGCAACTAACACGAAGCGGATTCCGGAGGAGGTGGCAGGGAAGGGACCGGCAGAGTCAATAGATAAAACATCAAACAAGCTTGAAATAGGAAAGCGCAAAGTGGTCTTGTACTTGAGAATAGGGCGTGCCATCTGACACCCCTCACAACTCTTCACGCAGTCTCTTACGTCCTTCTAAACGGTCGGCCACCGGTACCTTTCTGTGAAAAATTAACGAGTAGTCTTCAAGTCCCAGTGCCCAATGTCGTCATGGAAACTCTTCACTACCTTCTCACGATAGGAGGTTGGGACAACAACACGGAGACCAGGGATGGTAGGGCGGAAAAGTTTAGCCTCCCGCACAAGAAGATTCTTCGCATTAGTCTTCATGCGAGATTTCCTGCGGTCATCCAACCCCACCGGAGTTTCGCCTTGCAGATATGACAGGATGTTTCCACAAGAATCTTCTAGATCTCCTGTAGATTAGACTGGCGTGGATATGGCTAAGGCAAGTTCTCCCTCTTCAATACCAGTAGAGTTGCCTCCCTTTTCGGGCTGAATACGAGAAAGATAGTCAGCTGCACTATTTGCCGAGCCACGTCGATATTCCACGGTGAAGTCGTACTCAGCTAGGAATTCTAGCCAACGAGCCAGACGACCGTAGATGTTCTCCTTGCGAAAGGCGTAACTAAGAGCCTGGTGATCAGTAATCAATTTGAAAGGTGTAGACGAAAGCACATAAATACGAAATTTCTTCAAAGCAAAGATGACCGCAAGTGCCTTACGCTCACAAGCGGAGTACTTGCGCTCAGATGTATTCATAGTACGACTTGCGTACTGGATGGGATGTATCTTCCCGTCATTCTTCTTTTGAGCCAACACAGCTCCGACGAAGACCGAGGACGCATATGTCTCAACGATGAAGGGCTTCTCGAAGTCTGGGTAAGCGAAGACGGGTGGGGAAGTCAACTCAATACGTATTTCATCAAAGGCTTCTTGCATTTCTCCGGTCCATTTCAATCGTGCATTTCCGGATGTAGCCGCATGGAGTACAGCAGCGATATCGGCAAACTTGTAAATGAAACGACGGTAGTAGCTTGCTAACCCGAGAAAACTCCTAAGTTCTGTCGTAATGCTCGGGATCGGTGCATTCCGGATTGCTTCGCCCTTGCCCAGGTCTACAGCAATCCCGCTCTTGTCGACAATATGACCGAGCAACTTGATATTCGCTTGAGCGAAGTTACATCTCGTCAACTTAAGCTTAAGGCCAGCCTCCTCAATCGCATGAAATACTTGCTGCAGGTTCCGGATATGCTCTTCTAGATTCTTGGGGAACACTACAACGTCATCAAGGTCTACGCGCACAAACGGCGCTCCGCGAAAGACTGTATCCATCATTCTCTGAAATGTCGAAGGCGCATTCATCAATCCAAAGGGCACGACTGCGAACTTATACGTCCCGTAGCGGCAGACGAAAGTGGTCATTTCTTTGCATTGTTGTGCCATCCGAATTTGCCAGTAACCGCTGAACAAATCTAGAGAAGTGAAGTGCAAACTTCCTTCCAATTCGTCAAATATCTCCTCGATTTGCGGCAAAGGCCATCATTCTGCCTTCATCCTCTGGTTCAGTGTACGGTAATCAAAACAGAAGCGTGGATTACCATCTTTTTTTGGATACGATGACCACTGGGAACGGCCACGGGGAGCTGGAAGGGGTGATGATTCCTGCTTCCAGCATTTTGTCGAGCTCTTTCCGCACAATTTCGTTATGCAACGGAGCCATTCTCCTTGCCGAGTGGTAGCTTGGATTCGTAACATCGAACTCGAAGTGATGCTTAATCGGGGCCTCAGCAGGCCGAAGGTCGTCGAGAGATGTTGCAACAATACTCTTATCCATCAATGCGTTCTCGACGATGCTTTGAGCTTCATTGTCGAGATGAGCAAGTCTCTCCTGAAGAATTCTCACTGTCGATGGCATTGGAATCGGATGACTCCATTTCATCCTCTTCTTTCATCGCTGCGTCCACACTCGCGTCTTGCTCGAATGGGTTATCGCCAAGAATGACGACCACATAGGTCTCTTCTTCCGACGAACTATCTGAGGCGAGCTACTCGTCATTAGAAGTGAAGTCATCACTATCCGTCTCCGAACCTGCCACGATAGGACTTACTTGGTCAAACTCCAAACTCTTCGTCACGGTTTTGTTTCCAATCACAATTTTAACAGACTGGTGACCTGGATCGATGCAGGCCTGAAGTTATTCGAGAGTTGGATACCCGATTAAGTTGTCAACCGGGGACCCTTCAACAACTAAGAAGTCTAGTGAGGTAACAGTACCGTTGAACGAAACGGGAACGTCCTCGATGGAACCCAGGCAGGTTGTCTTTTGCCCATTGGCGACCGTAATCTTCGTCGAAGTTGGTTTTGGAGACAGAGAGAGCTGAGATACCACAGAAGCATTCATAACATTAGGGATTGCTCCTGAGTCTAACAAAGCCCTCATTTGTGTTCCGTAGACTTGTACCGAAACAACTTTCAGACGTTTCGGCAAAGTACCGATCGAAGCGGCTACGGAGCGTCTAGGGCGACTGTTGAACAAACGACGGATCTCTTTCTTGGCCACGTCGCCATCTCCTCAAATCAGTTGACCGAAAGTGAAACCAGAAGGGGCGTTCGCGGGGGAAGAGACCACATCGTATTTTCCCGAGTGCTCTTGGACGGCATTCTTCGTACTCGTCCTCTTCTTTCTTGTTCGACGGCCAGGCTTAGGAAGTTTCCGCATATGGTTCGGGGTCCAGTAATTACGCGGGTTGAGAAGGGACGGGATTGGCTCACCGCCACCATCCTTTCGCGTCTTGGCCTTCTGCTCTCTATCGGCGTTTCTCTTGACCGATGCCACTAACACCTCATCAGCAGGGAGTTCGTCGTGCGTCACGACACTCACCTGGTTACCTGCTGGGCCCCCCAGTGACTTCGACACGGCAGCATCGGCTTGGGTCTCCTTAGGAGAGTAGGCGCTGCTACCTCCCCTCTGTGGACCAATTATAGCCAAAACAGCTTGTTTCTGAATGACCACATTTTCCGCAACGAGGGCATTTCGTGTCCCTATGCAGATTGGCGTCGCATCTATTAGCGCCATGACCCGGGCGCTTGCAATATGAACAGGTAAGATCGTGGACGGGGCGGAACGATGTTGCCTGATCCCTCGACTGGTTCTTCTTGATCGTGAGGGAAAGGTTGGCCAGCTGATTCGTTAAGGCATCAACCTTCGTGTCGAGTGGAGACGAGGGAGCGTTTGACCGCATCATGACCTTTTTAGATCCAACTTGACCTCCCATCTCGTACATATATTGCGAGCTCTCCAACGCGTTGTAGCGCGAATTACTCAGGAAGTTCGCTGCGGCTTGAAAGGCGCAGCGACCAGACCAGAAGTCCATAATCGCATCGAATAGGTCCTTGTAGGTCTTTGCATCCCGGTAGATGGCAAATTGGGCCAACTCGAGATGTTCCATCACGGCGTTGCGAAGTAATCTGAATTTCGCTTCGTCTTTGAATCCCACATTCTCGTAAAGACGGTCTGAGTTTCGAAGGGACTCTCTGTGGTCCTCGAAAGAAAGGCGAGCGGCCATCGCGTCCCGAATCACATCTTCAGGTGATTCAACCGGGGCGAACCGCTCGACCAAGGCCTTCTTGACCTTCTGGTAGTCGGAGCCATCTGCACTGATGTCTCCGTTCGTGATAAATGCTTGATAGAAGAAGTCGAATGCATCTCCCTCCAGGTAGCGAAGGAGTTCAGATGCCCTTTTTCTGTCCGACTTCCCAGAGGTGCCAAAATTCTCAAAGATGAAGAAGAAGTTGTGGACGTCAGCCGGCTTTGACCCGTCGAACTGCGACAGGGAGCCGTTTTCTCTGCCACCCCCAAATAAGAGTACCATACTGTATGTTTAGGGGAACGAGAGATGGGAAAGTGGTGAAAGGAGAGGGTTAGGTAGGGGTGTACTGTCCGGGAGGTGTATTCAGAAATGCGAAGGTGGGGGTCCACTTTATTTTCTTGTTGTCCTGTTCTGTCCTCTAATAATCACCGCAAAACATCCCTCACCTGAAAGTACATCGACATTCAGCGGGAGATTTCCCACGTGGGACACTTGTACCATACCGACCAATCGGGTCCACTATTAAAGGACCACTGTCCCGCGGTTAGTCCCCGGGCAGTACAGTACCTCCTGTAAATTTATGATATTCCGCTGACACATGGCATTTTAGTCACACATGTTCATCCGAAGCTCCCGGTTTACAATTTCGTCGAGGACCTCCAAGGTAGCAGTTCTTCTGGATTCCTCGGCTTTTCCTTCAAGATACTTCAGAACATCAATGTCTGTGAGGTCGTCGTATTTTTCGACGTCGTCAATGAGCCGAGATCAATTGCTGACTCCAGGTATTCCGGATCAACGCAATACTTCAAGGTGACCGGACGCATGGCTTCAGTTGTTTCCGGACTTACCGTGAATTGCTGCGCACGGGCAGGTACTTCCTTCGAATACTGATCGTATATCCGAAGTAAAACTCGGATCGACTCCGCATCGGTGCGAACGAGTCTTGGGTGGTTAACGAACATTGCCAGAAAAGGCGAAGCCTCTGGAGTCGCACTCGTTTCCGCCATATCTGTCTTCTGTGAGTTGAAGATGACGAGAAATGTGGCTAGTCGGAACGAAAATGGATACCTGGGTATACCGTAGTGATCAATGTGGAGACTCCAGTCTCCGCACGTCGGGCGGAGTCAAAAGGTTCCGTAAAAGGTGGTAGTGAAAGTCATCGATGTCTCCCTTTTCGTGATGAAGAACATTGGTCTACCTAAATCCTACTGTTCCCCCGAAGGCTGTTAACGCATGCGGTTTTTTGTCAGCATCTAAACATATCCGACAGTACCGGCAGTTGACGATGAAATCCACAGAGCTGGAAAATCTATACAGCACAGTACAATACTGTGCTACTTGCACATGTCCAAATGCCGGGGCTAGCCGAGCGCGGTTGGCTACAGGCGCCCCGGAGAACGTGCGCACCGGCGGATTTCAGGCACCCTTAATTATGCTATACCGCTGCAGCATTAACCTTAGTCGCCGTCATCGTCTGCCGCTGACATTCTGCGGCTTGTGACAAATCGTACATTGCAGTACAAAAATACTGCACGGTGTGCAGCATAATACAGTGCGTTACAAAAATATAGCCGTTTCGGAAAAATGTCGTACTGTAGTCAGAAAAGCGTTCTTCAGAAAACGACTAGCACATGTTACTCCAAGACAAAGCTGAAACATTGTGGAGACGTTAAAACTAAAACGGCAGCATCTAGCTTGGGCAGACAAGCAATTGTTCGTATCCGTTAGTAACATAATTATAGCCTTTATACACTCCGTGCAAAATAAAAAGATACTTAAGTGCGATAAAGACCTCAAAATAGTTTAACATTGATCCTCACCACTCCAAAAGCAAGGCCCTACCTCACACCACCGATTCACACAACCCAGCATGCCGAGAGGAACCAAATTAACGCTCGTTGAGCAAGGAAAAATCCTCGCGTTTAAGGAGGAAGGATTCATACCTACTGAAGTAGCAAGGCGTCTGGGTCGATCCGGGAAGGTCGTCGCTAACTTTTTAAGAGATCCCGAATCGTATGGGACTAAAAAGAGTCCTGGAAGACCGTCAAAGTTATCACCAAGGGAAAAAGGGGGATAAAAATGGAGATTTCTAAAGAACCTCAGAGCTGCGCCTCTGTTAAACGAAATATTGATTTACAAGTATCACGCCAAACAATATGGCGTGAGGATGGGAAACAGGGGACACAAAAGCATCAGAAACGAAATCCTGTACCACTATTGACTGAGGCTCATAAAACTGTCCGTGTAAACTGGGGGCTGCCAGTCATGCTTATTGGTCCCAGGAATGGAACGATGTGATATTTTCTGATGAGAAAAGTTCAATCTAGATGGGCCTGACGGGTTCCAGTACTATTAGAGGGATTTGAGGAAAGAAAAGCAGCAATGTTTCTCACGACAGGCTGGCGGCGGATCCGTTATGATTTGGGGAGCATTTTCGTCAAAAGGAATATCTTCGTTGGCTTTATTAAACAGTATGCAGGATTCTGCTGCTTACTGTACTACTCTCGAGAACTATTTTCTACCATTCGCGTACTGTTATCATGATGATTCATTCGTTTTTATGCAAGGTGGGGCATCTATTCATAGATCCAATTTAACGCATTCGCGGTTATATCAATTGGAAATTAATTTGCTACCGTGGCCCTCTCGCTCTCCGGATCTGAATCCGATTGAGAACGTTTGGGGCCACTTGGCACGTGCAGTGTACGCCAACGGGAGGCAGTTCACCTCACGTGACAGCCTGGTTGATGCCATACAGCAGTGCTGGAATGGCATCGCATTGCAGTACTGTAATAGCCTAATATCGTCAATGCCGAATAGGTGTTTGAAGGCTATTGTGCGTAGTGGCGATTTGACAGGTTATTAGGGAGAAATTTGATATAGTTGGAATAAAAGCTATATTTTTGAAACATGTGTTTATCATGAAGTTTACATCCGGACTGGCAGATGGGCAGTATTCGTTCAGTATTGTATGCGAGAGGTTTCACATACATGGTAGATATTTATGACGATTGGAAACCGTGTGTAGTCAATTTTTGTATGACTTACGTAAAAATTCGAATTTCGGCTATGATTTTGGAACGCACTGTATGCTGCACACCGTGCAGTATTTTTACTATATTATACAGAGTAAAGTCTCGATATCGTGAACCGAAATGTGGCGCTTCCGAGCAGCCCATTGAGTTCGCCTTACCGAGGCAGTTCGCGGCGGCGGAAATGCTCGTGTACACGTGTACCCGTTTTACGGGTACAGTATGATTTGGACCACACCGGTGGAGACGCTCTTAGAGCGTCTTCACCAATGCCGATGATACGGTCACAAGAACACAAACTCACTTTCCTTGACTCTGTCCATCGACGGGCAACGTCGACGGGCAACGTCGACGGGCGCAATTCCATATCTGGACCACTTCACATTGTGATCCAGCCTTCCTTTTCTTTTAATTCTGCCACATCCAGAGTCTATATCAGAAGAGTCAGCTCTCGGTCAAGCCATTGATCTTGGATTAGGGGATTTTGGGGCATTTACTGGCATTGAGCAAGATCAATTTAACGGTGATTCAGATAGTGAGGACGATCGCTCTACTGTGCCAGCGAAAGACCGGACAGGACGCAAACCGTCGCTTGCTCGGTATCGCGGAACATTAGAAGCTCTATCTAACGAACTCAGTTGTATTATGACGGACGCCAATCTAGTTCAATCGGGGCTGCCTTCGAGCATCAAGTCACTTCTGTATGAGGAACAAAAGCCGCGTAAGGAGGCTTCAGCGTTCGAATGTGAGGCAAAGTCGTATGGATGGCTTCTGTAGTCGTTGAAGGTTCGTTTCTAGTTCGCATTTCGGCCTCGATAAAGTGAACTCTGGGGTTTTCATGTTTTTGTATGTTCATGGTATCGCGTAGTTCATTCTATAGAGTCTAGTTCACGTTAGAAATACGAAAACGTCGATTCTGGGCCAAAAAAGCGGGGTGGCGCCTCCCTCATAGTCCTTCGGTTCACTGTACCGAGACAGTTCATCATATCAGGTACGCAGCTTATCGAGACTTTACTCTGTAGTCATGGGATATTAGTGCAGTGGGTGGGTACGCATTCTCTCATTCACAAAACTTCATGAGAATGGACGCTCCAAAACAAATTGTAGCCGTTCTAGGTTCAACTGAGGCCCACTTTTCACGAAGGAGTCTCGCAAAATTCAGTGCAAGATTCCATTTTAATTAAATAACGACACGTCTAGACGTTGAAACCCAAACAACCACTACTATCTCATGAGCGATGCTGCGTCGTATTAGTGCTTCCGCTTCCTTGTCCATGCTTTCTTTTCACATGTTGCGATAACTCCTGCTTTCTGTCATACGACTTGTCACAATCTGGACAACTGAAGCCAGTCCCATTATTATGCACGCGCTTTTCGTGTCGCTTCACCTCGGCTTCGGCGAAGAATCTCTCATCACATCCAGAATACCCACACTCAAACCGCTGTTCCCTCCTATGCACTCTCCGCCAATGCCTTTCTTTCTGGCTAGGATACTTAAATAAAACTGCACAGCCTGAGATGTCGCACTTCAAAAGTCCGTTCCTCCCCCGTTCATTGTAGCCTCGCTCCCGTCGCTTTAGAGCTTCGTCTGCAATAAACAGTGCCTCAACTTCGGAGGTTCTGTACTGCTCATCAATAGCCCTTCGTGCTCTGGATGATCGACCACTTTCCATTTTCTTGTTTTCGGTAGCTTTTCTTACTTGTGGCGTTTTGAGTGTGTTCTATGGCACAAGAGGATCGTAGTTTTGTGTCGTTTGAAGAAGACAAGAATTGATTCATCAGTATATATACTCGTCAAAGAGCATGCTTGTGTTCTATGTATTACTTCTGTAAAAAAGACATCATCCCCCAGGACGATTCTTTTCAGACATTCCCGGTCGCTTGCTCTTCTTTGGTCGTGTTTTGACATAAAAACAGTTGTCGAATGTAGATATCCGAGTCCAAAAAGAGAACCAATCAAGCATTAAAATGGAGCGATACGACACTGGCGACCTCTCAGGTCTCACTCGAGCTACGTTTTCCATTTGATAGAACAACAAACTTATCGTTTTGCCTTACAGCAGAGATATTCAAGTTGAATACTTTTTTATTTTTTCAGACCGACCGCTACGAACTTCGAACAGCCATACTCGTGTTATGTTCGCGTGTTTGACGCCCGTAAGGAACATGAAAATGTCTTCTGAAAACCCCCCGGTATGTACACAGAAGGTACGGAGTGGTCCAAAGTCAGCATACTACACAAGTTTGAGACTAAGTCGTTTGAAGGCCGGCGGCGGCGGCAAGGGAAATTACATAGAAATGTGGTATTTTGCTGCGTAGGTGCCCAATGGATTTTCTATCTGGGCAATTTATGGTGGGAAGGGAACAGTGCAGATTGATGAGCTTGAAAGGTAGTTCAAATTAGTACCTCTATAACGGAAATACGATTCTATCTGGACCGATTACTATAAAGACACAATTTTTCCTTGTCCACGCCGCTGCCTCGCAAATAATCTTATGTGAAACTAGTGTGACATGCTGACTTTCAACCGCTCCGTATCTTCTGCTCCCACATCTAGGAAGATAGTCAGTCACATTCAGATGTTGTTTTTGCGCCTCCATTGTGCGGACGCAATTCGAGTAAAGATGTTCGACGTGCGTGGCGGTCGGGATGGGCCGAAAGACTAAAGAAATAGTCTGTTTCATTGTCAAAGATATCTAAAGAAGGGCGAACGACCGGAAATACCTCGAAACAGCCATCCTGTTGATGACGCAATTTGTAGAAGTACTACATAGAACACAAGCATGCTCTTTGACGAGTATATATACTGATGAATCAATTCTTGTCTTCTTCAAACGACACAAAACTACGATCCTCTTGTGCCATAGAACACACTCAAAACGCCACAAGTAAGAAAAGCTACCGAAAACAAGAAAATGGAAAGTGGTCGATCATCCAGAGCACGAAGGGCTATTGATGAGCAGTACAGAACCTCCGAAGTTGAGGCACTGTTTATTGCAGACGAAGCTCTAAAGCGACGGGAGCGAGGCTACAATGAACGGGGGAGGAACGGACTTTTGAAGTGCGACATCTCAGGCTGTGCAGTTTTATTTAAGTATCCTAGCCAGAAAGAAAGGCATTGGCGGAGAGTGCATAGGAGGGAACAGCGGTTTGGGTGTGGGTATTCTGGATGTGATGAGAGATTCTTCGCCGAAGCCGAGGTGAAGCGACACGAAAAGCGCGTGCATAATAATGGGACTGGCTTCAGTTGTCCAGATTGTGACAAGTCGTATGACAGAAAGCAGGAGTTATCGCAACATGTGAAAAGAAAGCATGGACAAGGAAGCGGAAGCACTAATACGACACAGCGTCGCTCATGAGATAGTAGTGGTTGTTTGGGTTTCAACGTCTAGCTAGAAAGCTCCAGAACTCATTACGAATTTTCAACTAAATTCGAATTGTAATTCTAAAATCAAATTTGTAGTTACATTAAACACCGGCCACACGTGTGGGAAGACAACTTTAGGTACAAACCAATGGTGCGCGGATATCCATAAAGCCGAGGATATCCGCGGATAGGACGGATACGAATAACCGTAAATCCCTAACCGTGCTTTGAGACAACACCACGGATTTATCCGCGGTTTACGGATTCGTTATAGATGTATACGGATAATATCCATAATCCGTGCTTTCTAAAACATTATTACGGTTTTCTTTTTAAAATCCGTGTATTATATTTACAACAACGGATATCCCAACCGTATCCTTCCATTTCAGTCGGGTGTCTCACGGATTGTAGGGCGGGAATACCTGGTAATCGTATCCAATCTGCTGCTGTATTTATCATATCATTTGTTCCAAACAATGCTGTTATAGCACACAGTCGGCACGTCGGCGCCGAATGTTTTCGACTGTGGACGTGCCGCGCCCTGTCCAACCAGGGCCACTTTCTCTGTCAGCAGAGGCCCAAGTTCGCCGCCCTCTACCACGACTGCAGAACAATTCCGCCTGCTAGGACATCGCCCCACCATGCCACGCCGTTGAAGCCTCGAATCTCGGGTCCCCTCATTGTTACTCCTCACACAATTGCCCCTTCCAATTCACCTCTCCCGACCCCTCACAGCCGCCCCCCACTCACAATCAAAACCTATACATATGCCCTCCACCCTCCTCGCCTCCCCCACACGCACTCCTTTCGCCCCCTCCTCCGTCCCTTTCATCCCGTCCCCCCCTCCATGGGGCTGTCCTTGCCCATACCGCCCGTTCACCTCTATTCCTCCTTCAACTCTCCCAGCATCCGTCCGCGCCGCGAGCTCGCCGTCCGCGGCGGGCCACGCGTCTCGTCGAAACGGCGGCAAGCAATGATGAGCGAGTGGTCCTCCATCGGATGGAAGACCACTCGCCCATCATTTCGTGGATGGAGTCAATCCACGCAAACTCGATGCTCTCCAGGTTAGGGACGCGCAGGTCAACGGCGAATTTATTGAGGGCAATCCTGTCAAGATTGTCTCATATCTACGGAGAATTGGGCTCATTGTCGCCTCCCCCTTCCAGTCTGGATGGAAAAGGGATGGATGGGAACGGGACAGCGCAAAGGGGTGGGAAAAAGAGCTACTGTAAGGTCGAGGGCAGCGGGCCGGCGCAGGGGGACCTGCGCGGGCTGGGTGGGAAAAAAACAAGGTAGACTGCGGCGGTGGGGTGTAGGAAGAAAGGGAAAGGAAGGGGGAGATGAAAAGGGAATGGGGGTTGGGAGGGGACTCAGATGCCCTGCAGAGTCTCGTTGATCTCTTCGGGGTTCTGCTGCAGGCTCTAGATATCGTCTTTAAAGGCCTTCATCTGCTTCTCGTTGCCGACGTTAAAGCTGGCGTCCTCCAGGACGTCGAGCTGGCTCTGGTTGACGACGACCCTCGTCTCGTAGCTTGCGATCTTCTGCTTGAGGCGGGTGGCGTTGGGCATGTGGGCCTTGGCGACGTTGATGTTCTTGTCGTTGCGGGCCTTGATGGCGAGCCGGGCCTCGCCGCGGCGCTCCTCCTCGAAGCCCTACCCCTTAAACAAGGAAGCTATGTGCCTCCGCCCGTGTGCCACTCGCTGCAGACGAAACATGTAGAGATAAAGTTTGATGCGTGTAAGACTTTTATTCGAGCATCAATCCGACTCAACTTCAGACACTTCCCCCTCCATATTTGCCTCTGCGTTAGCGAGTTCTGGTAAAGTAGAGGTTGGTGTGAAGGTTGAGGATGGTGCAGTATGCATATGTAACTCGTAGTTCTCATGTATCTGCATGACATTATCTAGATTTTCCGTCTTGATACGCGATCTCCGTTGGTTAACTGTAATGCCAGCAACAGAGAAGGAACGTTCGTTGTCCACCTGCGATCCCGGAATAGCAAGAAACGCGGTTGCCAAAATAAATATATAAGGATAAATGTCCCTCTTCGTACCAAACCATCCCATGGCATCCCCGAACGAATTATTCCCATCGTATTTGTCTGTCCTAAATCGCATTAGTTCAGACTTTATCATTTTCTTGACGTCTTCATCGCGCTTGTCTACTCCACTTGCGTTGAAAAAAGGGTTGATAGAATCCGTACCTTCAGTCCCGTCGGCATCAGGAACGTCGAGCTCACCCCCTCTCGACTTCGTCTCCTCATTAAAGATCGCGACTAAGTAATCTACAATGGTAACGTCGTACGTAGCGATCAACGCTTTTCCATGTGCAACACTCATGCTCGAGAGAAGAATTTTCAGACACTTGAATCGAGGGTCGAGCATTAATGCTATCATAGAGTGCCCACGAGATAAACAATTCTGCGAGATACGATCCTCCTCGAAAAAGGCGCGGAGGTATTTCTTCAAAGTCTTCGAAACATCCTCACTAACTCTCTTTGCCCATGTGTGCAGCTCACCCTCCAACACTGACTCCTCCTCCTGTTGCAACATAACTCCAGCACCCTCCGTGTAATTAACTTTGTATGAATCTAGAAGTGTAAAGCAAAGGGCAATTGCGTCGGACAAACCCCATTTTCGTGATCTTTGGTTTTGTACACATGCCTTTATGATAGGCCCCATGTGCTCCGTCGCCGCCTTCACAATCGCCCAATCTGCGTTTGATGGGTCTCGGTGGCTGTTGCTGTAATTATTGGGATCGGCATAGCAGGCATGTACTGCTTCACGATATGCAAGCATTTGGCTAAACATAATAAATACAGAACCGAAGCATGTCTTAACCGGAGTATAGAGCTGAACAGGGCGAAGACCTACCTTTCGACAGGCTGCATGCCACATCTGATTTCCTTTGCCAGACTTCTTAGTCCAGGTAATAGCGAGCTGTAGTTTCTTCTGGACTTGTCTCAGATTGACGACATCGAAATTACTGCAGTGGTCTTCTGATAGAGCTCGACGGCATATTGAACTCATTATGTGTGCCCAACAATCACCCTTATAGACACAGTATATGTCGAGGGCTCCACAACAAACGATCCCCTGCAGTTCTCGTGAACATGTATTCAAGTTAGCTCTACCATCCGTTACGTATGCCACAATCTTGTCTTTGATGTTGAACTCGTCGAGAACATCCCTGAGATGCAGGGCTATCTGTGATCCAGAAGTCGAATCCATCTTGATCATTCGCAGGTAGCGAGTACGTCGCTGTAAGGAATCATCAATCCAATAGGCGATAACCGAGAAAATGTCTTGGCAGCCGCGGGTCATCCAGAGGTCGAAAGAGATAGAAACAAATCTTGCACTCCTGAGGTCGGCGACTACAGAGTCTTTAGTCTGCTTGGCCAAGGCCGGGAGCATGACCTCTGTAAACTTTTACGGGAAGGGAGAGAAAGACGAGGATCAATGTCACCCAAAAGCTTCCTCATCCACACACAGTCAACTACTGAAAACGGTCGGAGAGAATTGCAGCAAACTAATATCATGTTGCGGATCAGATTCTTCTGCATATCACTTGTTGCTGCATAAGGAGTGGCCTTGAAATGAATTCGAAGATCACTTATCTTCTTCTTCTTCTTCGAACGGTTCGCATTGGTTCCATGCAGATTAGCGACATATGCCGCATACAGGGATTTGTGCTTTACATTAACGTGATTGATAAGAGAGGAACTTCCATTCTTCCTTTTATACGCCATCTTCGTTTTGCATAGGGAGCAGCACAATGCGACAGAATCTGCAGTCATGTCCACCGCCGTATCGTAAAAGGCCCAGATTGGTGCTTTCTTTGTGCCAGCAGATCCGTCGAGCCATGCAGTGGCATTCGCAAATAATGCGTCATGGCCAGGAGGAGCCTCCGAAGAAACGTTTGTGCTCGTTTCCATGGTCTCTGATGAGGGGATTAGGGACCCCTTCCTGTGGCGTCGGTAATGCCTCCACTCGCGCACCGCTCCCTGTATATTATTAGTTTTGACTGTTTTCGTGGATATCCGTGCGCGGTTTTTGGGGTTTTGCGCGGATAATCCGACAAACCGTGTTTCAAAAATATGACAATACGGATAATCCGGGAAACCGCTTTACGTGCTATGCAATCAAGGGTTTTTTGGGAAACCGTATCCATTTTCGAAATTGTAATATCGCGGATATCCTAAAACCGCTCGAGTCCAAAATGACCCAGGGATAGCATTTATCTATCCATGGATAGTGTGTCCAAAGGGGTATCCGCGCACTATTGGTACAAACAAGTGGGCTCCGTGCGCGCTTCGCGCGCCGAGCCAAATCCCTTCTTTCTCCGCTCCTCGCCCCGCACCTCCCGCTCCGCCGTCCCTTCGTCTCTGGTCCACCATCGTTGCCGGCGTTCCCCGCCCCGCTGCTCCCCCGTCCTCTTTGCTACTGCTCTCGTCCTCTCTCCGGTCTTCGTCGCCCCTTTCCCCCTCGTCCTGCCACGCGTACCGCCCCTCCGTGCTCACTCTGGCTGCAGGTCGCGCTGCTCTCGCCACACTCGCCTCAGTCCTGCTCGCCACCCTTTCCCAGGCCGTTACCCTGGTCGCTACACTGCCCCCTCCCTCTCCCCGCTTCTGCTCTCGACTGTTTCGCCGCCGCCCGCGTTGCCTGCCGCCTACGCCGCGAGGCGCTTCGCTTCCTCAATCCCCGCACTCCCACTTCCGTGCCCCTACCCTTTCGTTATTATTGGGTGCATCCAGAAAATAGCACTCTAACAATGGGTGCATCCAGAAAATAGCACTCCAACATGGCTCTCACGCTCTAGACACACGCCCGCGCAATCACACCTCACCCGCCGCCCCGCCCTACTCCACCCGGCCCCTCTACTCGTGTGGCTCGCCCCGCTCCCTCCCGCCCTGCGGCGGCCTTGCCCTCTCCGTCGCCGGCCTCCGCCCCTGCTGCTGCTCTTGCCGCCCCCAAGTAACCGTCGCCTCGCGTGCCCGGGCTTGCACCCCCACCTCGCCTTCCGCTCCACCCATTTCGCCGCCTGTGCCCCTCCCGCTCGGCTTCCTGCTCCGACCTTTGCAGTTACTGCTCCCGACGTCCCCACCCTTGCTGCTGCTGCCGCTGCCCGTGCTTCCTCGCGTGCGCTCTCAGCGACTCTCCTGCCCTCCCCTCTCCTGGTTCCCCTCCCCTCCTGCCTCCTTTGACCGCCCTACGATCCCTCCTCCCCTTATGATGCGCTTCCCCCATCCCCCGCCTGCCCGCCTCTTCTTGATCAAGCCAATCACAGCCGCCTTCCCCTCTTCACGCCGTTTCCGTAGGCCCTCCTTCTCGTCCGTCGCGGTGCCGCTCCCGCACCCACAGTCATCGCAGTTAGTCAATCTTCCCTCTCGTACGCTGCGAACCCCGCGGAAGGAGTGCAGCGCGACCGCCTGGGCATCAATTCCCGGCCCCCCCTCACCCGCGCGCGTCTTCTTGCGCTGCCGGCTGCGACACCTGCCCGCCTCGCAGCGACGGTCTTCGGCGTTCCTCGCCCCTGCCCCTCGCGCCGGCGCTCGCCGCCACCCCCTTCCCCCCCGGGCGCGGTCCGGCCCCTTCCGCCCGCGCTCCGCACCCACCTCTCGGGCCCCGTCAGCGGCCTCTGCCTTCACCCACCGTGCGCGACCCTCGCGACAGCGTGGTCATGCGGGCCCCCTCGCCCCCCGCCAGTGACACACCCTTTCCCCTCGCTGCTGCCGCCTCTGAGGTCATGCGGAATTTTTAAATGACCCACGTAATTTCTGCCCATCCCGTAGCCGCCACGTGTCCTTGGTGGCCGCTTGGCCTGCGGCCAGGCCGCCCCGCACGTGGCCGCCACTTGTCGCCGCAGCGCCCCGTGCGCCAATGAGAACCCGTGCAGGAGCGCACGAACACACATACACAAACACACAGACAGACAGACACGGAAATTAGTATACGCGGGGACACTTGTCACGCGACGTGTCCCCGTGGCCGCCTGGCCTGCGGCCAAGCCGCCCTGCACGTGGCCGCCAGTGGCCACGTGTCGCCACTCGTCACCCGGGGTGCGCCACTTGTCACGCCACGTGTCCCCGTGGCCGCCTGGCCTGCGGCCAGGCCGCGCCGCACGTGGCCGCCACTTGTCACCGCGGCGCCGCCCCCGTGCGCCAATGGCAACGCGGGAGCGCAAGGACATACAGACAGACACACAGACACGGATTTTAGTAGTTGTAGAATCACTACGTGTACGGCCCTCAGGGCCGTTCCTAACGAAGAGTTCGGTATACTACCACGCAAACACCCTGACATTTGGCATGAATGGATTGGTTGAACGGGAGTAAAAGCATTTCCAATAATTTTTCAACCAATACATTCATGCCAAGTTTCAGGGTGCTCGGGTGCTGGCACGGCGAACTCTTCGTTAGGAACGGCCCTGATATCATTCAATTTTACCGTGCCGCGGTGAGGAGATTTACAGAGACTACCGCCACGACCACCGGAGAGTGCGCTGGTTTTGACGTTTTGACGCAGCAACTACGACCGGCTGCACCGAGCTGTCACCGAGCGCGTACCAATGGCAACGTGCCCGAGATGTAGAGAAGACGACGACGACTGTGTATGCCCGTGCCACTTGGAGGTCTGCACAAGGTGGATATCTTGCAGAGTGCGCTGGTCGTGTACAGACCACTGCTCGTGCTCAGATAATTCATACCGCACGCCACTCGTCAGTGGGGCGAGAATCCTGCCAGGGGCACAAGCAAGAAGTGCCAGGGCAGAGAGACCTGACAGGGGCAGCAAACCCTGGGCTAGAGGACTGACATTGGGGTTAGAAGACGGGAGGTTGTGTGTACGCCGCTCGGGCTGGAGGAGCATACGCTTGCGGATGGCTAGCGAGATGCCTTCCAGCTACTTCAGGATTACCCCTCACGGGAGGACAGACGGTCTACTGCTAGAGGAGCAGTTGGATATGTTGTTCCACTTAGGTCAGCTAGTGTCGGAAGGGTGCGTGACCCTAGAGACAGGGCTCGGCCCCAGCATACGGGAAGGTGGACCCCCCTCCGAGAGCAGAGTAAGGCTGGACACGGAATTGGTGCTACCTATTATCCAAGGACCAGTGGACATCACTACCAGGGAAGATTTACGTGTCTTGCCTATTACGGATGTGAGAGACATCGTGAAAGGAAAAGTGTCAGACGCCTTTACCAAGACCTCGTGGGTACGCGTATCACCCGCCAGTGGACCGTACACACGAGAAAACCGGGGAGGGTGCCCGAGGACTAACCCGGCCGGGAAGGTGCGGAAGATGAGGTTTGGAGACGGAGCAGAAGTGAGGGCTAGCAGGCTCGTGGACTTACAAGGGCCCAGGCGTATCGTGTTAGGCGTTCCTGAGAAAGTGGCGGGCCGGCCTGACTTTATTGGAGTGAGGACGGACGACGCATTACTGAGGGCTGCTCAGGCGTCGGGAGTTACGTATCTAGAGGCAGGTTACGACGTCGGAGCCGAAGTACTAGTGTCGGGTCACAGCCCGGTGACCGAGCGAGTGGTGGGGACGACGATAACGCGCCCACCTGAACTGGAAAAGTGGGTGGGCGTCGAAGAGAGGGTGCGATACTCAATCGGAAAAGTAGGGTTGTATTGTGAATCCCGATCTGTGCACTCAGTCCTAGTCGGACAGTCGCGACCTAAGTTGATACTACACCCTGATACCATGTGGTCTACTGGGCCACCCAATTTGATTCATGTGCTACCCAAGTGTGTCAAGCTATTTAGTCCTCATACTGTGTCGCCTAGGTTGCACTGGTTCACCGCTTCTGCCCACCTCTGTGCTCTTCTATCGTTCTCTATGCTACCTATACTGTTCCTCCCTTCTCAGCGCGTTCACTGTTCAGCTCACGGTTTGCCACTCTCTGTTGCCTACTTAAGCGCCCTTGTTCTCCTTCCTCTGAGACATGGGCAACACAACAATACCTGCTGCTCAGTAAACCATCAGAGCAACAATACCTGCTCCACTCTGCTTTCTTCTGTTCGTGTTCACTCCCTTCCTTCACTTGTCCTTCTCCCTCGCTTACCGCACCTCCCATTGTTATGGGCCCAGACCTTCCCAGTCGTCCAAGGTTCTCTTGGGATTTCAGAAACGTCCCCTGGACAGATGGCAAGGGTGATCAGGAACCCTACAAGAACTCTGTCGAGTTATGGAAAGCGTTTCACGACAGACTACCCGACGCGAACAGTAACAAGATCCCTGCCGAGCTCCAAGGGATAATGCTACAATCGCAACTGTATGGTCGTGCGCTCGACCTCTCAAAGAAAATTCCGTCTAACACGCTGCAGTCTGCAGCAGGTGTTACCGCCTTAATCAATGCTATCTACCGTCGTGACCCTCTTGCAGTTGTCAGCAACCTGTATCAGCTGTTCCTAGAAGTTCTTAGCACTAAACGCGGCGTCACGGAATCGTTTCAGAACTTTGAATGTCGATTCGAAGCACAAGTTTCAAAATTCAATTTTCAGTCCTCTGAGAACCAGCTACCAGAAGCTCTAATCTCTTTCATGCTTCTGGCCAACTCGAATGTGGATAGCAGTCAGCGCGTCTCAGTTCTTGCTGCCGCGGCCCCGCGTACTGGCGAGTACGGTTCCAATGATTCCAACAATGAGTTGTTGAAGGCTGTTACATACACAGCCGTTGCATCTGTCATTCGGCAGTGTGACTCTCCGCCAGGACATGAGACGGAACATTCTGTGATATATGCCAATGCTGTCGGCTCCGAACCAGTTCGTGCTCCCAGACCTCGTGCCCGTCTCTCCCAGAACAGTTGGCTAATTTAAAGGCAAGAAGCACGTGTCGCCTCTGCCGCAAGAGGGGACACTGGGCACAAGAACACGGACCCGAGGGTGAATATCCGACGAAAACGTCGACTGATGCGACTACGAAACCGAACAGCACCCGTGGAAAGTCTGTTACTTTTCACATGGCTCACGTCTTCGAGCCTGGTGCTGATACTACCTTATTCTCCGGTCCGTTACTGGATGACGGCGCTCCCTACAGTGGGATTGGAGAACAAGAATTTCAACTGCTTGCGCCCACATTGCTACCTTTATGGAACAAAGTCTATGACGCTGTCCCGGATACTATCGCAGCATGCCCGTATTGGCAGTACGGCTCCGGTGATCATTCCAGTCCGTCAAGGAAGATATTGGGATCCGTTCTCTTGACAGCCACCACCGACCAAGGTACAGCCGTTCATATCCGCCACCTCATTATCGAAGGTTCCTCCCAGTGGCTCATTGGTCGAAATGTCACTCGACATTGCAACATAGAGCACATAGGAGATAATTCTCTACTGCTGCCAGGGCCTGATGCGTTCTCAATTTCTATTACAGACCACGGCTTCCATAGCTACCTTCCGTATGGCATCTTCATCCCACGCAACTCTTCGCCCTCTGATGCCAGTACCCTTGGTCGTGTGTTCTGTGCTACTCTACATGTTAACTCTGCAAGCCATCCCCAGCGACCTTGGAATGAATTGGCAGTGATCGTTGACAAGGTTCATCGCCATGTGTGTGGCCATTCAAATTATCATGACATCAAGCTGCTACTCGAGCGCCGCAATCTTTGGAATGCAGATGTCAATAAATATCTGTCTACAGTGCTCGACACCTGTTCCGCCTGCACGGCAGTACAAGAACCGAACGGCGAGCGCTCCGTTTCGCTCAGTGCCATGTCACGCGAGTTCAACCAAGTTGTCTGCATCGATCACTTGTTCATTGATCAACGAAAAGTGTTTCACTGCATGGACTCTACTTCTCGCTACTCCTCAGGCTGTGTGGTTTCTGATACTGCCATGAATTCGGCAATTGCTGCTTTTGAATCACACTGGATCACTCCTTTCTGGGTGCCACAGACCGTCCTCTATGATCCAGCTTTCGGAAACTCTGAGTTCAAAGATTATCTCACACACCTCGGAATAACTGCAAGGCCCATTCCTCCACGTCGTCACAATAAGAACGTCCTAGAGTCGAAGCATCGGATAATTCGAGACATTTATCTCAGGCTTCGCGCTGCTGCTCCAGATTCCAGCCCTCAATTGCTCATCGTTGAAGCCCTGCGTGTCTCCAACGACTTGTATGGGAGCGACGTCATGTCAGCGCATGAACTGGCGAAAGGATACACTCGCCCACTCGCTTCTGACCAATTTCCAGCATCTGTTCCTGCTGAAATTCTAACTGCACATGAACACCTGCTCGCAAAAAGAAAGCTCACTCTAATTCTTCGCTCCAAATCCATCAGTGAGACTCCAGTACATGTTGGGGACTTGATACAAGTATACTTGAAGCAGCAAAATGAGAAACGCGGTCATTGGACTGCTTCTAAACCTGTGCTGGAGTATGATCACCAATCGCGTACAGTGACTGTTCCTGATGCAAACCGGAAGCAAATTCGAGCGGCTCTAGAGGATGTTCGCCCTGCTTTACCGGAAAACGAGTTGGCTGTCGCCATTCAGGATTCAATGGACTCCCTGGACTCCTCTCTTGATGAGGCAATCACCACAGTAGCCTGTGAATATCCTGCAGTAAATCCCTCGCCTACTACCTCCACAGATGAAGAAGGTGCCTCCCCTGGATTCTTTGACGCCGTACACCCGGTCCACGGATCTGTAGCAGATGATCAACTACTGTACATACTGCCCCTCAATGAAGTTCATCCCGTCGCATTGCCTGCTTCGAGCACTCATTCCATGACGACACGCAGCCAATCTTCTCTCCAGGCCTATGACGTTGAACTGTCCCCAGGCACAGAGCTGACTACCCAAGAAAAAGAGGTGGCCTGTATGTATGTCGATCGCTTTCAGCACAAGGAATTTTTTGCTCCCCCAAGTTGAAGGCCTGCCCTCTTTCCTAACCGAGAATGCTTATCGCAAAGAGGAATCGAGCTTCAAGAAGACAGTGCAGGAAATTCACGTTTCAAAAATTCCCCCAGGCTCCAACGTCATCACCAGTCATGTTCTTTACAAGATCAAGGCCCTTGACGACAATTCACTGCTGTGCAAAGCTCGCATCGCACCACATGGAAACAAATACAAGGAAAAGGACCTCCTCAAGACAGATGCCCAAACATGCCCCCCTATCGGCCTACGAATTCTACTATCCGTATGTGTCATCATGGGTTGGTCTGTGGTCAAGATTGATATCAAATCCGCCTTCCTGCAATCCGGCTCTGCCCTTCGCGAGGTCTATGTCGTTCCTCCACGTGAATGTGAAACTAGAGGCTTCTACTGGCTACTTTTGACAGCTGCCTATGGGCTGGTCAATGCTAACGCCAAGTGGCAACAACACAGTGACTCCTTCCTACGTGACCTTGGATTCATACAGCTTGTCCATGTCCCACAACTGTTCTACATGAAGAAATCCAACCGTCTTCAAGCACTAGCCGTCAAGGTTGTTGATGACATACTTGTTGTTGCCGAAAGTACCAAGCTCACTCAATTTGTCAAACAAATTTCTCTCAAGCACAAGGTTGGCACCGTTGTTCGAGGACCCGGTTCCTTCTCCTTCTTCGGTCTAACAATCGCACAGGACATTGATGGAAAGATACAGGTGTCGGGAGATGAAAAGCTCTTGGCCCTGCGGCCGCACCCTGTATCTCGTCTTCGACGGAAGGAAATCGATGAGCGCCTGAATGCTGTAGAGTCATTCTCTTTTGGATCCCTGAACGGGTCATTGGGCTTTATCGGTCACACAGCCAGCCCATTTTGCGCTTTTACTACCAGCTACCTCCAGCATAAACGCTCTCACCCTGTGGTCAAAGACTTGATTCAGCAATGCAACATGCTCCGCCAGCTCCAGGATCTGGGCTCCACCATTACCTTCCGCCGCCCGGACACGCCTGGATCGTTCCCCCTGAAGATAGTGGTTTTCTCAGATGCTGCCAGATCAAATGACCACGGCCAACTAGCCTTTGTTGCTGGTCTCGTAATCGGAGAAGTCAACAAAGAATCTGTCTTTCACACAATTGCATGGTGTTCTCAAAAATCCAAGCGTCCAACCAAGTCGGTCGGCGCAGCCGAGACATTGGCTGCTGGGTCTGCTGTCGACGAAGGAAAGGTTCTTGCTCGAGCTTATCAAGAGCTGCTAGATATTGCGATGGACTTGGTTGTCATTGTCGACTCAAAAGACCTCTACGACTCTCTGTCCACCTGCCGTGGGGTTACAGATAAATCCATTTGAGCTGATGTCAGCCTCATTCGATACGAATTCGAAACTCAGAAGATCTCTAGAATGATTTGGATACCTGGAAGCGTCAATCCATCGGATGCATTGACTAAACCTGACAGCCCTCTTCGTCAGACTCTTCAACTTCTCATGTTCTCTGGAAAGATTCCAGTTGATTTCTCTACTGCTCAGCATCGTGACAGTGAGCAATTCCTCGGTTAAGCTCACCCTGAAAGAGAATGAGTGTGAATCCTGATCTGTGCACTCAGTCCTAGTCGGACAGTCGCGACCTAAGTTGATACTACACCCTGATACCATGTGGTCTACTGGGCCACCCAATTTGATTCATGTGCTACCCAAGTGTGTCAAGCTATTTAGTCCTCATACTGTGTCGCCTAGGTTGCACTGGTTCACCGCTTCTGCCCACCTCTGTGCTCTTCTATCGTTCTCTATGCTACCTATACTGTTCCTCCCTTCTCAGCGCGTTCACTGTTCAGCTCACGGTTTGCCACTCTCTGTTGCCTACTTAAGCGCCCTTGTTCTCCTTCCTCTGAGACATGGGCAACACAACAATACCTGCTGCTCAGTAAACCATCAGAGCAACAATACCTGCTCCACTCTGCTTTCTTCTGTTCGTGTTCACTCCCTTCCTTCACTTATCCTTCTCCCTCGCTTACCGCACCTCCCATTTGTATAAGACTGGTGAGAGAATAGACAAGGCCATGAGTCTACTCCGGTCCGAGCAAGTTGATTTGGCCATGTTAGCCATGCTGGCCGGTGTGACCCTGGACGCCGTGCTGCTCACCATAGATTGTGGGTTGACGCCGCTGAGGGTCAACGCGGACACCGGGTGCTATTGCCCCAACAGGCAGACCGACCCCAGAGGAGTAAGGCTGGGGGCGTTGGCACTAGGTGACGTTAGAGGAAGAACAGTTTTTATCAAGGGAAGGACGTTGACTACCCGGGATGGGAGGAGCCTATCATGCGATAGTACGCACGGCATCTGGCACCTGGAGGAAGGTGCCGGCGGTATGCTCCCGAACATACCCGCCGATACGCAACTGCTAAGAGGTCGTACAGCCACTAGAGGAACAAGAATAAGAGACGCAGGGGGAAAGGATAGCCGAGAACCGCGGGACCTAGCCCGGAGCCAGTTACGTCGGCCCAGGCCGACAGACTGACCCCAGGCGACATACGTACTAGCGATGACAGATAATTTAGGTTGCTACCAGGTGTAACTATGATGAGGGGGGGAATCAAGGAAGACGGAGCCAAAAAGTAAACGAACAACAACACCCCAAACACCAGCTGACACAGTCCACGGCTGCAACCCGGCCTCACTCCGCGCTCTCATGCGCCGCTCGCGGTACAAGTTTGTAGAGCGCGCGGCAGTGCGCGCAAAATCATGGGATACAGTATCCGAGATTAATAACAATTACACTTGTACAGTAAAGGCAGGTGCATCAAATATTGGACACATTCCACAAAGTGACTATTATTAAGACTTCTTGTGGTCCTTTTTTAATGGGTTTTTACTGGCTGGGAGCGGCGAGAAAATGTCTTTTTGAGTACCGGATATGGCGGTCATTGGGTAGCGGTTGTCCAAGTTGTCCTTTAAACATTCATCATTGCTGTGAGACACAAACATTGATAAAATGCACGAATGATCGGACGGCAGCAAAATTTGGCCCGGTTTGTGATTATTCTTTTGAGGCAAAATTGAAAAAAACTCAGTGACACATCACAACTTGTCCTTCCTATTAAGCACCCGAATCTTTGCTGCAGCCCTTCTTACTTTCGAGGAACGGACGCGACTGAGATAATTATCCACCGGCATGTTCGCCATCCCAGCCCTACGACGATTTTGTGCCTCTGTCATCTTCTTACATCCATTCAAAACCTTCACCAGCCTCTTCGCAGCTCTCATTTCTCTCCGTAAAGACTCTCGTTCCTCCCGTTCTTTTTTGTACTTACGCTCATCCTGACGTTTGCGCATGAGATCTAAAACCGTTGCCGACGTCATAACACATCCATTCTTAGTACCTACATATCCACAGTCGAGCATTTTCGCGTCGGCACCCAGTGTTGCATTACGTAATTCTAATCGCTTGGAATCATACGCATCTTGTAGTTGTTCTACGGTTAGAAATGTAGCACCACTCGTTCCATCTGACGGACGTTCCACACTGAGCAGAGAAGAACAGTCGACCGGCCACAGACCTGCCCGTTTGAAACCAGACTTGATATTTGGTCGAGTAAAAGCCCCTTCATACGCCTGTTTCATAATACCACATAAATCGAAGAGATCCAGCTTTCTCTCGTCATCAAAACCTGAGCAGTTGCTCACTGCATCATTCAGATAGTTCTTAAAAACAGAGAACAGGACCACATCCAAAGGCTACGGTTTCCCCGATGTGTGCGCCGGTAACGCATAAACTACAATACCATGGCTTTTAAAAACACCCAGCACTTCCAGGGAGATATGCGACCTGTATGCATCATAAACCAGAAGGATCTTCCGCCCCTCTACGCGCAGGTCCCGAGTGTACTCAACAAACGTCCAGGCCCAAGAAAGGAAATTGTACTTGTCCACACCACCATTTTCTTCGCGCGTCGCCAATACAGCCCTTCGGGGTAAACGGGATAAGGGAGTTTCGGGTGTTGCAGTGCCATTTCGAAGAATCTCTCTATACGGGACGCGTTTTCCCTTCATCACGAAAAGGGGAGGTGCACAGTCACCATCGGCGCTTATAATTGGCATCATTGTAAGCCTGTTTTCGTATGAAAAGTCACTACACACAAAATCCTGCACACCATTCTTATGCATGAGTCTCTTGCATGCCAGACTGCCGTCAGCATCTTTACCGGGGGACACTCCAACTTCGTCAAGATTAAACAATCTAGACGAAGCAATGCTATGCTCAGTGACAAGCTTCTCCATTGTGGCGAAGTGTGTCGTTAGCGCATCTGCATTGACAGCTCTGAATCGCTTCCCTTCCTGCCGTAAAGGCTTACCAAACCTTATGACGTTGGCGTGCCCACGACGAAATGCGCCAAGATAACCTGAACTGGGCTTGTCCCTTTTAAATGGCAGAGACACTCGACGAGCCGGCGTTAGATTAGCACGAAAGACAGAGATTGCCTCACATAGATGACGTTGGGTCAGCGGAATTCCTGGTGTGGCATTGCGAAGTATAAATTTCACAATAGTTTGCTCTTCTTCAGCTGTGAATGCTGTTTTTCGTCCAGGTTTTGTCTTGAGGGGAGTTGTTAAACGGTAGTGAAGGGTTGATTTGGGAAGTTTGAATGTCTGTGCAGCATCTCTGACGGATTTGCCACGTTTGACAGCATCAATTGGGTTGGTGATGCTCTTCTCTCGGCGAAGAACGCTACGACGAGGCGGCATTGTGCGGAACTCCGGTGATGGGATGGGGATGGGTGCCACTGAATGTCAGGAGTCTTGAGCCTTGTTACGGTAAAATGCATGGGCGGTATGCATTGAGAATATGCCTCTTGGTGGACAAAAAGGCGCCAAAACGTTTGAGAATATCTATTTTTAAATTTATCCATGCGTTGTACGTCTGGCCTCTCGTCAATAGCTGTCATCACCTTTTTCGATTACAGTTTTCGATATAATTTCTTCTTTTTTATTTAAAATGGGCAGAATTTGACTTTCTCGGACGGTTTATGTGTTTGTCCAAGAATTGACCAACCCCCCCTTTACCAAAGTGTTGCACCTTTCCAATTCAAAGAAGTAGACAGTAGTACCAACCAGTGGTTCAGATAGAAGTTGAACCGAATAAATGAAGCCATGCCCTCGCGTTATTTCAGGACCTAGTCAGTCCGGAGTAATCGCCAAGTTTTGGTATCCAAGTCGCTGTTATTTCAGGATCAGGACGACCCGGAGTAATCAGACGATTGAATCTGCACTCGCGTGAGTCCAACCGCGGCGAGCTCGTGGGTCAGAATTCAGGCGAACAGATTCTAAGACAGTTGTCTTAGTTGCAAGAAATTGCGTCCTCTCGGATAAAGCTAATGCTGATGTTTATTCTTTCTTACCCTTTTTCTTCTGGAGCTTTAAGCTATACTTCGAGCTACCTTATACGTAAATCAAGGGTACGTTACTCATGGGCTAGAAAGAAGAGTAGATAATTCCCCTTTTGGATTACAGTACCCAATGATGCAAATAGACAGTCCCTTAAATCAAAGTACATGCAAAGAAGAGAATTCTAATAATCTCACTAGGCATACCAAGAAATCAAGCACGTCATAGGTCAACCACATCTTAGCGATTTCTACTTCAGGTATCCTTGGTCAGCGACACAAAGGTACAGTAGGGGTCTTCAGGCGTTTATCACGCCACGATTGCACAGTTATGGGATTATTGGCCATATTTGGATCAAGGATCAGACGGGTGTGGCTGAAGTAGGGATACTGAAACAGGGCTGCGATAACCCTGTGCGCCAAATAGGGAGAACTTCCGATTTTGAGATTATCAAAATTTGACCCGCGTCCCGCCAGAGTAACTCACTTATGCAACTGACGACCGCTGATAGAACCGCCTGATCTCGCCGATTCTTTCAATACCATTCTCAAAGTCATAGGACGTCTAGTTCTCGTTTTATCTCTACTGTAGTCAAAGAAGGGAAAACATTGCGGAGAACGTCTCCTTCTTGTTCTCCTCATGGTTAATTTGTTCTCCTTCTGGGAGAACATCTCTTTGCGGTCCTCAGCGACGGGACCAATTACGGCATATGGAAACAAACATTGCAAGACATCGCGATCATCAACAATGTCGAGGCAGCCCTTGATGACACCGCACCACCGCCGACCATCACAAGCCCGCATCATCCCATCTACAGGAGAAAATACGCATTCTTGCGCACGACCATAATGACAAGCCTGCCATCCGATCTCCAGGTACGATAGATCTAGAGTCCACTGTCACACCGCGGCAACTGGTCGCCGAAATCACGGCCCACTTCACGGACTCCACCCCGACTACGCACCTCACCCTGAAACAGGAAGCCCAGCGAA
The DNA here is from genome assembly GCF_000350225.1 of Chondrus crispus. NCBI lineage: Eukaryota > Rhodophyta > Florideophyceae > Gigartinales > Gigartinaceae > Chondrus > Chondrus crispus. The sequence goes on from NW_005179334.1 coordinate 357,062, forward strand.
CCAAGCTGACGGCAGGGGGAGATCTGGAAGAGTATGTGGTACAATTCCACACCGCGACCCCCGGTGGGAGATGAGAACCGTCGAGACGGGCGGTTACTACTGTAGTAATCGTGCACGCGCCCTCTGCGAGCACAGTAGTACCTCCACGGCGTACACGTGGCACAACCGTTGGCGCCGGTCGTGGCCACGGGCACACGTGTGCGACCTGTCCGGTAAGTAATTAACAACTAGTGGTTAATGGCACAAATTAGCCAATTTAGTACAGTAGCTGGTATACAGTATGTAACAGCTACTGTAGCGGGACAGGTGTCCTGGCGTCCCACTTAGGGGTTAAGACCGGGGGCACCTGCCCCGTTCCAGTAAACGGAGGCAGACTCGCCTCCCTTCCCTTTACGGCTTTTTGCTAACTCCGTCCGGTTTTACCTCTAAGTCTCAGGCTTCTAACCCGTGACCGGCCGTCCGGATCTAACACCACCGACCGGCTGCGCGTCACCGGCCACGTGAGCCTTCCCTCTTTTCGAGTCCTTCCGTACGGTTGCGCTCGCGTGGGTTACCCAGCGGCGCGCGTTCCCTTACCTCCAACCCCCCTCGTTCCGAGTGGTCGGGACGAAGGTAGTTATACCACATCTTGGTACTCTTGTGGAGGGAATAACTACAGAGGTTGAGCCCGCACTGGATCGCCAGCGCGAGCAACTACGGATGGGATTGAAAGAGGTCGAAAATCACCGCGTCGGTCGCCAGTGATCATCGACGATGAACCTTGCGGATTCCGCCGGAGAAGATACCGCCTCCGGGCGAGCAAGTACCCGCAGCGGCAGAGGCGCACAGCGCCCCCGGATCGACAATCGGGAAGCCCTGCTACGCCCGCCGTCTACCAGGGGCCAGAAGACCCCTTACGTTTCGGACACCACCGCCGGGCTACCGGCTGGTGGGGGGAACCGCGTACAAGTACTGTACGACGCGTTACTCTCGCGACTACAAGCCTGGATGGAGGATTTTCTCGCTGAGGAACTACCTCAGGTCGTCCAGGTTTGCCTCGACCAAACGGCACCAAGACTGGTGGCGGAGCATGCGGACACCGCGCTCCGCGCCCTGCTGGACGAGAAGATCGCCCCCCTCGTACGCGACGAGGTGGTGGCCGCGCTCGCCGCGGAGGAGGACGAATCTCCCACCGCATTGGCTCTAAAGGGAGCTATTAGCTCCGCCGTGGCCATCCGTCTGGCCACGACATTTACCGAAACGGGAGGCGCGGTACCGCCGCCGGCGCCGCGCCGTGAAACCGTTCCGGACTCAAGCTTTAATATCGCTGATCCGATCGGCGCCGTACCCAGGATTGATAGGATGGACCCTCACCCGGAGGGCAGAGCCATCTATCTCCCAACCGTTCACGGTGCTACAGGGAGGAACCCAGAAAATGTCCTCCCCATACTCGCCGGTACGGGCAACCCCGCGGGACAGACAACCGCCTGGGGCTCCCCGAGACAGAGAATCGGGACCCGTACCGGTTGAGCAGAAGACGTGCACCCGGCACGCACAGGACCGAAGCGGAATACACCCGGTATTCCGATGCAGAAGACCCCCGTCACAGGACGGATGAAGACCGCGAGGAACGCCGCTGGCGATACCGCAATAACCGCGAGGCACGCCACGGGCGATACCGCGATGCCGGAGGGGGAGGATACCCCTCCGATGATGACCCATCCGGTTCGGAAGACTCTCGCAGGCGGGGCCACAGGGCACGCCGCGATAGAAGCCGAGACCGGCACCGGCACGACCCGTCCGACTCGGAAGACTACCACACCGAGTCGGATGAGGGGCGTCGTCGGTCGAGCAGACACCGCCGGGCTGCCCCGAAGAGCGACGAGCGACGGCCCACGGTAATCAGGCCCCTCAATGACCTGTTTACCAAGGCCGTCAACTACAAGACCTACCGCCTGGAACGGCGTAGCTCGCGCTACGACTCTACAGTAGCGCGGCACATTAACCGTTACCGGAAGAAACTGGACGTGCAGATGAGGTCCCACACGTTCAGTGGTCAAGATCCGATTGCGGTATTGGGATTCCTCGCACACCTCAAGATGGCGTGCGACCACAACGGGATCACAGAGGGAGCCGCCGTGTGGTGCTTCCAGTTCTACCTCACCGGTCAGGCTCACGCCCTACTCCAGTCCCGTCTCAATGGAAATACCATGGCGGTTGACGTGGAGCTGCGCGAACTGCTCCGGACGTACCCGCAGGTCGTCAACTTTTTGTTGCGTACCTATGCGACCGATGAGGTAGTTTCCGAAGCGGTTGGTGACGTGACCTCCTTCCGTCAAAGTTCGAACATGACGGAGGAGGTCTACAGTAACCACCTCTGGGACAAGGCCCTCCGATGCGTTACGGTTTTCTCCGACCGGCGGTTGAAGTCCCTATTCGTCGAGGGGTTACTTCCCGCCACGTGCGCGCAGGTCCGCAATTACCTCGCTACGCACCCGGATGTGGATTACCAATCCGTCGCTCGCTATGCGCAAGCGATCGGGGAAACCAATCGGGCTTCCCGTCGACAGGGGATGTCCGCCATGGCGCACCGAGAGCCGTCCGGAGCGGCTAGAAGATCCGACCGCACCGCAAGGACGAGGCCCGTGCTGTCGGTTGAGTCGGCATCCGACATCCCGACGGCCGGGGGATTTGCTGAAGAAGCAATCCTGGCCGTGACGGACCAAACCGCCACGCCGACCTCGATGAGCTCGCCACCGACGAGTTACTATCCGTCGCCGGCAGCCTCGACGGCGGGCGCCCCGGTTCCGCCCGCCAACCCTGGCGACGTGCGCACAGGACCGTACGGGAGGCAAGGGCAGGATCCACGCGTCCGATTCTCCGGCGGGAGATTTCCCGGACCGCCACCGTGCCGGTTCTGCCTTGACACCACGCACCGACAAGAGGCGTGCCCCGTCGTTGCCGATGCGGGCCTGCGGGCCAAGCTTCTGGAGGCACGAGAGGCCAACTACCAAAAGCTACGCATCCGGCAGGGCCTCCGCCCGGGATCCCCGTTCAACCGCCAGGGACCGTCCGCTTGGAGAAACCAGCGTCCGACGGCCCCCGCGGGCGTGAACGTGGTAGAAGAGCCGCACCACGGCCCTATCGAAGACCACGTGGCGCAAGCCGCGGACGAAATCCGCGAGGACTTGCTGCTGACGGGGGAAGCCGGGGAGGACGCGTAGAGGCGACGACGTCTCTCCCCGTGCCCAGCCTCAGAAGCTTAGGCACTCCCGATCCGGCTGCGCCAGCGGAAGCGCAGCCGGGTAACCGAACGGAAGTCCAGGCCATCTGCTTCTTCAAGAAGCAGAATTACAAGATCTCTGCGACGGTTGGTCAGAAGCAGGCGTTGATGGTCGCCATCACGCCAGTGCTTGACTCAGGAGCCGGCCCGAACCTCATCCATTTACGGTGTGTCGCCGAGTCGTGGCGACCATCGATAAAACCGGTTCGGAGCCCAGCGCTCATCGACGCGTCAAACCGCGCGATGAAGGAACTAGGGGAAATCCCCCTGCTCGTCCGAGTCGGTGAGTTTGTGGCGCGCGTCCCGTTCCTGGTAGTCACGAGCCTCGCCGTGGACTGTATCCTCGGTACGACCTTCCTGGATCGCCACGTCAAGGCGATCCTCCCACCGCAACGGAAGGTCGTGTTCCACGACGCGCCACCCGTGGCGTTGGTCGGAACAACCCCCTCGAGGCACGACCGCAAGATGGCCTCGAGGAGCACCGCACAACAACTACCGCCGTCGGATAAACCCGAACGGAAGCAGGTGGCGTTCCCCGCCAACAAACCGTCACGGAGGATCCGCCTCGTCAGAGGGGTAACAATTCCCCCGATGACGCAGGCCATGATGAGGGTCGCCACGCCGGTGGGGGGGCTGTGTTTTTTACAGAACTCCCCAAAAACCGCGCACAAGAATTTGACCCTCATGTCACAGGGGGTCATGGATGTTGTCCCCGAAAAACCGTTCTCGGTAATGCTCAGCAATTTTGGGCACCGCTCGGTTCACATCCCGAAGCATACCGTAGTCGGACTGGCTCTTCCGTCGCCCATTCACATCCTGACCCTTGGCGACTCGGCCGCGGAAGCGGCCGAAGCTAAGGAAGGGGGAGGGATATTTAATTCCAACCTCTCAACCGCAAAGGAGGGCGCGGAAGAAGCCGCCGACAACAGTACGGACAAGGGCGAGGCTGAACAAGCTACGCCGCCCAAGGCGCACCTCGGGGCGGTTGGAACGGATAAACCCGAAGACACCGCCGCCCCTGAGGAGGACCCCAACGCCTGGCAGGAGGACGTCCACATCGGTGCCGAGGACGTGGAGGTATGCTCGGAGATCCTCGAGGTACTGTCCGAATTCGAGGACATGTGGACCGGCCGGCTGGGAAAAATCGGGGCCACGAAGCACCGGATTGAGCTCAAGCCCGGTGCTCGCCCGATTTACTAGGAGCCTTACCGCGCCGGACCAACCGCATGGGAAAAAGAGAAAACGGAGATCGACGGCATGCTCCGGGCAGGGGTAACCGAACCCGCCACGGCCGAATGGGCAAGCCCCGTGGTATTCGTCCCTAAAAAGGATGGTACCATGCGGTTCTGTGTCGACTACAGAAAGCTCAACGCAGTCACCGTTCAGGATTTCTATCTGTTGCCGAGGATGGACGAGTGCATTGATTCCCTCGGCGACGCTACTGTCTTTACCACGCTGGATTGCAACAGCGGGTATTGGCAAGTAGAAATCGCCGAGGAGGACCGCGAAAAGACGACGTTCGCGTCGCACTGCGGGTTGTACCGTTTCCTCCGCATGCCGTTCGGTTTGAAGAACGCCCCCGCAACCTTTCAGCGGGCCGTCGACATCATACTGTCGCGGGTAAAATGGGAAACCGCTCTGGTCTACCTGGATGATGTTATCATGTACTCCAAGACCGTAACGGAACACGTCGCGCACGTCCGTGAGGTTCTACGCCTACTGCGGGACGCGGGCGTGTCGCTGAAGCTGTCGAAGTGCGCCTTCTTCGACACCTCGGTCACCTACCTGGGACACGTGATTCGACCAGGCAGGTTGGAGGTCGAGCGCCGCAACGTGGTCGCCATCGAGTGCGCTCGACCTCCCCAGAACCAAACGGAATTGCGGTCATTCTTAGGAATGTGCAACGTGTACCGTCGGTTCGTGAAGGGCTTCGCGAAAATAGCCGCTCCGGTAAACCGGAAGACGGGGAAAAATCAACCCTTCGAGTTTGAGGTTCTTACCGACGAGGAATACGAGGCGTTCTTGGAACTCAAGAAGCGCCCCGTGTCCCCACCGATCCTCGCTCTACCCCGTTACGGAAAGAAATACACCCTGGACACGGACGCTTGCGCGTACCACGTCGGCTGTGCCCTACTACAGGAGCAGCCGGACGGAGACCGTCTACCGATCGGTTATTGGAGCCGCGCCCTCACGGACGCCGAGAGGAACTACACCACTACCGAGAAGGAATTCCTCGCCGTCGTATGGAGTATTCTCACGCTTCGACCATACCTGTATGGGAATACGTTCGACCTCCGTACGGATCATGAGGCCCTCCACTGGGTTCTCAACCTGGCGGATAGCTCCATCCGGCTAGCGCGCTGGCGTCTCCGCATAGCCGAGTACGACTACGACGTACTGTACCGGCTGGGTATTAAGCACCAACTCGCGGATGGTGTATCACGACTCCGAGTTGACGGCGCAACCTCCGAACCGGTTGACGACGAGGTCACGTGTTTCGCGGTACAATGGCGAGAGGAGTAGCATAACCCCCGCCAAGGTACCGTACACTGGGAGACCCCCGTCGACCCGGGGAGAGCTGAGCACGCGTTCGCGGTTATACCCGAAGAACGCGACATCTCATCCGTAACGGTGGAAGAGTTCCTTCGGGAACAGGCCGAGGACCCCTTCTGTAGGGCGGCCGCCGAGACCGTGGGGAACCCGGACTCGCGGTACGACGTTGACCGATACGGGTTCGTCGTCCGCAAGTCCCCCCTCGATGGGACCCTGCAGCGGGTTGTACCGAAACGGCTCCGGGCGAAGATATTGTACCTCGCCCATCATCCCCGCCTAGCCGGACACCCGGGCGGTACGAGGATGTACTATACCCTCCGGCGGGAATATTATTGGCCTCATATGGCCAACGACGCCTTCAGTACCGTACGGAACTGCGCGTCATGCGCTGCCACCCGGGGAACCCTGGTGAGGCACCAGAAGGATCTCAAGCTCTTCCCAGCGGCAGGACCGCTGGATTTCGTCGCCATGGACCTGCTGGGTCCTTTACCGAAGACGACGCACGGGAATCGCCACGTGCTCGTCATGACCGACCGGGTTACGAAGCTGACGCGCAGCATCTCGTTACGGACAACCACCGCGTCGGTCGTGGCAAACGCCTTCCTGGACAATTGGGTGTACGTATACGGCGCACCTCGTTACGTGCTAACCGATAACGGACCACAATTTGCCGCCAAGTTCTTCGACGCGGTGTGCGCCTTGCTGGGGGTGAGGCACTACCTGACTACCGCCTATCACCCCCAGACAAATGGGCAGACCGAACGGTTCAACCGTACTCTGGTACAGCGCTTCCGACATTATGTCGCGGAGCATCAGAGGGACTGGGACGAATACATCCAGCCCCTGACCTTCGCGTATAACACGCAGGTCCACCGGTCGACGGAGACAACCCCGTTCGACCTGGTGCTGACGCGACCACCGTCCGGTTTGGCCCTACCTGGTACTGTACCACAGGATGCCGTCTCCAACACGGAAGATCCGAGGACCCCGGTACAGTACAAGCGCGCGACGCTGCGTAAACTCCGCGACGCCCTTGAGCGCACGCGGGTGAAACTAACCGCGGCGCAAAGGCGATACAAGGCCGACTTCGATAAGAAGGTGCGTTTCCGTCCGGTCATCGAGGTGGGAGACCTGGTCTATGTCGACCGCCCACCTCGGCCATTCACGAGTACCGAACGGGGAGACCTGCCAAGCAATGACGGGGGACCCTCCGTCAAGCGTTTACCGAAAACGGAAGGCCCGTTTCGGGTCCGATCCGCTACGGAGACCACAGTGGTCGTCGATCAAGACGGGGTCTCAAACCGCGTGAGCATCGACCGGATAACCCCGATGCCGCGGGGACCCCGCGACGTCACTGCGGCCGCCCCGACCCAGCCCGCGGCGGACGGAGAACCCGAACCCGCCGCGGAGTATGTGATCGACCATCTGGTCGGTCACCGGGAGAACCGCACAGGAACCCAGTACAAGGTCCGCTGGTATGGCTACGCCCCAGCAGACGATACCTGGGAACCCGCGGAGGGACTCCCCCAGGCCTTCATAGACCGCATCTGGCTCACGCGGGCGGCAGCACGCCACCGCTAACACCGCAATGGGCAAACCAGCGCGGGGCGGGACGATCCCGCGGAGGACCTCCCCCGCGCAGCGGCCAATCGCCACAGACGCACGCGGAACCCCGCGCAAGTCACCGCAAACCCCGCGCCGGAAGACCCGGCGCAGGAGGGGGCGAGGTCGCCACAGACGCACGCGGAACCCCGCGCACGTCACCGCCAACCCCGCGCCGGAAGACCCGGCGCAGGAGGGGGCAAGGTCGCTACGGACGCACGCGGAACCATGCGTGCGCCACCCCAAACCCCGCACCGGAATACCCGGCGCGGATGGGGGCGACTCCGCCGAGGGTCTCCTCCAGGCGGCCACCACCCGTACGGCGCACGCGAATACCCTGCGTGCCACCGCTCGGGCCGTACCGGATGGACCGGCGCGGAGAAAGCTGACCCGCCGGCAGGACGACCCAACGCGGCGGTGTTCAAACGGCGCGGCACCCCGGTGCACACCCGCTGCCGAGGGACGGAACCCAGCGCGTAAATACTGTATGGGGGTGACCTCGCCGAGGCTCCGGGGCACTGCGTACCACGAGGCGCGCGGCCGGCATACACTGCCCGGCACGTGTGGCCGCTGGACCACGGCGGCGGTTCAAGACGCCTCCCATCCTCGGGGAGTACCCAATCGGAGTTCGTCAATGCGCTGAAAAAGCCACCCGCCGCGGGGCGGTAAAATCCGGCCTAAAATTACCTACCAGACGGGCGCCCTCCGGTGTCGCGGGGGCAGCTGGGGGACCCTCCCTGCGACCACCTGGTACACTCACCGCGCGGGGTCTCGCCGGCATGAGCCAGAGGGTAACCCGGCCGCCATGATGACGACCGGCGCGGAGAGACCACAGTACCGAGCGGGAAGGGCAGTGAAGGAGAGGAAGAAGAAGGAGAACAGGGGGCAATTTACTGGACTGGATGGGACCTGGTCCCCGGAGGCGGTTCGCTACTCTCTCTGCCTCCCCCACGGACATCACTCACGGCGTTGGCGGTTGGCAGAGGGCTCCGCTCCCCGCACCGCCGCGATGGCGGGATCAGCATCAACTGCACCGTACGGTCTCTTTGCGGACACCTGTTCGCTCAAGACGGCGAGGTGGTCCTGTGCCGCACGGATCCGCGCCATCGTCTCACTGCGCAAGAGATCCTCGCCGGTGTCGCGTTGGCGGATGGCACACTGCAGGCCGGCCACCCGCGCCCTGAGCTGAGTCGCCTCGACCAGCCAGGCGCGCGCGGACTCCAAAGCCGCCTCGAGGGTGGTCGGTGCAGGGACGCCCGCGTAGCGGCACTCTATCTGCAGAGCGCACAGGGCGGCCTGCGCGTCCGGGACCAAGACGGGGGCTTCGTTCGCTGGTGCCACCACCTGAGCTCTATCGGCCGCCGCCGAGGGGGTCTGCGTCCCCGTCGCAGTCATTTCGCTGACGGGGAAGACGGCGGAGCCCGGCACCGATCCGGTAGCTACCGCAGGGAGGTTATCCTCCGCGGGCTCGACAGTAGGAACCTCGCGATGGGCCCCCACTGCGGCGGGGTCCGTGACCGGCACTTCCATGGCCGGCGTCTCCGTGGCCGGCGGTGGCGACTCCGCAGTGGTCGCGTCGCCCACCCTAGGGGGCGTTGAGGGACCGACTGGAAGGCCCTCTCCGAGGGCGGTGTCACCCGGCATCGGTAGAACCGGGCCGCGTCGACACGGGCGGAGACTCCACGGACGGTTCGGCGGGAGTCCCTGCGGAGGCAACCACGGCGCCCCACCCGTCACTGGAGGCGATGGTCGCACCGTACAACGGCGACCCGTCGTCCGGGAGGGAGTCGTACCAGTTGTCGGCCTCCGCCGACGTACCATACCAATGCGGCATCCGCAAGGAGCAGCCGCGGGCCCAACTGTACCACACGAAGTCTCCGCGCTCTGGAAGAGACCAGTCCAACCGTTCGGAAAAATCGAGGATGGCCTCGGCGCCAACCGGGTCGAATGACGTCCCCTCGAGAATGGCGGCCACCCCGACCGATCGGATGAGCTGCAGAAGCCCCGCCGACAACCGGAAGAGAGAGCCTCGCTCGCCGGGTTCGTTCCCGTTCCGGCTCGCCAGGCGAGGGTCCGGACACCTTGTGAAGAACGGGAGGCCGTCCCGTGCGGCGTGCAGGAAACAAAGCAACGCCAGGACCGCCCACTCCGAGAGCAAGATGGCGTCGATCAGTCGACGCATCCCGGGCGTCGCCTCTCGCCCGAAGGAACCGTCCGGCATCCACCGCGCTGCGACATGCGCGAGAACGCTGGGGGTGGGGACGCAGAGGTACTGTGGAGTCTCCGGATTGCTCCAACCGTCCGGTAGGGCTGGGTATAGCCGCCCCCTAGCGCCCGTGGTCACGGCGAAGAATTCCGTCGTGTGCCACATATGGAAGTAGGCATCGGCGCGGCGACATCGCAGCCGGCTCTCCTTGGCGGAATTCTCGCCCCACGGCACACCGTCGGCCACACTGTATCACCGGTCGAACGGGCGGGGGAATGCCACCAACTGCACGTGGAGCTTAGGATCCACGTCCCCGCCGAACCTCTCGAAGAGGTCGAACAACCGCGAATGGTACTGGTCCTCACCCGCACAGCGGATGTACAGAAGATCCGAACGGGAATCCGCCATTACGCGGTGGGGCACGTGGACGCAGCGGGTCCTCCAACCGGCCGAGCGGTTGTCTTGGCGGATTCGTCCGAGAGGGGAGGGCGTGCGGATACCCCGCCGCCTGGGGATGGCCCCAAACCGAGCGGCATCGGGGAAGGCCGTTCCGATGTAAGCCTCGACGGACATTGGCGGCTGCGCTTGTGATGGGTTGCAACCACCCCGGGGAATCCGGTGGTCTAAGTCGGCCCCGGGCAACAAACTCCGAACGGCACGAACACCCGTCCGGAGCCAGCCGGATGGCGACGCCTCTGTCGCCGGGGGCGTGGTCGCGTACGGGTCCGGCGGTACCGGGCGGTCACCCGCCCCGGCCGCCGTCTGCCCCGTGGCTACAACCCAGTCGGGGGACCGTCTCAGTACGGTCGTCTCACCGACTTGGGGAGCTGGGGCTGAGCGCGGAGGGCGCGGCAGGGGACTCTGGACGGCGGGAGGGCCGCGCGAGGGAAGAACCCCCGCGCTCGAAGCCCGCACGCGCGGGGCTGCGATGCTCGCCGCGGGTTGACTCACGGGGCCCGCCGCCAGCGCCGGGTGAAAGGTAGGGACCGGCGCGGCCGGCACCGTAGGGAGCTGAGCCCGAGGGGGGTGACCCCGCTCGGACGATCGGTTGTCCATGCGGGAGGAAGACAGGGGGAGGAAACGAGATGTGGAGGTGGAGAAAGTGGGGTGCGTGGTGTGGGGTGATGTGGGAGAAAAGGAAAGCGTGAGGGGACCCATTGCCGCGCCAGGGGATCCGACGCGGTTAAATACCAAAAACTCCATGGGCTCCTCTATGGAGTTGGCCGTAGTCCGCCCGCGCCCCCGTGGTGGGCGCGGACTTCTCCGTACGGATGGGACACTCTGCAAGCCGGTCATGTCAACCCCCGGCCACGACGAGGACGTGTCGCGAAGTAAGGAAGGGGGTCTATGGTACAATTCCACACCGCGACCCCCGGTGGGAGATGAGAACCGTCGAGACGGGCGGTTACTACTGTAGTAATCGTGCACGCGCCCTCTGCGAGCACAGTAGTACCTCCACGGCGTACACGTGGCACAACCGTTGGCGCCGGTCGTGGCCACGGGCACACGTGTGCGACCCGTCCGGTAAGTAATTAACAACTAGTGGTTAATGGCACAAGTTAGCCAATTTAGTACAGTAGCTGGTATACAGTATGTAACAGCTACTGTAGCGGGACAGGTGTCCTGGCGTCCCACTTAGGGGTTAAGACCGGGGGCACCTGCCCCGTTCCAGTAAATGGAGGCAGACTCGCCTCCCTTCCCTTTACGGCTTTTTGCTAACTCCGTCCGGTTTTACCTCTAAGTCTCAGGCTTCTAACCCGTGACCGGCCGTCCGGATCTAACACCACCGACCGGCTGCGCGTCACCGGCCACGTGAGCCTTCTCTCTTTTCGAGTCCTTCCGTACGGTTGCGCTCGCGTGGGTTACCCAGCGGCGCGCGTTCCCTTACCTCTAACCCCCCTCGTTCCGAGTGGTCGGGACGAAGGTAGTTATACCACAGAGTACATCGCGAAGCACAGGACACTCTGGATGAAAATACGAATGGCTGGGTACCCCAGTATCCAGCAACATGGAGCTGTCACCTGTAGTGCACTGACCCAACTTTTCCTTTTCCCAGGGGACACCTGTCCCCGGCCAGCACGACTCCTTCTCCGGGACACACGTGTAACACGCGCCACGTGTAACCAGGCGTCAAGGCCCCTGTGTCCAGGTGTCACCCCCCCCACGTGTAGTGGTTGTCATACCTCCCCAAGGGGAGTTTCTCCGGTCGTCGCCGCCGTCGTTTTAATTTAGTTTCTTTTAGTTTAATTAATTATAGCTCCGACGTCGGCTAGTATATAGCCGACGTCCGACCCTAAGTAAATCCTCACGAAGCTTTGGGTCTACAACTCGGGTTTCTGGAACGGAGTCGTAGCCTCGCGTCGGTCCCCGTCCCACGACGGTACCCTGCGAGCCATCTACGTCCCGATTCCCTCCTGTCTCTACCGCGCGCGTCGTCCCGCCACGCCGGGCTCTCCGCGCGACAGCTGTCCCTACCGCTCCGCCCCTCCTGGGCTCTGTTTTGCCTCTTTTTCCCTTACTTTCCCTACTGCGCTTCGCGCCCGGCCCCGTACCGGTCCCTTACGGGTGGTTTCCCGATAACCCCTACACGCGCCCCCCGAACGCGCGCGCTCTGCCAGAGGGGGATCCCACCCCTTCCCCCTCAGTGCACGACATTTTGGTCTCCCGACCTAGAAGTCTACGGAGTGTCCCTTATCCCTTACCGTTTTTGGTCCTAGGTGTTCTATCCCTGTTTCAACAGGTTCCGACAAGCTCAAGGCTATGGTATCCGGGTCCGATTCGTCCCGTGAGACCCGTTCTCGAGACGTGCCTCCGCCAGTTGCGGCGTGGATCACTCGGAGTTGTCGCGAGACGCTCCGAGAAGCGGAAAGATTCACGCTCAATACTGTAGCGGAGAAGCTCGCAGCGCAACCGTCGGCGCTGCGGGAAAACCTCAAGACTTTTATTGAGGAAACTATCGCGGCCCAAGCCGAGGTACAAGCCGCGCGAGAGCGCGATCGCCTAACCGCCCTGGAAGGCGTGCTCACCAAGGCCTGGCAGGCGGACATAGCTGCCAGCGCCAAGGAGGCCGCCATCCTGCGTAAGCAAGAGGAGACCGCCACGGCGGAGGACCTCAAGGCCCTCCGTCGAGAAATTGCCATCTTGAAGACGCAAACATCAGCCTCCGCTGCTGGAATCCCTTCGACTACAGTCGGAGTAGCGACTCTCCCTCCCGCTGAGGGGTTGCCCCCGTTGAATAAGAGCCTGCTCTTTTCCAACGTGACAACGCCGGCGCTGCAAGCCGCGGGGATACGCGTCCCCTCCATAGAGACCGCACCCCAATTCTCCGCCAATCCGCAGGCGTCGCGAACCGCGGCAGGAGCCTCCCGCGAGGGAGCCTCCGCCGGACCTATCCACCTTGAAGGTGATTTACCCTCCCAGAATTTACGGGGAGAGGACCCCGATCAAGGGGGAAGCTCAGACGACGAGGGGAGTGGACGACGAAAAAAGTCCAAACCCAGTCGGAAAGAGCGGAAGGCGAACCGTCGCAAAGGACGAAAGGATGGATACCCTCCGGACGGGTACTCAAGCCCGTCCTCGTCATCCTCCTCTGACTCGGAGACCGACTCCGAGTCAGAGTCCCTTACGGCCCCAATGCCGACGTTCGGCCCCAAACAGAAAAAGGTTTCTGTCTGGAAGCCGACGAACCACCGGTTCAGAGGTGTGTGTAACTACCGAGCCTACCGCCTCGTGGATACCAACCGAACCCTGGACGACCGGGTCTACGCTACCACCCGTAAGAGGGTGCAGTACCTCCTCGTGGTCATAGGGGAGTACAAATTCAGCGGGGTAGATCCTATCAGGGTTATCAGCTTCCTGGCTCGCTGCAAGGAAAATTTTGACAACGCCAATATGACCGAGGCGATGGCCCTGATGGCCCTACCCCATCTGCTGGCTCCGCCAGCGAAGGAAGCGTATGAGTCCCAGCGGGGACTGTACCGCAAATCTCAGGGGATCGCGAGCTGGGCCGGCGCCGTCAATTGGCTGTTGCGCACCTATGCGACGAACCTCGAGATCGAGCGGGCCCTCATGGCATTGAGGGAGCTACGCCAGAAGCCGGGCGAACTGGAAACCGAGTACGCTACTCGAATGTCCACCGCCCTGGGGAGGTGCGGGGACGTGCACTCGGCATACGAGAGGACGACCCTCTTCATCGAGGGGCTCACCCCCGCGATCAAGCCGCTGGTGTTACAAGCTCGCGAGGATCGACCGCGATCCTCGTTCGAGGATACCATCGCCCTCGCGCGCTCGCACGGCGATGCTTTCCGGGCCCAGCACGGGGCGGGGCGCCGCGTGGAATTCGGGAAGCCTCGCCCGGTTAAACAGGTTCTCGCTGCCCTGGATGGCGCCCCGTCGTCATCGACCGGCCCCTCTCCCAGTTTCCAAACGGCCCGGGGAGCCGAGAACTACTTCGCTACCGATGGTGACCTCGCCGGGGGGGCTCCTTCCCTCCCGACGGAAGAATCCTCCTTCAACGACGGAGACTCGCTGTTTTACGGCGACCGGCGCAAGCCGTATCAACCCGCTCGAGAGCCCGCCGAGGGCTTTCGCGGACTTCCACCGGGGAAAACGTCCCGTAATTACCAAAAGGATCGGCGGGGACCTCCGTCCCCGCAGATCATCTGCTTCACCTGTTATCGGGTCGGGGACCACATTTCCCCCGACTGCGACATGAAGGTGAAGTATGTATCCCTCGTACCCCATCAGTACGAGAAGTTGACCGCGGCCCAAAAGAGCCGAGTGCCTCCGGAGGCGTACCTCCGAGCCGTCGCCCTTCTCAGTTACGAGGCGAACCGAGTAATGAACCCCGACGCCGTCGCCGGCCCGCCGCCGCGTGCGGGTACCGGGACGAGGTCCGTACCGCCCCCCGGGGAAGCTTCTCCTCCTCCAAAAAACTAGGAGAACCTCAGCCCGCAGCAGCTGAGGTGGACACGGCCACATCCCCGGATCACTCGCCCAGGGTGGCGGAACCGTCCTCACCTCCCGAGGCGGAGAAGCGGTACCGGATACTCGGCCGCAAACACACTGGGCCATCCCAGGGAGACCCCGACCCCGAACGGCTCGGTACCTTACGCCGACCATGGCGAAGAAACACCCCCCCGCTTGCAAGGGGTGTTAGCCATCCCGAGACAGTGCTCGCGCTGTCTCGGCGGAATTACAAGGTCTACGCAGACCTTGGATTATCCCCGTCGATATTGGTGCGCCAGCTCACAATATTAGATACAGGGGCTGGCTCCAATTTCGTACGGGCCGACACGCTTCCCTCCGGATGGGAGGCGCTGATTATTCCGGGTGAAATCCCGACGATCGCGGACGCCAATGGGAGACCCTTGCGTACGAGCGGCCAAATCCCCCTCGTGGTGCGGTTAGGTGACCGTACCATGAGGTGTACCTTCATCGTCTGTGAACGATTAGCCGCCCCCGTGATACTGGGGTGCGACTTTAACGACAAGTTCGTCGAAGCCATCTACCCCCGGCGGAAGGAGGTGGAACTGGACGATGGTACTAAGATCCCCATCGTCCGGAAGCCGGCGTCTCGGGCCGCGAACGCCCCTCCCCTCCCGACGGAGCAAGAGTATGCCCCCGCCGCTGGGCGGACTTCCCCAAGGCTCAAGGTGTCGCGCGCCGTGGAGATCCCGGCGGGCACCCAGACTTGGGTATACGTCACAAGTGGACGGGCCGGACTCTCGGTCCTCGAGGCGAACCCGCAGTTATATGCGAAGCATCGGATCTCCCTCTCCAACGGGGTGGTGCACATCACCCCGTTGCAAGAGTTCAAGGTCCTCATGGCGAACTTCTCGACCGCCAACAAGAGGTTGTCGAAGAACCAAGTCGTTGGCTTCGTCACTCCCCATCCGCGGGCGATGGTGCGCACGGCGATGCCGTTGGACGCGGTCCTAGCCGCGGAATTCTCCGAGGGGAGCCCCCCTCTACAGGGCGAGAGGCCCCCTCGTGGAGCCCTCCCCCAAGCGGAGCCATCCCCTCCGTCGGAGTCGGTTCCCCTCAACCACCTGCCGGCGCAAGTGCGAGGGCAGGTCCGCACCATGCTCGCGCCCTACGCCGGAATGTGGGATGGAAACTTGGGCGAGGTTCGAGCGACAGAGCATCGCATCGAACTCACCCCCGGCGCCAAGCCGTTTCGATGTCAGCCCTATCGAGCTGGTCCCCGCGCCCGGGAGGCGGAACAAGCCTCGGTTGACGAGATGTTAGCTGGCGGGGTAATTTCCCGGTCCAAGTCCGAATGGGCGTCCCCCGTCGTGCTCATCCCCAAGTCAGATGGGAGCCTCCGTTTCTGCATCGATTATCGACGGCTGAACGCGTTGACCGTGCGAGATACGTACCCCATCCCTCGCATGGACGAGTGTCTTGACACACTCGGGGAAGCCAAGGTCTTTTCTACCCTTGATTGTAACTCCGGGTACTGGCAAATTCCAGTCGCCAAGGAGGATCGACCGAAGACCACGTTTACGTGCCACGCCGGGACGTATCAATTCAACCGTATGCCCTTCGGGTTGATGGACGCCCCGGCCACCTTTCAACGTATGCTGGATATCCTCCTCTCAGGCTATCGCTGGAAGAGCTGCCTCATCTACCTGGATGATATCATAATCTTCTCCAAGGATTATGACACGCACCTCAAGGATGTGGACGTAATACTCCGTGCTCTGCAGCAGGAGGGATTATCACTTAAACTTAACAAGTGCAAGTTTTTCCAGGACTCTGTCGAGTACCTGGGACATATCATCCGACCGGGCGAACTCGAAGTCCACCCGAAGAATGTGAAAGCGCTCTCAGAAGCGACTCAACCACGGACCCAGACCGAGCTGCGCTCGTTCTTGGGAATGTGTAATGTCTACCGACGTTTCGTCGAACATTTCGCCAAGATAGCGGCGCCCCTTACGGCTATGCTCCGAAAAGGAGAACCGGATGTCCTCCCCGATCTGGATGAAGAGCAGACCACGGCCTTCCAGACACTGAAGGAGTGCTTAATTTCGCCTCCGGTCTTAAAACTCCCACGACTGGGGCGCCCCTACTCACTGGACACGGATGCGTCAGACGCTCAGTTGGGCTACACACTACTGCAGACCCACGAGGATGGACACCGATACCCTGTCGGATATTGGTCACGTACGCTCTCGCCAGCGGAACGCAACTACTCGACAACCGAGAAGGAATGCCTCGCCATCGTATGGGCGGTACAGACGCTCCGCCCGTACCTGGAAAGGGAGCGGTTCACGGTCAACACCGACCACCACTCCCTGCGGTGGCTGATGAACCTCGCCGATGCGAGTGGCCGACTGGCCCGGTGGCGGTTGCGCCTTGCCGAATATGACTTCGACGTAACCTACGTGAAGGGAATCAAGAACTGCCTCGCCGATGCGCTGAGCCGTATCCCATCTACGGGGGGTACGACTGTCCCGACCGACGAAGAAATTCCTTGCTACTCCGTCCTGAATTTCGACGATGAGCCTCAGCATCAAGAGGAGACCTACGACCCCACCGACGTCGAAATTTCCGCGGGTTGCTACGCGCTGGACCCCCCGGCCTCGATGGCCGCGATAACCCACGAAGACTTCTCTCGTGAACAGCACTCCGACCCATTTTGTAAGGAGGTGACTTCCCGTCTTGAGAAGGGGGAGGGGTTCGCTGAATTGCGCCGGTCCCGATTCTTCGTGAATCAGGAAGGGCTGGTCTGCCGGAAAGCCCACCTCGACGGTGTGGAACAGATCGTAGTACCCACAACCCTCCGGGAAAGGTTGTTGTACTTGTCGCATTATCCCGCCACCTCCGGTCACCCGGGAGGCAGGCGATTGTTCTATACGCTAAGACAGCGGTTCTATTGGCCAAGCATGTCGGTGGACTCCTACTCGACCGTAAGGATGTGTCCCGACTGCGCGAAGGCACGCATCAAACTGCGGAAGCACAACTCTGAGTTGAAGACATTTCCTCCGTCAGGGCCCCTGGAGTACATCGCCATCGATATTCTCGGCGAACTTCCCCGTACACCAAGAGGAAACCGTTACCTCTTGGTGATGACGGACAGATACTCCAAGCTGACCAGGACGGTCCCGCTCAAGAGGATTACCGCTGAAACGGTTGCTCAGGCGTTTATTTCCCACTGGGTGTTCGTATACGGCGCCCCAGTGAAACTTCTCTCCGATAACGGGGGAAAATTCACCTCGAGGTTTTTCCTCGCCGTGTGCAAGATACTCTCAATTGAGAGCGTGTTCACCACGGCCTATCACCCCCAAACGAATGGGCAGGTGGAAAGATTCAACCGGACGTTGGTATCCACCCTCCGGCATTACCTCGCCGATAATCAACGTGACTGGGATCAGTACACGGATGCACTGACGTACGGCTATAATTGCACGGCGAACAGGATGATCGGTATGCGGCCGTTCGACCTGGTATTATCCCGGACCCCGAGTCCGTTATCCCTGCAACAAACGCCGCTGTTGGACCCATCCGCCTCAAGGGCGCAGTTCAAGATCCGCTACCTAGCGTGGCTCCGCAGCCTGATATCGACGGCCAGCCGCAACTTGCTGGCCGGACAGGAGCGGTATAAGAACGATTTCGATAATCGGATACGCCACCCCACCCCGGACTATCGGGTGGGGGATCAGGTACTCGTGAACCGCGAGGCTGCGCTACGCTCCGAGGAGAAAACGGACAAGGACCGGGTTAACAATAAGCTCACACCGCGAACCGAGGGACCCTTCCCTGTCGTACAGGTGGACGACCACACCGTCACCATCTTACGGGGGACGGGACTGAAGGACCGGCTCTCTCGCGACCGGGTCGTCAGGTCTCCCCCGCTTCGTAGCAACGTGACAGACCCCCCGCTGGGACCGGGGTCCTCAAACGGGGAAGACGAAAACCTCCCCGACGCGACCCCTTCGGAAGGGACCCCCGCGACACCGGCGCTCGCAAGGCCGCGGCCGCCGGGGCTGATGGACGCCGTCATCGGCGGAAGAACCGAGGACGCCCTCACACGTCTCGCTGGGTTCCGCTCTCGAATCGGGGCGAACCGCCCCGAAACAGCGAACTGCCCCCCGCCGCCGGACTCAAGACCCCTAACGAAGGAAACGCGTCCCGTTACGCGCTCGCAAACGGCGAGGGAACCCCACGAGCCAACAGTGGACCCTACGGAACCACCTGCGCCCCGCCGCGACAGGGCCTCCGCCCCCCCGGCGATCCCGCTCACCGCGCGTTCATCTCGTCGGGCGCGGCGCACCTGGCCGCGAGGTGCACGTTCCGACCCGACGCCTTCCGCGTACCTCTACGCGTGCCTTCGGGGCAGGCCCTCCCTCCTGCTTCCTCTGCGGGAGACCCCACCGACACCTACGTCGTGCAATCGCTAACCGGGCATGGGCCGGGAGATGACGGGCTCCCCCTGTTTCGCGTACGTTGGTACGGGTACAGCGACGCCGAGTCGACCTGGGAGCCCGCCCGTCATATCGACTACAACACGGTCGCGCGATATTGCCGAAGGGAGCGGGTACCAATCCCCGACCGCGCTCTATGGGGGCATCCCGGCAGCGTGGGAATCGGGAATTAGAGGGATGGATCGCGCCCCAGCACCTCGGTTGAGGTACGATAGCCTACTGTGGAGCCCCTGGAAACACGCGACGCGTCGACGCGGACCGCCGCCGGACGCCCTAGCCAGTCAACGCCGCCCACCTGTCGTATTTGATTTTTTGATTTTTTGGGAATGGTTTGATTTTTCATTTTTTGGTTGGGGAGGCCCACTCCTGGGCGAGAACAGACACCGACCCGTCCCTTCCGGGAGCGGTTGACGGTGTCTCGCCCTGCAGTACAGTAGTCGCTCCCTCTCCCCACGCCCTCGCGGGTCACCACCCCCTGCGGAGGGAGAGAAAGACGCTCCCCTCCCACGTCAAGCAACTGTGGTATCCACCCCGGTCTCACGCGTCCGTCGGCAACGATCCGCTCCCGCCTCAGGACCGAGCCACCAGCCCGACATGTGCGTCGCCCCGGTCTCACGCGTCCGTCGGCAACGATCCGCTCCCGCCTCAGGACCGAGCCACCAGCCCGACATGTGCGTCGTTCCGTTCGCGTCCCGGGCCCCTACCCGCACGAGGGAGAAGAAAAATTGGTGCTCGCTTGAAGAAGACGCTGTCTTCGTGAGGGAACCCAGAACCTCGACCCGCACGAGGGAGAAGAAAAATTGGTGCTCGCTTGAAGAAGACGCTGTCTTCGTGAGGGAACCCAGAACCACTTCCCTCGCCCCCGACGAGAATTACCATCCGCGCTGCGCTGTCGCTGACGGCCCGCCCCCACCGCCGCGGGCCGCGTCCCTACTCCCGATCGACGAGAATTACCATCCGCGCTGCGCTGTCGCTGACGGCCCGCCCCCACCGCCGCGCGCCGCGTCCCTACTCCCGACTTCGTGTCGTTTCATTACCTCGCCCTCGACGAGAATTACCTTCCGCGCTGCGCTGTCGCTGACGGTCCGCCCTCACCGCCGCGCGCTGCGACCCTACTTCCGACTTCGTGTCGTTTCATTACCTCGCCCTCGACGAGAATTACCTTCCGCGCTGCGCTGTCGCTGACGGTCCGCCCTCACCGCCGCGCGCCGCGACCCTACTTCCGACTTCATGTCGTATACTCCCTCGCCTTGGGCGAGACTACCGGCCGCACCGCGATAATCGCCGATCGTCTCCGGCACGCTGCTACGCGCGGTAACACCGACCTTACGCGTCGCGTCCCCCCTCGTGCGGCACGAGCCCTCCGGAGGCGACCGCCGTCGGGGTCCTCACAGCGTGGTCGCCTCGCACCGGCGACGAGGAGGCCGCGAGCGCGTCCCCCGCGGGCTCACCGGCCGCGACCTCGCTCGGCTCCGACGTCCCCTCCGCGAGCAGACGATGTAGCTGTTCTCGCCATTGCGGATCCTTCAGCCAACCGCGCAGCTCGGCGTCCGTCATCGTCGCTGTATCGCGTCGCTCCACCCCCCTCGGGCGGGGGTCCTCAGTACCCTTCCCAAAACCGACGCCGCGACGCCGGACGCGCCGACCCTCGCCCTCTCGCTCCGCGAACCGGACTTCTCCGGAACGTCCCCCTCCGCCGCCTCCTTCGGGAACCCCTTCCCCTCCCCTCAGTAATTCCGGTTGGTCCAGGCGAAGCGTTCCGCTCTCGAGCCGAATCCAGTTCCCACGGTCCGGGCGGCCCGCGTCATGCTGTCTCCCAGGGGAGTAGTGCGTGCTCCGAGGGTTGTCGAAGTGATGGCCCTGAGCTTAAGGGACGCGCGACCAGTCGATGTCCCCGTGGAGAGCCAGGAGGACCCGTAACTGTCGCTGTGCTTCTGTGCTACCCAGGATGCGCGTCAAGTCCAGCCGGTGCAACCACTCCACGACCATGGTCGGGAGGATGAATAACCGCCCCTCGTGGGCGTACTTCAAGAACCGCCCCGCAACTAAGGCGAGCCACTCGCTGAGAAAAACCATCCAGCGTGCGGACTGAGGGTCCTCCGTGAGACTCAGTCCAAAGTACACCACGCACGGGGGAATTTCCGCAATGAAGTCCGCAGCGACTTCGTACTGCGCAAACCACGCCGGTATCTCAGGATACCGCGTGCTCAACACCGTCCGCTCGAATGTCTTTACCTCCACCCATTCGTATGCGACGAACACCCCCATCCGATTACGCATGCGTCGCTCAACCTTGAGCTTGGCATGCATCGCGGGGTCGCGCCTCCGATCTGGGGATCGAGCGAAGTCCTCCGGCAACAGAGGTCGGTCCCAGGCCATCATGGCCACCGAGGGTTCTTCCTCCCGGATGCGGAGTTCATCAAATATTCGTTTCAGATTCGCAACGTACCCCCGGTCCCCATCCGCCCGATACGCCCAGGTGTCCAGGTTCCAAGCCCGAGGGACGAGCTTGTTACAGGGGGGTACGGCGTATACGTTGGCGAATTAATTCCACGAAGGCCACACGGGTCTCCGTGTTCACCCGTCTGAATTCCGGACGCAACAAAGCCGGCTCCACGACCAGGCGGCGCGTGAAGTCGCGAGAGCCGACGGCTGCCACGCTCAAACCCCCAGGGAGTTCCCCAGTAGACGTCGCGTACGCACGGATCAATTCCGCGTCGCGTAAACCCTCCGGCGCCATAAAAGGGGCTCGCTCGAAGAGTAGCGCATCGTCGTACAAGTTCCGACCCCATAAGTCTCGTGGTCGGGGCCACATCTCGCCCTCGAGGGCCGAGACTCCCCCGGGGGGGTACATCGGCGCGTGCATCTCGGGGAGGCGGGACGGTACGCGTTCGCTCGGGGATGCCACCGCCGCGGACCTCTACCACGTCGGCGCCACGAAGGTAAGAGACTGGTACGGCGTACCTTGCGTATCGTGGGCTCCGCGTTCGCGCGTCGAAAGGAGGAGTTGTCACAAAACAAAAGGGGGGAAGGGACACAGAAGGTGAGCTGCTGCGGTGTGGCCCTGGGCGCCGACCTACTTCAGGGGACCCACGAATACCGTTGCCCTCAGCCACCTACGTTCCGCCCCCGATCATGGCTGGCGGGGGATCGTCGAGTCCCCCGGCGGTACACGAACCGCCACAGTCAGGGCTCGCGACGCCCGAGTATAAGGGGGGGCTACGGTACATATGTAAGGCCCGGACTGCCGCCCCCTGTTACGGGACACCTGCTCTCCGCCGGGACACCTGTCCTAGAAGGGGCCACCCGGGCTCGAGCCACGGCCCCCCCCGGGGGCGTGCGCTGGCCGTGTCCCTCCCCGCGCCGTTCGCGTATCCGTTACCATCGTATTCCCCACGACCCGGAGGCCGCAGAACACCGCGCTCGTTGGCGTGAGGAAGGGCGTGGGAGAACACCGCGCTCGTTGGCGCGAGGAAGGACAGGTATCGGAGAACACCGCGCTCGTTGGCGTGAGGAAGGGCGTGGGAGAACACCGCGCTCGTTGGCGCGAGGAAGGACAGGTATCGGAGAACACCGCGCTCGTTGGCGTGAGGAAGGGCGTGGGAGAACACCGCGCTCGTTGGCGCGAGGAAGGACAGGTATCGGAGAACACCGCGCTCGTTGGCGCGAGGAAGGACAGGTATCGGAGAACACCGCGCTCGTTGGCGTGAGGAAGGGCGCATCGGGGAACACCGCGCTCTTTGGCGCGAGGAAGGGGGCAGCGGAGGACATCGCGCTCGTCCAGGCGGACAGGTACGCGTGCTGGTACGAAGAAGTGCGCGTGGCGTGAAGAAGTGGACATCGCGGCTGGCAGGGGCCCGCCCCCCCCCTCATAATTCCGGACAAGGCAATGTCCCGTGCCAGACCACCGGCGGTCCACCAGTCGCCGTAACCAGGGTTCGCGAGGACGCTCTATTCTAAGCGGGGGGCTATGTAGTGCACTGACCCACCTTTTCCTTTTCCCAGGGGACACCTGTCCCCGGCCAGCACGACTCCTTCTCCGGGACACACGTGTACCACGCGCCACGTGTAACCAGGCGTCAAGGCCCCTGTGTCCAGGTGTCACCCCCCCACGTGTAGTGGTTGTCATACCTCCCCAAGGGGAGTTTCTCCGGTCGTCGCCGCCGTCGTTTTAATTTAGTTTCTTTTAGTTTAATTAATTATAGCTCCGACGTCGGCTAGTATATAGCCGACGTCCGACCCTAAGTAAATCCTCACGAAGCTTTGGGTCTACAACTCGGGTTTCTGGAACGGAGTCGTAGCCTCGCGTCGGTCCCCGTCCCACGACGGTACCCTGCGAGCCATCTACGTCCCGATTCCCTCCTGTCTCTACCGCGCGCGTCGTCCCGCCACGCCGGGCTCTCCGCGCGACAGCTGTCCCTACCGCTCCGCCCCTCCTGGGCTCTGTTTTGCCTCTTTTTCCCTTACTTTCCCTACTGCGCTTCGCGCCCGGCCCCGTACCGGTCCCTTACGGGTGGTCTCCCGATAACCCCCTACACGCGCCCCCCGAACGCGCGCGCTCTGCCAGAGGGGGATCCCACCCCTTCCCCCTCAGTGCACGACATCACCATTGACTTCATAATCGACGGCCTGAACTTGCACCCGGCGTCCCGCCACCTGGCGGACATGTGGATCGCAAATAACACAGTCCCCACCAACATTAATAATCTCGCACAACGCCTGAAGGCAGTACAAGTACGAGATGAACAAAAGCAGGCCAACCGCGACCAAGATCCACAAGGAATGCCTAACCAGGCGCCATGGGCACCAGAGATCAACACCCCGCCCCCGCCACTCCGCACACGCGGCAGAAGGCCAGGGAGAGGCACCCCATACCAACCACGACAAGCCCAATGGCGCACCGATCCGCCCCCCAAAATACTCTGCCTCACCAAGCCACGACGACCCCAACGCCCCGCAGTAGGCAATGTACCATCCCCATTAACCACAAGCGACCTCCGGCGCGCAGCACCCACCCGCACCGCCAGACCGCCACAGGACAACTTGCCAACGCAGACGACGAGTATGACGACAACACTGTATACCAGGCCCTCGAGGAGGAAAAACCTGAAGGGATGCTCCACATCCCGACCGGTACAAATAGGCAGATCCGGATCCCTGCCATTGCCAACCCCGCACTGCGCTCCAACTTGCTCTCCGTACACGACATTGCCGGGCAGTGGGGAGAAGTCAGGTTCGCACCCACGCAAGCACTCATATTAGATACGAGCATGAGCCCACCGCAGACTGTAGCCAAAGAAAAAGTCTCCAAGGGTATGTACTACCTGCAAGTACCCAAGGTGAAAGGAAACAGCATGGCAGCAAGGACTGCCCCCGCAAGGAAAATTACCCCCACGAAAGCACCAAGAGCAAAAAAACATACGACGACGGTCAAACCTACACCAAGCCGCATACAAAAACTCGGACACGTGGCGCCGACAGTAAAAAGAAACCCCTGTATGTAGCGCACAACCCCGCGCCACCGCCGTACACCCCGGCGCACCCCGCAGTCGAACGGGACTTCCACAATTACCATGTGATCTTCAATCACATACGCCCCGCCACGCTTCAAAAAATGGCAAAGCTCGGCCTCTTGCCCAACCTCTCACCCACGTTGACATAAAGGCCCCGGCGCATCACCTGCTCGAGCTGCGCAGCGGCGAAACAACAACCGGCCCCGCACTACCCAACCACACACAGGTACCCAATAGGAGCAGCGTTCAGCAGTGACATATGCGGACCGTTCAACCCGCCCTCACGCCAAGGAAACAAGTACATACTCACGACAATTGACACGAAATCAAGATACCTCATTGTCGACTTCTTGGAATCACGAGCTGAGACACCGCACCGATTGCACAAAATCCTTACAGCACTCAAATAAAGGAACGGATGCAAGCCCAAGCTGTTACAAACGGACAACGCTAAAGAATATACATCTGAATATTCGAACAGAATGTATCGCTCACACAATGTAATGCACAGCACTACAGTGCTGCACACACACCAACAGAACGGCATAGCAGAAAGGATCAACGGAACCCTGATGAATTCTGCAAGAGCAGCGCTGCACCATAGTGGTCTACCCAAAGCTCACTGGGAAGACACCGTCAGAGACGCAGCGTTTAAGTATAACAACATACTACACCACTCCACCAACTCCCTCCTATACACAACGTGGACCAACGCCACCCCCAGAGTCCCCCAATATCTCCTATTTGGGCAACTAGGGACAATCCCCGAACTGGCTAACAGGAAACAAATATCCAAACTCGCCCCAAGAGCCAACCCCGCGCGATACTTACATGCGATAGACGAACACCACATCATGGTACTCGTAACAAACACCAACAAGCCTCGAAGAGTGCGCTGTGTCAACTTCCAACCCTACCACAGAGACACTGACCCCGCAGCGTCATGATCACACGCGAGGAAGGCGTTTAAACCACACCGCATCCCCACACGAGTCACACGCACAACACCAGCCCCGGCTAGCAGAACCCAAGCCAAAAAATATCCCGACGCAGCAGAGTGGGAAAAGGCACACAACGAGGAATTGGAAAATCTCGACACAATGAACGTCGTACAGTGGACACCAGATGCCAACCTCCCCAAAAAAGGAAAACCTGTACCTCTAAAAATGGGATACCGATACAAGAGGAACAGTGCCGGAGAAGTAGCATCGAGAAAAGCGCGCTGCTCAGCACGCGGAGACAAGATGGTGCCACACAAGCACTTTGACCCCGCCAAAACGACAACTTACATGGCGGATAAAACAACAGTAAGGACTCTGTTCGGCATAGCAGCAACACACCGCATGCATATAGAGCACATTGATATTAAGTCAGCATATCTACATGAGAAATTCGCACACAACGGCAGCGAAAAAGTGTACGTGAAACAACCACCCCGGTTCAACGGCACATACAAGCACCCATGCCAAGGAGGCAAGCTGAAAATGAACATCTATGGGACGTCCTCTACAGGACACACCTA
The DNA here is from genome assembly GCF_000350225.1 of Chondrus crispus. Taxonomy (NCBI): domain Eukaryota; phylum Rhodophyta; class Florideophyceae; order Gigartinales; family Gigartinaceae; genus Chondrus; species Chondrus crispus. The sequence goes on from NW_005179334.1 coordinate 383,148, forward strand.
CCTGACAGCGGTGTTCGCCCTCTTACGCAAAAACAAGTTCCAGCAAAGCGAAGCTGACCTCTGCCTTTGGTCAAAAAATTTGGAAAAAACCTCATCATGGCCGCAGTAAGCATGGATAATTTTACTGTAGTCGCGTCAACAGCAGAACTCAAGGATGAGTTCGCGAAAGCATTGGCCAAAGCGTACAACATCAAGCGTCTAGGAGAGCACAAAACATTCCTAGGATGGACTGTACAGCGAAGCACGAATGGAGACATCCATGTCTCCCAGCCTAATGCAATCAACTACATAGTTGAACAAGCAGAAATGGCACAGTGCAACGGCAAGGAAACTCCGTACTGCGACGGAGTAATGCTTCACCATCCAACGGATACTGATGAGATCAAAATTGAAACCCTCAAAAATACCAGCAATTAATTGGGGACCTCCGATATGTCGCCGACTCCACCCGGCCTGACATATACTTCCTGACGAACCGACTCGCCGTCGCGGCCAACAAGCCTACACAGAGGCATTGGAGCGCGTTAATACGACTGATAAGGTACCTAAAACGTACCCCCACGACAGGCCTCACCTTCCGAGCTGGCACGTCCACCAGCAAATAGTCGACAAAGAACCTCCTCGTCTCCCATGCAGACGGGGATTTCGCAGCGGACATAATGAACAGAAATTCCATCTCAGGGACCCTACACACCTACGCCGGAACGCCGATCTGTTGGGGATCCCTGAAGCAAAACATCACTGCTCTGTCCACCTGCGAGGCTGAGTACATAGCGGCAACATCAGCCGCCCAACAAACAACATGGATCCGACGCATGCTCAAGGACATCCACATGCTGTCGACCAAGCCGACACCACTAACGATTGACAATCAGTCAGCAATCCACGTCGCGAACAGCACAGGACCGGCAACGCGGCGAAAATTCATAGACCTGCGTCACCACTATCTGACGCACCAGTCACAAAAAGGGAACAATCACCCTCGCCCATGTCCCCACCGACGAGCAACTGGCGGACATCCTCACAAAACCCCTCCAGCACCAAGCATACACGCGTCTCCTACCCAAGCTGCAACTCACAATCCAGCAGACTGCAGACGCCAAGCCCGCTGCGCCGTCGACAGGGGGAGTGTCATGAGAGCCATAAAAACAAGTGTCGGCGCCGCACCAGCATGCCGCCGCAGTCATGAGAGCCATACGTGCACACGTAGCACACGCATGACAGCGCCATTAGATCATCTTTATTCACCGCCGTTTCACTGATCCCTCCCATTCCCTTGTAAGGTAGAGACACGATAGGCATCAGTAAACGGAGGTATCGATCTTGCACCACGGATCAATCCCGTTTAGTAGAAGAAGATTGAAAGTAGCAAGCGCTACTCTATCGATACGTTTTAGATGGTCCGAAATGGAACTACGCAGCAAATCTTTCCCTGTGTAATTTCCTGAGTGAACTACACTACAGTAGGATATCCTGAGTGGCAACGCGCTCGAGCGCGGATCTGAATAGGCAGGTTTTACCGTAGGCATCAGCGCTTTCTCTAACGTTGCCCAGGACACTCTACAGTACAATCATGAGAATAAAGGAGGTCGACTCTGCAGCAAAAGATCAGGGTTCGTCACCACAACACAACAACAAAACCTTAGTCTTGTATTGAAAGTGCCCCCATTTCCACGACGTGTGGATTCCACGACGTGTGGATCGAATCTTTTGTGCCAACAGACGGCAAAACCACGCAGCTTTGCGTAATGGGAAGCTGACCTGTGTGAAAACGGGTCCGACGACCGCCTCACCTTTACTTGTCGTCGGCTCTATCTATTGGTGAGTCCCTCTGTCCTGTGCTGTCAGACAGCTTCCAGACCCGATCCCCCACGGACAGGCCTTCCTGTTCCGCATCTCGTTTCCGGGACTAAATTCCAGCGCGGGCCGCGGGCATGTGCGCTTCGCAGGCCGGGGCCCCGCTTGTGTGCACGCGCTGCTGCGGCGCGAGAAATGCGCCTATAATTCGTGTTCCGGGTTCGCTGCGCCGGGCCGCAGTGCCCATCGGGGGTGGAGCAGCAGACCTTCGTACAGTAAATTACTGTCGGGTGGCGGCATGCATGTGGTGCCGTTGGAGTGCGAGCCGCTAACCACGCTCACGCTTCCGTGCCACTCGTAGCACCGCAGCAGCATCGTGCTGGTGGAAAGCTGAGCGCCCGCTCGTACAGGGCGTAGCGTACCGTGGCGTACCGGCACCAGTTGGGCGCAGTGTTATGGCCCCTTCGTGCTTGCTTGCGTTCATCCGACACTCTTCAAAGCTTCTTCCTTTGCAGTGCCCATGCCCGTGGGGTGTGGCCGCTGCCTTGCAGAAAGTACAGGAGGACTCCGTTCCATGCTGCGGTATGGCCGCGGGATAGCGCCCGCTTTGCGGCGCGACACACAGCACCGCACCGCACCCTCTGCGGGTGCAAATAGATCCTTGCCGGTGATGCTCCCCAGAAGAGCGTCACGAAAGTGCAACCGGACGCCTGAAACGCGACAGTAGCTCCCAAACTGCATGCTCATGGCGGCAGGCTCGGCGCGCAGCGCCTCACGGAAGGACGGGAGCGCCGGTACGAGCTCGGGAGAACCCGCAGACCACGTAGCGTGCGCCGGTATCACGGTGCGGTATACCCGCTGTGAACATCCCGTTCGCTGCCAAAAGCCCGGTCCAAAGCTCACTGTCCCAGAAATATGCCACCCAGAGTCTCAGGGATCTCTTGCCATGTGTACGTCCTGCAAGTGACTACCGCAGCAGTCGCAAGGCAAGGGAGCGTTTTGCAGAAATCTAAGCATGCTGCAGTAACGCTTTCTGTCCCTCTTCAACGACCCTAACACTTCATCACAATAACCAGATAAGCATCACTCTATCGATGACGTAGGGTTGCGGGCAGTAACGCTCTTATAAGTACAGAGATTTCTGTTTGTAAGAATTCTCAATGTCATGAGAGCCATATGCACACACGTTGCACACGTACAACAGCGATCAACTCACCACGATCGCCGCCGGCCTACGGATCACTAGCATGCCTACATAAGGTAGATAGGCACGCGACCCGAGTAAACCTAGGCATCGATCTTGCATCACACTCAACAAAGGAATATTCTGGTCATAGGAATACAAGGCATGTCTAGTTATGGAGGAATTAGCTCTAACCCCTCAAATAAAAGAAAGAAGAAAAGAAGGCATGTCTCACGTGCTCGTGACACGCAAAAGGGGACTTACACTGCCGCAAGGCATCGTCAGCCAATCACCGATGACCGCGGCGGCCATGGCGCCCGCTCATTGGGTGGTTGGCCTTCGCCAAAATTACAGCCCACAGGCTGGGCTCAACGGCAATGGCCCCTGCCCGCTCTGCCGCGCGCAGCGCATGAGAACGCGGGACGCAGCCGTGGATTGCTAGACAACTTCTACCAACAGCGCTTGGCGTGCGTATCGTGGAAGTGTGCGCGGCAGTAGTGCGATTGGATTGGCACACTACTTCAACTCGACTATACGCCTTGCAGGATTTGCCCCAACTGACGTCAGGCTCACACAAGATTTCCAGAGTTTCGGTGCAGTCGGAGGTCCAAATTGCGTCAATTACAACATGTCAACAGCATGGACGCTCCAATTTGGAGCCTCCATTGTTTTGACATTTTGGAGCCTCCAAGAGAAATCGTTCCCGTTCTAAGTTCAATTGAAGACCACTTTCCGCTAAGGAGTCTCACAGAATTCAGGACAAGGTTCCATTTTAATTAAGTAATGACACGTTTAGCTAGACGTTGAAACCCATACAACCACTACCTCAATAGCGACGCTGTGTCTTATTAGTGCTTCCGCTTCCTTGTTCATGCCTTCTTTTCACATGTTGGGATAACTCCTGCTTTCTGTCATACGACTTGTCACAATCGGGACAACTGAAGCCAGTCCCATTATTATGCACGCGCTTTTCGTGTCGCTTCACCTCGGCTTCGGCAAAGAATCTCTCATCACATCCAGAATACCCACACTCAAACCGCTGTTCCCTCCTATGCACTCTCCGCCAATGCCTTTCTTTCTGGCTAGGGTACTTAAATAAAACTGCACAGCCTGGGATGTCACACTTCAAAAGTCCGTTCCTCCCTCGTTCGTTGTAGCCCCGCTCCCGTCGCTTTAGAGCTTCGTCTGCAATAAACAGTGCCTCAACTTCGGAGGTTCTGTACTGCTCATCAATATCCCTTCGTGCTCTCGATGATCGACCACTCTCCATTTTTTTGTTTTCGGTAGCTTTTCTTACTTGTGGCGTTTTGAGTGTGTTCTATGGCACAAGAGGATCGTAGTTGTGTGTCGTTTGAAGAAGACAAGAATTGACTCATCAGTATATATACTCGTCAAAGAGCATGCTTGTGTTCTATGAATTACTTCTGTAAACGGCATCATCAACAGCATGGATCTTTCGAGGTATTTCCGGTCGCTTGTCCTTATTTGGTCGTCTTCTGACATAAAAACAGTTGTCGAATGTAGATATCCGAGTACTAAACAAAAAAACAAGAGATAAGAAGAAAATGGGACATTGACGACCTCTCAGGTGCCATGCAGGCTGACAAGTTTGCCATATCAAATAACAAAAAACTTTTGTCATTCAGCTCGACAATAGAGACAATGAAACAGACTATTTCTTTAGTCTTTCGGCCCATTCCGACCGCTACGCACGTCGAACATCTTTACTCGAGTTGCGTCCGCACAATGGAGGCCCAAAAACAAAATCTGAATGTGACTGACTATCTTCCTAGATGTGGGAGCAGAAGATACGGAGCGGTTGAAAGTCAGCATGTCACACTCGTTTCACATAAGATTATTTGCGAGGCAGCGGCGTGGACAAGGAAAAATTGTTTCTTTATAGTAATCGGTCCAGATAGAATCGTATTTCCGTTATAGAGGTACTAATTTGAACTACCTTTCATGCTCATCAATCCGCACTGTTCCCTTCCCACCATAAATTGCCGAGATAGAAAATCTATGGGGCACCTACGCACCAAAACGCACCAAAATACCACATTTCTATCTAATTTTCCTTGCCCACGCCGCCGGCCTTCAAACGACTTGGTCTCAAACTTGTGTAATATGCTGACTTTGGACCACTCCGTACCTTCTGTCTACATACCGGGGGGTTTTCAGAAGACATTTTCATGTTCCTTACGGGCGTCAAATGCGCGAACATAACACGAGTATGGCTGTTCGAAGCTCGTAGCGGTCGGTCTGAAAAATTAAAAAAGTACTCAACTTGAATATCTCTGCTGTCAGGCAAAACGACAAGTTTGTTGTTCTATCAAATGGAAAACGTAGCTCGAGTGAGACCTGAGAGGTCGCCAGTGTCGTATCGCTCCATTTTAATGCTTGATTGGTTCTCTTTTTGGACTCGGATATCTACATTCGACAACTGTTTTTATGTCAAAACACGGCCAAAGAAGGGCAGGCGACCGGGAATGTCTGAAAAGAATCGTCCTGGGGGATGATGTCTTTTTACAGAAGTAATACATAGAACACAAGCATGCTCTTTGACGAGTATATATACTAATGAGTCAATTCTTATCTTCTTCAAACGACACACAACTACGATCCTCTTGTGCCATAGAACACACTCAAAACGCCACAAGTAAGAAAAGCTACCGAAAACAAAAAAATGGAAAGTGGTCGATCATCGAGAGCACGAAGGGATATTGATGAGCAGTACAGAACCTCCGAAGTTGAGGCACTGTTTATTGCAGACGAAGCTCTAAAGCGACGGGAGCGGGGCTACAACGAACGAGGGAGGAACGGACTTTTGAAGTGTGACATCCCAGGCTGTGCAGTTTTATTTAAGTACCCTAGCCAGAAAGAAAGGCATTGGCGGAGAGTGCATAGGAGGGAACAGCGGTTTGAGTGTGGGTATTCTGGATGTGATGAGAGATTCTTTGCCGAAGCCGAGGTGAAGCGACACGAAAAGCGCGTGCATAATAATGGGACTGGCTTCAGTTGTCCCGATTGTGACAAGTCGTATGACAGAAAGCAGGAGTTATCCCAACATGTGAAAAGAAGGCATGAACAAGGAAGCGGAAGCACTAATAAGACACAGCGTCGCTATTGAGGTAGTGGTTGTATGGGTTTCAACGTCTAGCTAAACGTGTCATTACTTAATTAAAATGGAACCTTGTCCTGAATTCTGTGAGACTCCTTAGCGGAAAGTGGTCTTCAATTGAACTTAGAACGGGAACGATTTCTCTTGGAGGCTCCAAAATGTCAAAACAATGGAGGCTCCAAATTGGAGCGTCCATGCTGTTGACTGTTGATGTGTTGTCCATTTATCGACGTGGCCTGCTGTGGGGACGCATGTGTGAGTAACAAGGGTATGAGAGCGCAGATGCGTTGAATTAGTACAAAATTGGATGGCTAACGCGAGAAAGGACGACGAATTCAGGGTACTGGATTTTGATATGTTTACGTGGAACAAATTAGATCGTAACGTGTTCACAGAGTGGGATAATGAGCTTATCGTGAGCCCATTAGTCGCACACTGTATTATTGTTTGATGGCCCCCGCTGATAGTGCCATATGTGTGTTTATCTGCAGAGTTTAGGTGGGTTTTCCTCTGCTACAATTACCTATAAGTACTGAGTCAAATAAAGTCAGAGCGACCAGAGACTATCGCTCATCGATCGACTCAACTCAACTCTTGCTCATCCGCCCCTCTAACCATTTGGTTATGGGCCCAGAAGAAACGCTCTAACCGCTGTGAGTCTGTCGTCGTTCTTCTAGCAGGGAACGCCGCTGCCTGTTGCCGTTCTCCTAACTGGGAACGCTATTGATTACACTCGGTCTTTTCGGAAGAACAGCTTTACGTGTCGTACTAGGACAGGGTTCCTAAATCGAGGGGCGTCTCGCTGCTTTCCTCTACACTGCTGTAGTCTGTCCGTCTCATCTTTATCGATCTGGTTAGTGCCGCCTCGCGGTTCGAAGATCTCGGAGACATGGAAGACAGTAAAAGGATCCATAAATTTTATGGAAAGTCAGGAGAAGACTTCTTTCTATGGGCAGCAAGAACAGAGGCTGCTCTGGAAGCTAAAAAGGTTCGGTCTGTAGTAGAGACAGACGTGATTGGAGATGGCACAGTGCAGCTTGACACAAGTGTCGTTGAATCGGTTGTAACTGCTAGGCCCACAATCATTCAAGGCTTGGGAGACAAGCCTCTGCGAATGTGCGTGACAGAAATGCAGAACCCCTGGAAGATGTGGACTCGTCTACCTGAACGTTATGCAGTATCAAACGTGACCACGAAAGTTCAGCTGCAGACAAAGCTTGCTCGACTGACGTACAGAAGCCAGCCAATGAGTGACTACATAGATGCATTTGAGGAGATATTCAATCTTTTGGAAGGTATGCAGAGCGCCATAGCAGAGGATATGCAAGTAACAATGCTACTTGCCTCGTTTGGGGATAAGAACAAATCTCCGTTTGGACACGTTATCTACAGCCTTCAGTCGGGATCCGAGACACCGTCCTGGGAGACAGTTACTGCCAAGCTCCTGCAAGATTCTGATGAAAAACAATGGGTTTCCACGAGTGGTAACGTGCACGTTAAGAACACAATAGAGAGTGCAGTCGCCTTGACAGCGTCACCAGTTCGCAAACACAGCCCCTCACCATTCCGAATTCAGAAGCAGGAACGACGCCGTTGCTTCACATGTAACGAAGTAGGTCATCTCGCCTGTAACTGCCCCCACGATGAGAGACCTCCACAAAGGACTTCAGATGAGAAGCATATCAGCTTCGCAAATCATGCAAGTATGATGATGGCTGCAGTGGACGCTCGGAGTGACAAAGAAGATTTTCTGATCGACTCAGGGGCATCTGACCATATGGTGTGTCACAGAGAATGGCTCCAGAACAAGGTCTCTATTGAACCTCGCCTGATAGGTCTGGGATATGGAAACAGGGTGGTGGCAAGGGAGGCGGGTAATCTTTTACTTCATGCCACTATTTCCTACGGGGATGAGTTTTTCGTACGGAAGATTCGCCTTACAAAAGTGTTGGCTGTTCCCGGATTGCGCTGTAACTTGCTGTCATGCTCTGCCTTGTGTAGGGAGGGGTTTAGACTCAAATTCAGCCGAACCAGGTGCAACGCAATGAAAAACGGTTTCCTCAGTCTTCAAGGGAAGCTCCGTAATGGAGTGTACATCGCTGATTGCAGACGCCTCCAACCTGAATATGCTTCTGATACAATAAAAGGATCTGCATGCGTTGCCACACTACAGCGCCACACAGATCCTGAGGCAGAAAGGCTTTGGCATAACCGGCTGGGCCATGCCAACATCCCCAGCATTCGCGAATTGGCACGGAAAGGGGCAGTATCGGGTCTTGACCTGTCTCGCACTCCGCGGAGAGACGATACACACTGTGGCGATTGCCTAAAAGGGAAGCAACACAAGCTCCATATGAGTAGAAAGCCATCTCACTCCACTCGTCGCGGAGAGGTAATACATAGTGACGTGTGTGGTCCTATGTCGGTGAGCTCACTTGGAGGGTCGAGGTACTTTGTAACCTTTGTCAATGAATTTTCAGGATACGTTACTGTGGCTGCCATTGCCAAGAAGAGTGACGTGCAGCTTGAGTTTAGAAGGTACGAAGTGTGGCTCGAGAGGCCCTACGACTGTAAAATCAAGTTTTTACATTGTGACGGGGGCGGGGAGTATATAGGACTTGACAGCTACTTAGAAGCCAAGGGAATTGAAAGAATCAAGATCCCTCCCTATTCTCCGGAACAAAATGGCATGGCTGAACGTACCAATCGTACCCTCGTGGAGTGCGCTCGCGCCATGCTTATGCATGCCAAGCTGTCCCCACAGTTCTGGGCAGAAGCAGTTTCCTTTGCCGCAGATATTAGGAATCGTTTTCTTTGCCCTAGAGATCGAAGCAAGACTTCTTTTGAGTTAATGACCGGGCGTGTGCCTCCCGTAGATCACCTCCGTGTGTTTGGAAGTTCAGCCTGGACCCATGTTCCTAAGGAAAAGAGAAGAAAACTTGATGCAAAGAGTGAATGTGGGGTCGTAGTCGGATGTTTCGAGAACACTCTGTACAAGTTATGGGTACCTCAAAGACGCGCAGCAGTGTTGACAAGACATGTCAAGATTCTAGAAAATACTTTCCTCGAGTCGGAAGGAGCTGTGACTGAAGGAGAAGATGAACTGTTCGCCATTCTTGAAAACGTGGATGGGACCGAACGCCAACCTGTTGCAGTACCCATTCCGCATCCGGACACGATCGATCAGGTTCACCCTGAAACCGGAAATGTGAATGTGGACTGTGAAGATCCTCCCTCCAATTCTACAGGACATGATAATTTCGACTTAACATACATCCCCGAAAAGGTATCAAATTTCAGAGAAGTAGAGGGAGCGGATGTACCAGAGATTGTGGTAGAGCCACGCCAAAGTGCCGCCGACACGCAGCCGCAAGTCATAGTCCCTATCCAATCTTCGCACCGTTTCCCAAGCAGGAACAGGACTGCACCTGATTTTTATCGTCCGGGGAGTGCCCAAGTCGCAGCCATTAGTCAGGACCCCCTCTCTGCTAAAGAAGCTATGCCGCTTCCGGATGCACCGTATTGGAAGGATGCACTGGAGTCTGAATTGAAATCCTTGAGGGATCATGGAACATAGGTGGTCCAGAAGCTTCCACCCAGTTCGAAGCCGCTAAAATCCAGGTTTGTGTTCCAGAAAAAACTTCTGAATGATGGCTCGATTGGTAGGTACAAGGCACGCTTTGTTGTTAAGGGTTACATGCAGGGAAATGTAGACCTCACCTATGCTCCGGTAGTTGATTTTGCCACTGTCCGAGTAGCACTCGCCATTGCCGTCAAGCGTGAGTATTTCATACATCAGATGGACGTCCGTACAGCATTTCTGCATGGGGATATAGATGATGAAGTGTTCATCATTCCCCCTTCCGGTTGCGGCATCTCGCTGAAACCTGGAACAGCGCTTCGTCTACGAAAGGGTCTCTATGGTCTGAAACAGGCGCCTCGCCTTTGGCATGAGAAGTGGAAGGACGTTGTGACGTCCTTGGGATTCAAGTCTTTAGTGTCCGACACTTGCATATACAGGAGAGGCAGTGTTTGGGTTTTACTGTACGTTGATGATGTCATTGTCATGGGACCAGAGTTGCAAGAGGTCGTCAAAGTGAAGAGAGAACTTGAAGGACGGCTGGACATGAAGGATTTGCAAGAAATGGGCAGTTTCCTTGGCGTGAACTTTGCTCGTGATGAGGGAGGAGCTTGGCTCTCGCAACGCCAATACTGTACGGAGGTTTTGCTGCGCTTTGGGATTTTCACGTGCAAACCAGTATCCACCCCCGCGTGCATCGCTGATGGATGGAATGAGGACTGCTCCGGTCCCTCCGACGTCACAAAGTACCAAGAAATCGTCGGTTCCCTCCTCTTCCTAGCTACACGCACCCGCCCGGACATCTCGGTTGCTGTGAACCTTCTCAGCCGCCACTGCTCAAGTCCGACCAATGCCAATATGGTCGCGGCAAAGAGAGTCTTGAGGTATTTGAAGGGTACCATCAAAGTTTCTCTGAGGCTAAACAAGTCTACCGAAGAGCTTAGAGCTTTCTCAGACGCGGACTGGGCAGGGGATTGGAAAGACCGAGGGTCGACAACTGGTATGGTGCTCCAGATCGGAGAATGCAGTGTTGTGTGGAAGTCCAGCAAGCAAAAGTGTACTGCCCTCTCGTCGACTGAAGCTGAGCACATCGCTCTAAGTGAAACTTGCAAGTAAGTTCTCTGGCTCCGATCGCTGCTAGATGAGTTCACGGAGTCTACAGTACTTACAAAACGCTCTCTGACCAAGATATTTGAAGACAACCAGACCACAATCCGCTGGGGAACTGTCCGTGTTCGCAACTCAAAGCATGTGGCTGTTCGCAGAAATTTCGTCAAGGAACAGGTCCGGATTGGTGTTGTTCAGTTGGTGTATTGTCCCTCTGCAGAGATGACTGCAGATGTATTGACAAAGCCTCTCCTTCGCCTGAAGTTCGAGTTGCACCGCAAAAACCTCGGGATTCTCGATCCCTCAGCGATATAATGAACAAAGGGAGGGGTTGATGTGTTGTCCATTTATCGACGTGGCCTGCTGTGGGGACGCATGTGTGAGTAACAAGGGTATGAGAGCGCAGATGCGTTGAATTAGTACAAAATTGGATGGCTAACGCGAGAAAGGACGACGAATTCAGGGTACTGGATTTTGATATGTTTACGTGGAACAAATTAGATCGTAACGTGTTCACAGAGTGGGATAATGAGCTTATCGTGAGCCCATTAGTCGCACACTGTATTATTGTTTGATGGCCCCCGCTGATAGTGCCATATGTGTGTTTATCTGCAGAGTTTAGGTGGGTTTTCCTCTGCTACAATTACCTATAAGTACTGAGTCAAATAAAGTCAGAGCGACCAGAGACTATCGCTCATCGATCGACTCAACTCAACTCTTGCTCATCCGCCCCTCTAACCATTTTTGACATGTTGTCATTGACGCAATTTGGACCTCCGACTGCACCGAAACTTTGGAAATGTTGTGTGAGCCTGACGTCAGTTGGGGCAAATCCTGCAAGGCGTATAGACACAGTCTAAGTAGTGTGCCAATCTAATCGCACCACTGCCGCGCACACTTCCCCGATACAACCGCCCCTTCGACTCGTCAAGGCCTGGCTCGGCAGGGCCTTCGTAAGTAGTTAGAGGGGCAGCTTGGTACAGTACGTTGGCTGGACGTGAGGGCTACAGCTGGTAGGCAGGCGCCTTGGTTTGCTTTTATCAGATGCTGTGTTAGTGCTGTGCGTGTGCCCTGCCTCAATACAGATGGGCGAGGGAGTTCTGCTTAAATGCACTGCTGAAGGTTCATGAAAGAACAAAGGAACATACGGATGTGATTCTGTGCTACATTATTTGTTTGTGGGGAGCACGACATAATTACACAGGAGAGAGTGCATTCAGACTGCATCGGCCATGCAATAATTGCATTCAACTGAGTTCGATGATCAGAAGCAGGTTGCATTGCTGGTGTACTGCCATGCAATTATAGGAGATCAACCAGTAATGATAGACATGCATTGCTGTGATACACGTGTGCAAAGCATATTTAATACTCTTCCCTTTTTGAGATAAACCGACTAGCCCAAAGGGGCATTGGAAGATCTTGATTCTGTGTTGTCAAACTGGAGCGGTAGAGTTCCATCGAAGAGCATGAGTTGCAGAGTCTCGGCTAACGGGCTGTCACGCGTCGTCAATGGATCAGCCGGATTCGCTGAACCAGGTATCCAAACAACTCTGTTAAGCTGATGTGTTTCGAAATGATAGCGCAGTAGTGACACATCCGCAATTATCGACTTATCCTGAGGTGTACGGCACGTCCAGAGCGATGAAAAAAGGTCTTTGGAGTCGACAACGACACAAGGATGGAGCTTTGTGTCAAGCAAATGTTTGTAGACCTGTGCAATCAATTTCCTTTGATCGATGGCTTCACCTGCTGCGAGTACCTCTGCTGAGGCAATAGATTTGGTAGGCCTCTGGGAAAGATGGGTAGTCCACGCAATAGTGTGCATGTGAGAACCATGCGATAGAGATCCAATCAGCAGTCCGCCGACATATCCAAGCTGACTATAATCTGAGGGCCGTCCAGCATCTGCAAATAGAACAATAGTGAGTGGATGGGGTCCTCTTGACACTGGCTTCGAAAACGTGGTGACATTTCCATACTGCTTAACTACTTTCAACATAGTACATTGCTTGATGATGTCATGTACAGTAGCGGACCCTTTTGTCCGCTGCAAATGACTGGACGTGAATGATGCGAAAGGACTCACTGTTGTCCCTAGAAATCCTAGCTTTCCATTAATTGACTGGAAAGAAAACAGCTCAACTGAATTTAGAATATCCTCTGGGCTTTTTCTGCGGAGTCTTGTCAACGTGTGCGGTGATATGGCTTTGAGTTTCTCCTCGGCTGATAACCTGATCGTACCGTTGTCTTCTTGCTCGATAACCATTCCAAAAAAATTGAACTTACCAGGGAGATGTACAAGAGTTCCAATTCTGTAAAATGATGATAAATCATGAACAAACGCTTTTCTGTCTGCATCGCATCCTGCGATCAATAAATCGTCCACCACTTTGGCGACAATTAGCTTCAGCACTCCATTGTGCTTTTGAAAGAAGAGCTGAGGTACATAGGCAACAACATCAAGACCCATGCGCAGTAGTGTAGTGTCGGAGTGGTTCTGCCATTTGGCATTTGCGTTCACCAAGCTATATGATGCAACTTTCAACAACCAGTAAAAGTGCTTCTTTGTACTTTCACGTGGGGGTACCACGTACACATCTCTTTGTGCTACACCAGACCGCAAGAAGGCACTTTTGATATCGACCTTGGTTATGAAAAAATTGTGGAGAGCAGAAATGGAAAGTAGAATTCGCATTCCAAGCGGAGGACACGCTGCTGAATCCGTGCGTAGGTCATTCTTATCATGATCGCGGTTTCCATGAAGGGCGATCCGAGCTTTGCATGTCTTACTGCCGTCATCTAGATTTTTGATTTTGTAGAGAACGTGGCTGGAAATGATGTTGGCATTGCGAGGTATGTTTGAGACATGAATGATGTCGCATGATTTTTTGAACTCTTGTTCTTCAGCTTTGTATGCATTTTCAGTGATGTGGGTAGGCAGTCCTTGTGCTTGATGAAGCATGAATTCTTTCAGCAGGTGAAGCCATCGATCAAGGGAAATTGATTGCACAGGTCTACAAACATTTGCTTGACACAAAGCTCCATCCTTGTGTCGTTGTCGACTCCAAAGACCTTTTTTCATCGCTCTCGACGTGCCGTACACCTCAGGATAAGTCGATAATTGCGGATGTGTTACTACTGCGCTATCATTTCGAAACACATCAGCTTAACAGAGTTGTTTGGATACCTTGTTCAGCGAATCCGGCTGATCCATTGACGAAGCAGTTATAGAAGAATTGTAGATCATGCTGTTTTGAGGAAGTGAGTTCAGTTCCAGGCTGAATTTTTATATCGGCTGCAAATGCTTGATGTGTAGCGCTGCGGAGGTTCATTGGGTGTACTGATGGGCAACCGGGCATATATGTAACGTTATCGATTCTGGGTATAGACAGACAATCGCTGGCTGTGCCGCTGTTGGTGTGGTCGGCCTGGGCTCAATCACTCTGAGGTGATACATTATTATTGTTAATGCCATCGAATTGCACATCTGCTTCTGGAGATCTAGAATTATGTTGAGTGTTGGTAGAACAGTCATCATCCAGTTCATCAAGTTCTTGCATCATAGAACGTTCGCAAACATCTAGCGCTTCCTGGACAGCGGTGGAGAAATCATTTTGTGGCATGAAGGCGTGTCTGGTGTCTTCTATTGCTGCTTGGACATATTTTCCTTTAGTGCCGGCTACAGTGACTGTTTGCGATTCATGATCAAATTTCAGAACAGTTGTAGGCATGGTCCAATGTCCTCGTTTCTGCTGCGCATGCCTCAAAGATACCTGAATGGTGTCACCGACTTGCAAATGATTTGTTTTGATCGGCTTGGTACGCAAAATACGGTTGAGCTTTCTCTTTGCGTGGAGCTGCTCATGTGCAGCGAGAATGTCCATTGGGAATGTCAGTGGTGAGGAAAGGTTGCCGACCGGGCGGGTGTATCCCTTTGCGAGCTCGTGTGTTGAAGCTATGTCATTTCCGTATAGATTGTTCGAGATTGGGATAGCCTGTGTTCCGAGAAGGGGCAACGATGTGCTCTGATTTGCAGAGAATAGCCGAAGAAATATATCTCTTATGATTCTGTGCTTCGACTCTATAGCATTTTTGCTATGCCGACGAGGAGGGATAGAATGAAATTTGGTCCCATGAGATTTCAGATACCGCAAAAACAGGTCGTTGTCGAAAGCTTTGTCGCCTATGACAGCGGCTGGTGACCAAAAGGCAGATATCCAACACAACTCGAAAGCCTGAATACAATTATTCATATCGGTACAGGGAACAACTGAGCCTGTCGAATATCGCGTCTGATAGTCCATCATATGAAAAATGTTAAGGTCGTTCAGAAAAAAGTGGTCAACGCAGACGACATCATTAAAGTTGGCGGACATATAGCGAAGGGATTGAGATACAACATGACAATGACGACACGATTCCAATAACTGAGAGAGAAATGACACACACTGGTCATCCCAAATCTTATTTCTCTGCAAGAGAGGCTTGATGTCCCGAAAATTTGAATGGCCGCATGTATGGGCATGTACACGCTGAATAATTTTTTTCTTCTCACTCCATGACACTTGAGCTGAAGCCGAAAGGCCGCATATCGCTGTGGACCTTGGGTCATGGACTGAAACGTACTTATCATTAAAAAATTTGTGGCGCGGCAAGTAGCGGTGAAAATCGTGATCGATCAGTTGCAATGTGTTTGTGTCATTGGATTGTGGTAAAGAAAATTGTAAGAAGTTTCCTTTGCGGTGAATAATGTCAGTACGGCGAGTTACATTGCGTCCAATTATCCAGGGTGAAGACCCTTCAATTATTAAATGTCGGATTTCCATCTTGACCCCCTGATCGGACAGTAAACTTAGCAACTGAGAGCCAAGTATTCTTCTGCGCGAGCTGGCATGGTTTCCCGAACCATACTGCCAAAATGGCCTACACGCAACTGTAGCGGGTAGTGGGTCCAATATGCCGTCAAATGAAGGCATAATTGTGTCCTTCAATTCCAAGAATTCTTCTAGACCCATGCCACTGTACGGAGCGCCGTCATCAATCAGAGGTTCTAGTTGGATTTTCTCGTCATGGTCTGCGTGAGGGCGAATACTCGAACGGATCTTGGTAGCATTATTGCTGCTGAGACTGACCATATGAAATGTTACTGTACCGGTAGAGCCCCTATTAGATTTGGTTTCAATGCATTTTTCCAAGTCATGAGTGACGTCGTTATTGCTGTTCTTACACTCCTTATCGCCCGCCCAATGTCCCTTCTGCTTACATGACTTGCAGGTAGAGACCTTCTTTAGGGAAGCTAAATGATCAGGTGATCGGCGATACCTAAACTTTCCATTTTGTGCGCGCGGCGCGCCATAGTGCGGCGGTGGGCGATAGTGCGAAGAGTTTGCGGTAAGAGTAAAGGAGTTGGCGGGGTTGGCCATCGATGTATGAGACTGAACTTTGTCGAAAGAGCGGATTATCGATGCTGAGTCCTCGTACTTGATTTTTTTAAAAAGAATCGAGGCGTTTTCGTGAGATGTTTCCTCGGTATCCGATTTAGGAGCCACGGCTGAGAGGACAGATACTCGCTGAGTGTCCTCTAAACGCGCATTCGCAATCATGATAAATCCGACCAAAGATTCAGGGAGAGAAGAAGTAGCGCCCTGGTATCGGCATATGCAGCTTCAAAACGAGATTCGTAGTTAACGAAAGATTCGTTGCTTCCACGAATAGTCTGCAACAAACCGTTAAATTTGTTAAAGGTGTCCATGACAACTGAAAGAGGGTCACACTTGGAAATACATTTTGCTACAGCCATTGCCCCATCTACAGCAGTAATGTCATCGTCTGGGACTTTTTCAATCAGATGTACTGCTCGACCAAAAAGCAGAGATTTTATAATAATTCCTTGCAATTCGTTGGGAATCTTGTTGCTGTTCGTCCCCGGTAGCTTGTCGTGAAAGGATTTCCATAGCAGCACTGACTTGTAGTATTTTTCTTGCCCTCCTTTGGCGTCGGTCCAAGGAGCATTCTTGATATCCAAAGAAAATTTGGGACGCGAAGGTAGGTCTGGGCCAATAACTAAGTAGTTAGAGGGGCAGCTTGGTACAGTACGTTGGCTGGACGTGAGGGCTACAGCTGGTAGGCAGGCGCCTTGGTTTGCTTTTATCAGATGCTGTGTTAGTGCTGTGCGTGTGCCCTGCCTCAATACAGATGGGCGAGGGAGTTCTGCTTAAATGCACTGCTAAAGGTTCATGAAAGAACAAAGGAACATACGGATGTGATTCTGTGCTACATTATTTGTTTGTGGGGAGCACGACATAATTACACAGGAGAGAGTGCATTCAGACTGCATCGGCCATGCAATAATTGCATTCAACTGAGTTCGATGATCAGAAGCAGGTTGCATTGCTGGTGTACTGCCATGCAATTATAGGAGATCAACCAGTAATGATAGACATGCATTGCTGTGATACACGTGTGCAAAGCATAATTAATACTCTGCACACGACGCCCAAATTGGGGGTTTCGTATCCCTTCCGACGCTTCTGAGCGCTGTAGTTGGCAAAAAGATCTTTTTTCGTATCATCCGGAGTATTTTGACACTTAGAAAGCGGATGTAGCTCAGAACGCTCCGGATTCCAACATGGTTTATCCCAAGTTGAGCCTTTAGCAGAAGAAGATCTATCTGCGTCCTGCCGTCGGTTATTGTCTCTTTTCTCCTTTCTGGTTTGAAATTTAGTTTTTGGGATCTTCTCTTTGCCGATGTGTTCTTCTCAAATTCGTTTACCACTTCGGCGCTGAATCCGTGCGGGGCGATCTCACCTTGAGATACCTCAACCGCTATAGCACTTACCCTCGCCTGAAAAAAATTAATACTAGAGAGCTGAGTGGATGTCTAGCAGTCTCTGGCATCAAAGATCCGCTCTTGGAGTTTAGCAGGTTCGAGCTTGCGGGCAAGCTTATTGATTAAAGATTTACACACCTGTTTATCCTTCATGACTGACGGACCGCAACTCTTTTCATCAGACGCTGAAGTGTGCTCTTGTAACGGACTGCAAGGACAGACTGTCCATATCACAGTCTGTCCGCAACAGTATTTAATAGGAGCGACGGCGACGACGAGTAAAGCCACCCCATGACGATTACGATTCATCAGGTTATGGCCAGCTTCGCCCCACTGCAAAACTCACCAACAGCCTGACTTCAAACTATATCGCGCTACACGCACACGCAGAGGCACCGCAAACCCAAGCAAACGCCGACCCCCTGCGCACCGCCAAGCCGGAACGGACAACCCATCGCCGCTCCCACAGCAAATCCGAACCGAATCCTCATCACCCCCTTCCCCACTGCACCCCACAGCACTCCTCTACATCCCTCCCCGCCCGACTACAACCCCTCACACCTCTACCGTGGATCTCAAAGACATCCCAAAACTTGATCGATCCAACTATGGACCATGGCTCCTCGCTCTCCGATCCGCAGCGTACACCAACGACGCCATAGAGCACGTTGACGGCAACCCACCGCTTCCCGACAATTAACAAGACCGTAAGGCTCACATGCACGCCAAGCAAACGCTCATAGGCAAAATGCTAGCCACCATACCCTCAGACATAATTAACCTGCTCCTCATGCCCGACGAGCAGCCAACCCCGTACGACATACTCCAAAAGCTCAAGGCCCACCTCGACACAACCCACTTCAGCGATCACCTTTATCTCAAGCAACTCGCCGAACAATGTCACATCAAGCCAGGCCAGTCAATATTCGAGTACGTGAAAAGACACGAACACATCCGTGCACAGATGATCGCAGCAAGATTTCCCGGAAATCGCCAACCCCTCTACTACCGTCGACTTCATGGTCGAAGGACTCAAAAAATCCCTCTACAGCGGACATTGGCCTCCAACTGCTATCACTGCAACCCAAGGACACCAAAGACTTTGTGCACAAATTTAATCGCATCCAAAATTACCGCAATGCGATCCAACCCGCCTCCCCATGGCAACACACCACGCCACAAGCCCGGCCGTACCACACGCCTCCACTTAGCGTGCACAAAGGCGCACTATTCACCGGCCCCTACCAAACCACCCTAACCCATGCCGCCACCACATATCAAAAGGTATAACTTATACCTTTTGATATGTGGGTGCACTCGGTGTCGGAGTGTTGGAGGAGCCTTCAAGGCGCCCCCGACGAGACCCTCCACACCCCCACCTGAGGCGGGCTCCAACCAAGAAGACGCGTGCCAAGGCCCGTGTCTTACAGGACAACATCGCCCCGTCACACAGCGATCCACATGCACATGATATAGACAGGTCAGCGGGGCAGAGGGAAGAAGGATGGTTGAAGGTTGCTGGTGGTTGACGGGAAAAGAAGTTGATGCCATTTTACTCTTGGTCGCCAACTATTGGCGCTACTTATACTCTTCGACCTGCATACAATACGAGCCATTAGGGCTGGTCACGTGACTCTCCTTCTTGCACTCGTTGATAATCAAGTGACTCTCCCTGTTGCACTCTCGGTTGATAATCAAGTGACTCTCCTACTTCCACTCTCGGTTGATAATCAAATGACTCTCCTTCTTGCACTCTCGGTTGATAATCAAGTGACTCTCCTACTTCCACTCTCCGTTGATAATCAAATGACTCTCCTTCTTGCACTCTCTCTTGCTAATAATTTGGGACCGTTTGAGAGTCAATAATATCTGAATGTACTGTACTGTAGATTACAGATTTTACACTACGATTAATAACCACTGTGGCACATACGTCATACGTGTCACACACGTGTAGGACAAATGTCATACGTGTCACACACGTGTCAAATCGAGAAAAATGAAACATGTTCAGAATGTACTGTAGAGTGCCACGAGGTACATAACTTACACGTGTCAACACCAAAATTGAAACATGCTCGGAAATGATAGGAAAGTGCAACCGTGTACAAATATGACACGTGTCTACGTTGAAGACCAAATATCCTGAGAATGCTCTTGCAAGCATTTTAGGTTTCGTTGACGTACACGTGTAATATCTGTCAGGCTTGGAGCTTAGCATGTGGTCGAAGATTTCCAACACTCCCCCTCGATCACATGCTTTTACTGGACACTGCAAGCCCCAGAAGTTCTACAAACTTCTGGAATAGAATTCGCCCAAGTGCTTTGGTTAAGATATCAGCAGGCATCGAAGTGGTCGGACAATGCGACAAATACACAATGTTTCTCTTAATAGCATCTTGTACGTAGTGGTATTTTACATCAACATGTTTGTTGCGACGGTTGATCGATTCATTCTGTGCATACGAAATCGTCCCTGCATTGTCACACCCCATCATGATCGTGGGATCAGAATCAAGTCCAAGGACATCAGCAACAACTTGACGCAACCAGGTCGCCTCCTTACACGCTTCACATAGTGCAATGTACTCAGCTTCACACGTCGAAGTCGCAACCACAGTCTGTTTCCGGGAACTCCAACTGATAGCTCCACCACAGAATTTGAAAACATATCCGCTGGTCGACTTGCAAGAGTCTGAACAACCGGCCCAGTCAGCATCACTGAAACCGAGCAACTCCGGCGATTTGGATTTATTGTCAAACACGATTCCTAAGTTTGGAGTCCCTTGCACGTATCGCATTACTCGTTTTACACCTGCCCAGTGTGACTCACATGGGTTGGCAGAATGTTGGGAAAGCTTTCCAATGGCGTATGCCAAGTCTGGACGAGTGCCAACCATCAAGTACATAAGGCAACCGACTGCCTCACGATACGGTGCCTTTGTTTCGGAGTCGTTTTCGATAGAATTCGTGGTTTTGCGATCTTGTTCCATTGGAGTCAGAGAAGGGTTACAAGTCGACATTTTAAAACGGTCAAGCACATTTAATGCATACTTAGTTTGAGTGAGACTCAATGTCTTGATAGTGCGATCTCTTTGAATATCAAGACCAATGCAGACTTTTGCCTCACTAAGGTCTTTCATCTCAAACCGTTTGTTAAGCTCCCCCTTCATCCATTTGATGGCATGGATATCACTACCAGCGAGCAACAAGTCATCGACATAAAGTGCAATTAGCATGATAGTGTTACCAATGCGTTTAATGTAGAGGCACGGATCACTACGTGAAGTCTCAAATCCCAATTCACCGAGTAAGAAATCATCCACTTTGGTATGCCATTGACGAGGTGCTTGTTTAAGACCATAAAGTGCTTTCAAAAGTTTACACACATGATCACTTTTGCTTTTGTCAACGCAGACTTCGGGTTGCTCTATGTAGATGTCTTCATCCAAGTCGCCGTTCAAAAACGCAGTCACGACATCCATCTGATGAAGTTCAAGGTCGTAATGAGCAACTAAGGCAAGAAGTAGACGAATAGTCGTAAACTTTATGACAGGGGCATATGTCTCAGTATAGTCAAGACCCTGCACTTGCTGGAATCCACGGGCAACAAGTCTGGCTTTTGCACTTTCAACTATATTGCCATTTGCATCAGGCAGCTGCTTGACATTGAAAACCCATCGAGATGTCAAGATGTTTGACGCCTCAGATCGAGGAACAAGTTTCCAGGTCTGATTCTTAGTCTGTGATGCAAGTTCTTTGTCAATGCCGGTTTGCCAGAATGCAGCTCTAGGACCGTGGGTTGCTTGTTTGAAAGTCTTGGGACCTTCAATAGCGACATGCGCATGTGAAAGAAGAGCAGCTGCAAAGTTGCTCCTCCACCATGATCCGGGAGGTCTACTGATTCGAGACGATCTTTGTACAGCTGGAGTCGGAGTTGGAGGGGTGACATTCGGAGTTTCGACGGGAGGTGATACATCATCTTCATCATTCTCACCTACAGAGTGAGTGTCCTCGTTTTCAATAACCTCCCCTGAAATTTCATCCTCTTCCGACCCAACCTCATTAGCATTTGGGGTATCGGCTTCATTCTCATTGTCGCCACCGAGCAATACAACGCCAACGTCAGAGCTGATTGAATCTTTTTCATGTGCAGGAATGTCATGCATCCCACATGTCGATTCATCAAACTTGGCATCTCGTGAAACAACAACTTTACTCAACTCTCCGTCCCAAAGTTTGTATGCTTTACTGCATTGCGAATAACCGAGAAACATCGCTTCACGCGCTCGCAAGTCAAGCTTACGGAGCTCTAATTTCGGTAATGTATACCAACACTTTGACCCAAATACTCGCAAATGGCCAACATTTGGAGTTGACTTCATCCAAGTGTGATGGGGAGTCGTGTTAACTGGCAAAGCCCGTGAAGTAACTCGATTGCGTACATATACTGCAGTGGCAAGAGCCTCTGCCCAGAATCGTTTACTGACCTGTTTATGAGAAAGCATGGAACGGACAAGATCAATCAAGGTTCGATTTAAACGTTCAGCAACACCGTTTTGTTCAGGTGTGTAGGCAGTGGTGAGCTGGTGCTGTGTACCGTTTGAATCCAAATATGACTTGAATTCTGTCGACAAGTACTCTCCCCCTCGATCAGTGCGAAGCACCTTCACTTTGCGACCAGTGTGCGTTTGGGCAAACTGTTCATACAACTTGTATTTTGCAAAGGCCTCAGATTTATTTCGCATCGTGTACACAACAACCCAGTTCGAGTGATCATCTACAAATGTAATGAAGTATCTCGAACCACCAATGGACTGTACTTCGAGCGGACCGCAAACGTCAGAATGTACCAAGTCAAGACAGTTCTGTGCCCGAGACGATGATCGCTGTTTCGGGATTACTGATCGCGTTGCTTTGCCGAACACACACGCAGGACAAACGAGAGAGTGATTGTCAGACTTTCGATTCATTGCTCTGATCACATCGCTTTGACGAACATTGATGCCACTTACCACATTATTGTGAATCATTGATGCGATTCCTTGTACGTTAACATGGGCCATTCGTTCATGTAGCGTCTGCAAGGTAACTACATGAGCAGAGAAAGTTTCATTCATGACATCAAGTATGAATAAATCCCCAACTTGACTAGCTGTGGCAACTACAGTTGGTCGTGCAGTAACGATGCATTTGTCTTTTTCAAATGACACTTGCAAGCCCTTTGAAACGATTTGGCTAACAGACAGAAGCGAGTATCCGAAATCAGGGACATGCAAAACGTTGGACAATTTGCAAGGATGTGGACTACCATTGACGTTTAACATGAATTCTACCTCACCACGACCAGCGACATTGGCTCTAGCCTTCGTGCCCATCTCGACTGATCCAGATTGCATCTGTTCATAAGTAACGAACAAAGAGCGATCAAATGTAATGTGGGCACTGCAACCGGAATCCACAAGCCATGACCATGCGTTCACTGCCTTCTTTTCGGGAGAAGAAGTCGAAAGCAGGCATGTAAAGTCGCTTTCAGCAAAGGCAGCAGTAGAAGTTTCATCTCGAGATACGAATGCACTTGGCTTCATGCCGGGGTAGCGGGACCGGAACCCGTCTGGCGGTGCTGGTCGGCGCCCATTCACATCCTTGCCCCAGCAACGTGCTGCGGTGTGTCCATGTCGATTACAGTTCGTACATCTCATATCACGTCGAATAGGCATGCGATTGACAAGTGCAGGTGCGTGGGGTGAAGTAGTAGAAGCGGTCTTCATGCTTTCTCGTTGCTCTTCTTGCAGCAGACGACTCTTCACAAAATCGAGTCCAAACACTTTATCCTCATTGCCAAGTGCGTCAAGTGCAACAATCAAGTTATCGAATCGTGGAGGCAAGCCATTCAACACAGCCATTGCAATTTCTTTATCATCAATCTCAACACTCATTGACTGCAATCTGGCAGCAAGTTGCTTCACACGATTGATGAACACGAGCACTTTCTCGGATGGGAGCATGGAAACAGTGTAAAAGTCGCGACGGGCGGAAAGTTTGTTGAGCAAAGTGTGACGCTCAAACACATTCAGAATCGCCTCCCATGTCTCTTTCGCACTGCTACACCCTCGCACATGTTGCAAGTAGTCATCAGAAAGCGTGAGTCCGATGACTGCCTTTGCTTTGGCATCACCACGAATCCACTTCCTGCGATCATCTGAGGTCGCATTTTCCGATATATCATCAAAAACGTATTGATCGACATCTCGGAGAGCAAGCAGTAGCTCGATTTTCTGTTTCCAGATGTAAAAGTTAGATGCGGTCAGCTTCTCGATTCTGACCGATCCAGAGCTTTGGTCATCCATTTCGCCGAATGGATGTACCCTTCGAGTATACAAGGTCTTCCGTCCCGGGATCCCAAGCCGTTAACCGATAGTCAACACAATGGCAAGCCCACCCGTATAGGAAGTTTGTAGCGATTACTCGGAAACGTTCTTGGTGCTTGTTCCCGGCGGAGTGGAACAAGCGTATTCTTCTTAAAAATGCCTTAGGGCGCTACCCCTATATGTCGGCCAGTGCGGGTCTTTCGACTGTGAACTAAATCAAACGTGCCACGAGTAAGCACAACAACTTTGCCTGTAGACGAACCAGGACTTTTGGTTACTACCGCGAACGGTCCCTGCAACCTAAATCGGCTTGTCCAAACTTGATACGGTACTGCCTCAGAGGGACTCCCACAACACAAGAATGAAACTGCCTTCGTCGTACTCGTGTGATTTGTTCACAATCACTCCTTGGGTGACCCTCTTCCGTGCGAACTTAATCAAGGTACGCGACCTTATACACGTATAGTGAGAGGTTCAGTGTTTAGGCACGTATTCTCTTCACCCCGGGGACCGAAGTCGTACCTATAGGGCTAATACCGAGAGCGTTACCCACACCGCCGACGCACCTCCCGAAGGCAGAGTGCGGATCGACTAGACCAGTACACTGTGATCCTCCCCGAGGATCAGTAATTCGTCTTTCGACGATTCTTGGTCGGACCCTCGCTCAAGTCAGATTTGCAATGGCACCAGCCTTTCACCAAGAGCGAGGGTATGTTCCACTGAGGATTTGGCAGTGCGTTGGCCACTAGGGACTTTCTTCCTCCCGACTAGCGGAAGGCTCACCCACAGCTCACACAACGACTGCCACGACAAAGCAAAAAACTGAGAACTGAAGGACCACTGAGGATTTGGCAGTGCGTTGGCCACTAGGGACTTTCTTCCTCCCGACTAGCGGAAGGCTCACCCACAGCTCACACAACGACTGCCACGACAAAGCTGCAAGACCACAAAGTTGATTTCCAAAAACTGGGAACTGACGGACCACCAAACTGAAAAATCGGCTGAAACGGTGCTGAAAACGACGGCGAAAACTGAAAAAACTGAAAAACCAAACTCGAAAGCGGAGACAGAAACAGATACCTTCTTCTTCTGCTTGAAGAGCTGAACAAACTGATACTTGAACGACGGCGAAACTCGAACTTGAACCAAAACGAAGACGACGATCAGCGTTGAACTGGGCCCATAACCTATAGAAAGGTCAGCGGGGCAGAGGGAAGAAGGATGGTTGAAGGTTGCTGGTGGTTGACGGGAAAAGAAGTTGATGCCATTTTACTCTTGGTCGCCAACTATTGGCGCTACTTATACTCTTCGAACTACATACAATACGACCCATTAGGGCTGGTCACGTGACTCTCCTTCTTGCACTCGTTGATAATCAAGTGACTCTCCCTGTTGCACTCTCGGTTGATAATCAAGTGACTCTCCTACTTCCACTCTCGGTTGATAATCAAATGACTCTCCTTCTTGCACTCTCGGTTGATAATCAAGTGACTCTCCTACTTCCACTCTCCGTTGATAATCAAATGACTCTCCTTCTTGCACTCTCTCTTGCTAATAATTTGGGACCGTTTGAGAGTCAATAATATCTGAATGTACTGTACTGTAGATTACAGATTTTACACTACGATTAATAACCACTGTGGCACATACGTCATACGTGTCACACACGTGTAGGACAAATGTCATACGTGTCACACACGTGTCAAATCGAGAAAAATGAAACATGTTCAGAATGTACTGTAGAGTGCCACGAGGTACACAACTTACTCGTGTCAACACCAAAATTGAAACATGCTCGGAAATGATAGGAAAGTGCAACCGTGTACAAATATGACACGCGTCTACGTTGAAGACCAAATATCCTGAGAATGCTCTTGCAAGCATTTTAGGTTTCGTCGACGTACACGTGTAATATCTGTCAGGCTTGGAGCTTAGCATGTGGTCGAAGATTTCCAACACATGACACAGACACCGAAGAGGAAGATTAACACAAAGCAGAGGGTACGTTCATCCTTGACTCCGCCCCCTACCCCACGCACACAGCCCAACCCCTACCCAACATGAAACGTCTCACACAACCAAAACAATCAGTCACCGCCACTAACCATGTCACATCCTGCACACATGGCGGTACTATCCAGGGCTATACGAATAGAGGCCCTCCACTACGACTGAGGGCCGTGCACAGGACCCAAATCCCATACACACTAGTCTCTGTACACGATATCGCATCACAAAAATGCACCATCGCATTCACCGAATTAAAGGCTATCATACGAGACGACAACGACACAGCCATAGGAACAGCTCCCTGGAACTCCAAGCTCCAAGCCTACGCTTGGAAACCGCGCAAACCCACCATCAACCAGACGGCAAGGAGCGCACGCACATTTGGCGGAAACACCACCGAAAGACAAGCAGCCAAGCAGCCCCGACCCACCGGGAAAAATACGAAAACAACAGCACCCCCCACAAAACCCGGCCTGCTCCCGAGCCGCACACCGACAACGCGCAGAGCCCCGCGCATACAGCACTTCAAACAATACGCCCCGCCAAGGCACTTCAGCGCATGGCGAAAACGGGCACAATTCCGAACCTCCCCCGCATCCTTCAAGGCGCCCCTCCCCCATCAGCTGCTCCTCATGCGCCCACGCGCGCCAACAACCCCGACTGCACGAACTAACCCACCACTCACAGCACATCTCGGAACAGCTCAGCTCAGACACGTGTGGTCCCATCACGCCACCCTCCACCTGCGGCAATGTACACATATTCACATGCATCGACACAGCAAGCCGGTACCTC